>NW_028270188.1:3694994-4030307 GCF_037043375.1 Chiloscyllium plagiosum | reverse complement strand
ACAAAACCATGTTGTCTCTCACTGATTAGCCCATTTTCTTCCAATCGGAAATATTTCCTAATCCTCAGTATCTTCTCCAGTAACTTCCCTGTCACTGACAACAGGCTCACAGGTCTGTAATTGCTGGAGTATTCCTTCTACCCTTCTTAAACAAGGGGACACCATTAGTAATTCTCCAATGCTACAGGTCCACACCCGTGTTCAATGATGTTGGAAAGGTATTTGTTAAAACCTCGGTTATCTCCTCTCTCACTTCCCTCAGAAACCTGAGATAGATCCGATCCATACCTGGAGACTAACCCACCTTTACGCCTTTTGGAATACCCAACACTTACTCCCTCCTTATGCCAGCTTGACCTAGAGTAATAAACCATCTATCCCTAACATTAACATCCACCATATCCCTATCTTTAGGCCTCTTAACTCATCGTTTCAGATTGGCAGTACATTCCTCAAGTTGGTTCAAAAGTTCGTCTGTCTTCAGTCACCTGGACCTTAAGTACGCATCACTTTTCCTCTTAGCTAGGCTGGCATTTCACCTGGCATCTATGGCTTCCTTGTCTTGCTTTTTCTACCCCTCATTTTCCAGGAACATCCTCTCTCCTGAACGCTAATCAATCTTTCTTTAAAAACCACCCACATATTGAATATGGACATACGTTCTAACACCTGTTCCCAATCTGCATTCCCCAGCTCCAGTCTAATGCTGATATAGTTGGCCTTCCACCAATTTAGTCCTCTTTCTTTCGGACCACCCTTGTCATTCGTGAGAAGTCGACAGAATCTGATTCATTTCCTCTCAATGAAACTGCTTCTGCATTTTTATTTTTGATCTTTTCATCTGGAGAATACTTTATACTTGCATTCGAACATTCACAGATTTCAAAAAGACATTTCAGCCCATCATGTAGTGCGGCTCATTAGGCATCCATCTAGACTCGTCCCAGATACCAACTTTGACACATAACCTTGTGTGTTCTGATGCTCCCAGTGTAAATGTCAATGCGATTCTCCTTGTGATCTTAAATGACACAGACATTGGACCGACGTTTGGCCTGTTCACACTGTGTTGTAACCACATTGACGAACACATCTCCTTTTTTCACTCACAGAGGGAAATAAACAGACACATTCCCTATGAGGGTCAAAGGTTTCAGGATTATATCCGCTCTTTGTGCTTCACTTGCGCCCTTTGTCTTCACACACAAGGTTCTCTGTCAAAAGGCAATTTTAGGTGGAACACAAGCCAGTTGCACAGTCAATGAGAGACATTGAGGTGAGCTGGAATTGAAAATGGGCAATGGGTCCAGGTGCAACTTTCAAATTCAAAAGCACAGTGATCCAATCGCTTCAGCTCCTCAGAACCTGACATAACATGACCTGTCACAAACCTCTCTGACAATGAGGTGCAATGGACGCAAAGGCAACATTCAAATTCAAAAACACTTGGACCAGGCAAATCAGGACGTGCCATACACCTCTCTGGCAATGAACTGCAATGGACCCAAATGCAATTTTCAAATTCGAAAAAAAAATCCCCACTGATCCCATTCCTACAGATCCTCAGAACCTGACATAACAGGACCTACCATCCACTTGTCTGGCAATGAAATGCAATATCCCCAAATGCAACTTCCAATTTCAAAAGCACGCCAATGAATCCCTGCACCCTGGCGAATACCGACAAGGTAAGGGCATGCAACAGGATAAAACAATGACTGCAGATGCTGGAACCAGACGGTAGATCAGAGTGGTGCTGGAAAAGTACAACAGTTCAGGCAGCATCCGCGGAGCAGAAAATTGACGTTTCGGGCAAAAGGCCTTCATCAGGAATACAGGCAGAGTGTCTGAAGGGGTGGAGAGATTAAACATGCCACGGGGAACCCACAGAACTCGAGCTTGATAAGACTCGAGCCGACAACCTCCTGATCCGAAGTGCAGAACGCTTTATCCATTACGCCGATAGATCAATGAACGTGCCCACAGCTTGTCAACATGGAATGTAAACACGGACATTGGGCAGAGAAAGCATTCACAAGGTGAACAACCAGCTGAAATAATCCCTGTCACTGCTTCACTTGGAAGCCTCACTTTGTGAAGCAGTGCCTTTCAGTGGAAAAGGAAACACATCTGTTCTCAGGTGCCGACTTCGGGGTCTCCTGCTCCTCTGATGGACGTTTCCAGCATTTTATTCATAGTCACGGCGCGATTTCATGATCCACTCCAGTGAAATGTACTTTCATACTTGGCGTTATGGTCTCTTCCAATCAAAGCCGTGAAGAAATTCCGCGAGAAAGGTCCAGTTATTTCTAGCCCCGGGATCTAGAATCAGACGAGTTGAATGACCCATTTATAGATGCGGACACGTCACTACAACCTATCGCCTGAGAACGAGCCCATGTTATCATCCGCCTGTTCTGTACCTTCCTTCAGTGCTACTTCTGAACAACATCAATTTATCAATGCTTCACTTTCTTCACATTGAAACCCAGGGCGATAACATGAACTGTTTGGAAACTTGGAGAGAGAAGCATTGCTGCCGAAGGTGGGTATAACCCAAAGGACAGGGACAGGGTGTTCCGGTTTCATGCCACAATCCAAAGATGTGCAGGTCAGGTGAATTGGCCATGCTAAATTGCCCACAGTGTTAGGTGCGATAGTCAGGGGTTAATAGAGGTAATGGGAACGGGTTTGGGTGGGTTTCTCTTTGGAGGGGCAGTGTGGACTTGTTGGGCCGAAGGGCCTATTTCCACACGGTAGAGAATCTAATCTAAAAAAAAGACTGTGTGCAATTCAGGTCAGAAAGGTTACAGTCAGCAGCACGGGGGTGCGGGGGTGGGGGGGGGGGGGTGGAGTGGTGGGGGGGCGGGGGAATCCCTGCTTAAGGGTCTGAATTTGCATCGCCCAGACTTGGATACGATTCCCAGTCAGAGAATGAAGATTTATTTCTCTTTGTGTGAATTGCCTGAATGAGAATGCGTTCCTCGTTGCACAGAGAAGACGCATGTGGTTTCTGCCAGAATCAGTCCAGTGATTGTTTGCATCGATTTCGAAGGACACTGGCAAGAGATACAGGGGGAACCTATCAAAGGAAATCCCCCTCCAATCATCTCACCGTTCTGAGTTGGAAATGTGTCGATGTCCCTTCAGTGTCGCTGGTTCTAAATCCTGTACCTCCCTCCCGATGTCCATGGCTGTACAAACGCGTTGAGGAATTCAAGTGTTCAGGAAAGTAAGGCATTACCTGCATCTCTGGGGAAATTAGGAATGGGCCGTGAGTCCAATCCCATTGAGTGACAGCGATATCCCAGGAATGCGTTTCTAATGGTGATAGGGTCTATTTAGACATCTGCAATCGGCCGGGTTGAAGTTGAGAAGTGGAGCGGGGAAGTGAAATAAAAATGAACCGTGTTATGGACGAGGCCAGAGTGCTCAAAACGTTCTTAAGCAGCCAGCCCAGTCCATAACTTTGCAATTTGTATCGGTAAGTGTACAGTTACAATTACCCAGATTAAGTTAGCGAAGTTAACTACCAGGTTTAAATCAGAGAATAAAATTATTCACAAAGTTACACAATGAAACACGAACAACACAATTAGGAACCCCTACAGAACTCAGTCTATCCAAATTTGACCTAAGTGTGCAGTTCGGAATATACAGAACAGTCCCAATAAGCAAACCCCCTTTAAAACAGAGTACAAAAACAGGTTGAGGTTAGAAGGGCAGAAGAGAGAGTTTCCACACAGCTCACTGTTGAACTTCCAACCAGACCTGGACTGAACTGAACTGCTCAGCGAGAGCTCACCACTTCCACAGATGACATCTCAGACATGACCGCTTTGGCCTGAAGTCTCATCTGTGTATATATCAACAAAAGGCTACTCAAAACCCTTTTCATCTTTGTACTAAACCGGTCTCATCGTAAGCCTGACCTGTTTTATTATTCATCTGAAAAAAATCAAGGACAGAGTATGCTTGAGAGAAGGAACAACTTTTGACAAAAAGGGACCAGGTTTATGACAACAGCAAAGATGTCTGGGAGGCATGAGGCAGGATGTGAGGTGGAGCTGGTGGTACAAGACTCAGTGTCGGTGTTCATGGGCCAGTCTTCACTGCACACTGTTTACACTGACTCAAACACCATACCTGGCCAATTCACCTCAATGACCCTGTTCCTCTTGGTGTAAGGTTGCCTGAGTGTGTATTAATATGATTAAGCGAGGCCAATAAGTTGAACACATCCTCCTCCCATCCTGCCCCCTGTAAAAACGCCATCCCATTCTCCCAATTCCTTCGTCTCCGCCGCATCTGCTCCCAGGAGGACCAGTTCAAAATACGTACAACACAGATGGCCTCCTTCTTCAAGGACCGCAATTCCCCCCCCCCCCGACGTGGTCGACGGTGCCCTCCACCGCATCTCCTCCACTTCCCGCTCCTCCGCCCTTGAGCCCCGCCCCTCCAACCGCCACCTGGACAGAACCCCACTGGTCCTCACCTACCACCCCACCAATCTCCATGTACAGCGCATCATCCGCCGTCACTTCCGCCACCTCCAAACAGACCCCAGCACCAAGGATATATTTCCCTCCCCTCCTCTATCAGCTTTCCGTAGAGACCACTCCCTCCGCGACTCCCTTGTCAGATCCACACCCCCCACCGACCCAACCTCCACTCCCGGCACCTTCCCTTGCAACCGCAGGAGGTGCAACACTTGCGCCCACACCTCCCCCCTCACTTCTCTCCAAGGCCCCAAGGGAAACTTCCATATCCGCCACAGATTCACCTGCACCTCCACCCACATCATCTACTGCATCCGCTGCAGCCGGTGTGGCCTCCTCTATATTGGGGAGACAGGCCACCTACTTGCGGAGTGATTCAGAGAGCACCTCTGGGCCACCCGGACGAACCAACCCAACCAACCTGTAGCACAGCATTTCAACTCCGCCTCCCACTCCACCGAGGATATGCAGGTCATTGGACTCATCCACCGCCAAACCACAACAACCCGACGGTCGGAGGAGGAGCGTCTTATCTTCCGACTGGGAACCCTCCAACCGCAGGGGATGAACTTGGACTTCACCAGTTTCTTCATCCCCCCTCCCACCACCTTGTCCCAGCCGGATCCCTCCAGCCCGGCACCGCCTTCCTGACCTGCAGTCTTCTTCTTGACCTCTCCGCCTCCATCCTACTCCGACCTATCACCCTCACCTTGACCTCTTTTCACCTATCACATTTCCAACGCCCCTCCTCCAAGTCCCTCCTCCCTACCTTTTATCTTCTCCTGCTGAACACTCTCTGCTCATTCCTGAAGAAGGGCCTGTGTCCGAAACGTCGAATATCCTGTTCCCTGGATGCTGCCTGACCTGCTGTGCTGTTCCAGCAATAAAGTTTCAGCTTTGATCTCCAGCATCTGCAGACCTCACTTTCTCCACATCCTCTTTACCCTGTCAGTTTAGACAGATTGAAAGAATCATGTTGAAGCCAATGCAAAAGGAGATTGTCTTTTTTTCTGTCCATTTTCAGTGAAGAATGTTCAGCTGTGAACTGTTTTTGCAAAAGTGTAGGTTGATTGCAATTCTCACTGAGCAACATTGATACAGAAAACACATTTCGGAGTTAGTGACCAGGTGGTTACAGGACTGCACATATCGGTAAGAGCCGACCGCCCTGATTCTCTTCTGTCACCGTTCATTCATTTCACAAGCACAGCAAATTCATCATTGTGCTCCTATAGTTGTAGTGTATTTGTGTGTTTTTTTCCTGGTGGATTAGGAATTCTACTTTGATTTCAAAAGTGTGATAATATATTGAGGAAGAAATGTCTCCTGACCTCAGGTCGAAGGGACAGACGCATTAATCAGAGAATATGAGCTCAGTTCTAAACACTCCAGCCAGCGATTGGATCACTGTGCTTTTGAATTTGAAAGTTGCACCTGGACCCATTGCCCATTTTCAATTCCAGCTCACCTCAACGTCTCTCATTGACTGTGCAACTGACTTGTGTTCCACCTAAAGCTGCCTCTGTATTATTTAAGATCACAAGGAGAATCTCATTGACATTTACACTGGGAGTAGCAAAACACACAAGGTTATGTGTCAAAGCTAGTAGCTGGGACTAGTCGAGATGGATGCCTGATGAGCCGTACTGCATGATTGGCTGAAATGTCTTCTTGCACTCTGTAAATGCTCGATTGCATGTAGAGACTGCTCTGCAGATGAAAAGATGAAAAATAAAAATGCAGAAGCAGTTTCATTGAGAGTAAATGCGACAGATTCGGTCCACTTCCCATGAAAGAGAAGGGTAATCCGAAATTTATGGGCGGCACGGTGGCACAGTGGTTAGCACTGCTGCCTCGCAGCGCCAGAGACCCGGGTTCAATTCCCGCCTCAGGCGACTGACTGTGTGGAGTTTGCACGTTCTCCCCGTGTCTGCGTGGGTTTCCTTCGGGGGCTCCGGTTTCCTCCCACAGTCCAACTATGTGCAAGTCAGGTGAATTGGCCATGCTAAATTGCCCGTAGTGTTAGGTAAAGGGGTAAATGTAGGGGTATGGGTGGGTTACGCTTCGGCGGGTCGGTGTGGACTTGTTGGGCCGAAGGGCCTGTTTCCACACTGTAAGTAATCTAATCTAATCTAAAAAAAAAGGAAGAGGACTAAATTGGTGGAAAGCCAACTATGTCAGCATTAGGCTGTAGCTGGGGAATGCAGACTGGGAACAGGTGTTTTGAACGTGTATCCATATTCAATATGTGGGTGGTTTTTCAAGAAAGGTTGATTAGCGTTCAGGAGAGAGGATGTTCCTGGAAAATGAGGGGTAGAAATGGCATGTCAAGGGAACCATGGATGCCAGGAGAAATGCCAGCCTAGCTAAGAGGAAAAGGGATGCGTACTTAAGGTCCAGGTGACTGAAGACAGACGAACTTTTGAACCAACTTGAGGAATGTACTGCCAATCTGAAACGATGAGTTAAGAGGCCTAAAAGGGGTCATGAGATATCGTCAGTGCGCAGGATTAAGGAAAGTGCCTTTATTCAGACATAATGAGCATGAGGGTACTAGAGAAAGTATTGGCCCACTCAGGATAAAGGAGGAAACTTATGCGTGCAGTCAGGGAAAATGGGTGAAATTCCTATTGAGTACCTGGCATCGCTATTCACCAAGTATAGGGATATGGTGGATGTTGGGGTTAGTGATAGATGTTTTATTACTCTAGATCAAGTTTGCAAAAGGAGGGAGGAAGTGTTGGGTATTACAAAAGGCATAAAAGTGGGTTAGTCTCCAACAAGTGGGTTAGTCTCTTGCAACATCATTGAACACGGGTGAGGACCTGGAGTACTGGAGAATTGCTTATGGTCTCCCCTTGTTTAAGAAGGTTAGCAGGAATAACCCAGTAATTTCAGACCTGTGAGGCTGTTGTCAGTGACAGGGACGTTACTGGAGAAGATACAGAAGATTACGATATATTTCCATTTGAAAGAAAATGGGCTAATCAGGCAACATGGTTTTTTGAAGGGAAGGTCGTATCTTACAAACAGAATGGAAATTTTTGAAAAGCTGACAAAGTTGATTGATGACGGAAAGGATGCAGATGCCATGGACATGGACTTTTGCCAGGCTTTTGGTAAAGTACGCAGATGGAGAAGGTGCAGTCGCAAGGAGTCCAGGGTGCTGGAACTAGATCGGTAGAGAACTGGCTGTGCAACAGGAGACAAAAAGTAGTAGTTGGAAGGGACTTTCTGAAAATGGAGATATGTGACAGTGGCTACACAGGGATCCGTAATGGTTCCACTGTTCTTTGTGATATATAAAAGTGACTTCGAGGAAGGTATAGATGCCTCATTAGCAAGTTTGCAGATGAAACTAAGGTTGCTGGAGTAGCAGATAATGATTGGGACTGTCAGAGAATAGAGCAGAATAAACATATTTTGGAAAGTTGGGCAGAGAAGTGGCAGATGGAGTTCAATCCATGCAAATGCAAGGTAATGCATTTGGAAGATCCGATTCAATAGCGATCTGTTCAGAAAAATGACACGTCTTGGGGAAACTTGATGGACAGAGAGATCTGGGTGTTTTTGTCCATTGTTGCCCGAAGGTAGCGACGCACGTCTGTAGAGTTGTCAAGAATACATACAGCATGAATTCCTTCATCGGACGGAGTATTGAGTACAAGAGTTGGCAGTTCATGTTACAATTGTATAAGACTTTGGTTCAGCCACATTTGGAACACTGTGTACAGTTCTGATTGTCACATTGCGAAAAAGGACGGGAAAGCTTTGAAGCGGGTGCAGGGTAGGTTTACCAGGGTGTTGCCTGGCATGGAGCACACGAGCTATGAGGAGAGGTTGAGTACATTAGGATCATTTTCATTAAAACGCCGGAGGTTGGGGGAGGCCCTGACAAAGGTCTACTCAATCATGAGAGGTTTGCAGGGAAGATAGCAAGAAGATTTTTTTCCCAGAGTGGGAAACTCAATTACTCAGGGACACGCGTTCAACGTGAGGGGAGGAGGCGGCGATGTTTAAGGGAGATATGTTTGGCACTTTCTTCACACAGAGGATGGTGAGTGCCTGAAACGCGTTGCCGGCGGAGCTGGTAAGGGCGGGAACAATAACATCATTTAATATTCATCTGGGCAGATACATGAATAAACAGGGAGCAAAGGGATACAGACCGTTAGAAAATAGGCAGCAGGTTTAGATAGAGGATCCGGATTGGCACAGACTGGGAAGGCCGAAAGGTCCCTTCCACTGGGGTAAGGTTATTTGTTTTTTGTTCTTTGTTCCATTCAGCCTCGCCAACAGGCCAAACCGTGCAAACCTGACAACATCCCTGCTAACATTTCCTGAGCAATTTCACGTGATGTTCTTTAATTTTTCAATAATGCTGAATGACAATGATCTACTTGAAAGAGAAAGTTAATGCATTCAATGGCCGCAAATGTCAGTGAGTTGGGTAGGACAGCGAGTACAGTTGCACTTCAGTGTAGTGGTCGTCACGCTTGCCTCATGCGCAAATGTATCTGGCTCAAGTCCCCACAGGGACACACATGTTCCGTTGTTAATAGTGGTAGCTTTTGGGATTGGCGTGAAGGGAGCTTTCTTTCTCGTTAATCTCATCAGCAAACCTCGCTTTGAATTTGCTCGCGCATATCTGCTGCAGTGCTGACAAGGAATACAATTCCGATTAATTGCTGAGTGAAACTTTGTTAAATTTCTCTCCTCACTGGTCCTGAATATGGTCCAATGTGTATGGTACTGATGGGCATCCTATTTGAAGAGCGCAGTTGCTGGGCATTGACTTTTCTGCAACAGTAATGCTGCATTTCGCATGCGTGCAAAAGCGGCCCTGTTCAGAGAAAAGGAGAACGCACAGTGAATACTGGCTTACTGGTATACACTCTCTTCCAACTATTTCCCAAAGTAGGCTCTCTATGGCCTGATTGGGATGCTGTGTGTTGTTTGTCAACGTGTGTGAATCAAAACCAGAAATCCCCAATCATGCTTTGGAGCAGTTCACATGTTCGAGATTTTGAGCACCGGCTTTGTTTGCAGCTCATTCAGTCAACAACCTGAATGTGTTGATTTACTGTCTCAGATGAACCTCTTAACTCGTGCTCTCATACAATCGCTAATATTAACATGTGCTCTGAAATCCGGAAGAAGTGCTCATGCCCGAAACGTCTATTTTCCTGCTCCTTGGATGCTGCCTGACCTGCTGTGCTTTTCCAGCACCACTCTAATCTGTGCTCTGGTGAAATACGTACTTTCTGATTCAGTCAACAACAAGAGACGTGAAGGTGACTCAGGCGTGATTCTGTGGTGTCAGTGTTGGAATGGGCTGGACAAATTTAAAAGTCACCTTTCAGGCAAACGTCCTTCATCAGGCCCAAAACGTCTATTTTCCTGTTCCTCGGATTCTGCCTGACTTGCTGTGTTTTTCGAACACTAATCTTATTTTGTCTCTAATCTCCAGTATCTGCAGTACCCACTTGCACCAAGCTAAAATTCACACAATACCAGGTTAGAGTCCAACAGTTTTATTTGGGATCACTAGCTTTCAAACAACTGCTTCATCATCAGGAAGTTGTCACCTGATGAAGAGCAGCACTTCGAAAGCTAGTGCCTCCAAATAAGGCAGTTGTACTATAACATGGCGTTGTGTGATTTTCAGCTGTGACTCAGACGGGAGAGTTTTTCACACCTCGAATAAAAGATCAATCACGTGCAGTTTGCAGTTCTTTGAGATCTTGCAATGACTTTTACCTTCTGTCAATACGCATAGACACTGCCTTTTGTACATCTCTCAGTAAGCACCGTGGGATTTAGTAACATTCAGTGAGTTCGCTTCTCTTCGGTTCCCATATTGGTTTCCAACTCAGCTGGCAGCCATGTCACAATTGATCGTGCTCTGATGTGGAAAGCTGCGCGGGAAAACGCCCGGTTAAGGGCAAAGATCTGGAAAATATCAATTTGTACCAGCACCGTATCCAACAACCTCGAAATGTGAGCTCTCCTTTTCGGATTCTGCTGCTAGATTAGATTTGAGGCGGAGGACCTACTTTGAAACGCTACTTTTGCAGAACAGGCGCTTGAAATGACCGCATGGTGCAGGGTATCATCTGGGTGCCGACCTGCTTTGCTTTGTGAGCTTTGCGTGTTTGGTAGCCTGGCTGAGCAATCTCAGGCGCTGAGGACAGGTTCCAGTTTCAAAGAAAATAGAGCCTTGAGTCCCACTTGTGCTGACTGATTATTATGGCAACGTTCGGAAGGGGGTGGGGGGAGCTGTGTTGAAGTTCAATGCAGTAAAACATAATCGTTACCTCCAAACCATTCTGTGAAGTGGGAGAGCACAGAGCCTCCAACCCGTCAGTATCCACGGTTTGTTCCCCTGGTGCTGTGGTTTTCACTTTCACCTCCTACTCGAAAGTCCCCTGGCATAATCCCAGGCACATGCAGGCTGCGCTGCTGTTTCATATTCCAGTCAAGGTGGGTCAAGGAATGGCTGGGAGCCTTGAGGCTGTTCTCGTTAGGGAGAAAAAGGTTGCGAGGCGACTTAATAGAGACATACAATATAATCAGAGGGTTAGAAAAGGTGGACAGGGAGAGCCTTTTTCTAAGTATGGGGACGGCAAACACGAGGGTCACAACTTTAAAGTGAGGGGAGATCGGTATAAAACAGATATCAGAGATAGTTTCTTTACTCAGAGAGTAGTAAGGGTAAAGAATGCTTTACCTGCAAGTTTAAGTGCATTTAATTCGTCATTGGACAGGCATATGGACGTACATGGAATAGTATAGGTGGGATGGGCTTCAGATTAGTATGTCAGGGCGGCGCAACATCGAGGGCCAAAGGGCCTGTACTGCGCTGTAATGTTCTATGTTCTATATTCTATATTCACCAGTAACTTTGAAAGTGAATGGAGATCATTATTTCACCTCTGTTGTGAAACCAAATCCTGCATTGAAAGTACACATTGTTATTTGGTACTGTGGTGGAAAGGACGGCAATTGTGGTGTGAAACTTTGTTAAATTTCTCTCATTTCCTCCGTATCTATCCTGGTGAGCGAGGCTGGTGACTTGTCTTCTCGATCCGGTGGAAGCACCGGCACATTGTCGATCTAATTTAATCGAGACTGGAATTGATAATCTTCACTTTTCATGGTTCACTGTTATTATATTCTTTCTGATGTTACTTCAACACTTTCAGTATGTTTGGAATTGGCTCTCTGCCATTTGTCTGAGCAGTTCGTAACCCAGACCACACGACCTGTCTCACGGACAGCATTCACACTTGGGTCAGAGATATTTTCTGCAGCCAAAATTTTTCACTGAGAAGTTGACAATGTATCAAGGGGAATGGTCTTTTAGCAGCAAAAGTCAGGAAAGCCTTCGGCTCTGGACAGTTTGGAAACATCGACTTTCTGGTAAACCCGCCGAACACACTAAATTATTACACCACAGTGCCTGGCGCCCAAAGCTACTGCCAACAATCTATTAAAGACAGTGTTCAGCAGTTGGAGTATCACAAAGCTGCAGAGCACAGGGACAGGCCCTCCTCTCCAATTCGTCCCTGCAGTCCAGATGTTCGAAATTATTCTAGCCCTATTTGCCATTACTCGCCCCATATCTCTCTCAACTCTTCCTACCCATGTACCCATTCAAATGTTGAAATGATGTGAGTGTACCAGACTCTGCAACTTCCTCTGAAAGTTTATTCCACACACGCACAAGCAGCATGTGAAAAAGGTCCCTCGGATCACTTTTAAATTTTACCCTTCTCACCTTAAACCCTCTAGTTTTGAACTCACCTACCTGAGGAAATAAACATCCTTGACTATTGTCTCTACGTGTGACCCTTGTGATTTTAAAATCTTCTACGAGGTAAATAAGGGAAATAATGAAAGAGAAGCTCAGTGTGAAGGTGTCAGACACGAGAGATTCAACCAAAATAGGAGGGTGCTGAAAGGCAGAGGGAGATGAATGTGAAATCACAAGCATCACTGGCCACCAAATGTTAACTCTGCTTTCCTTTGCCATATGCTGCCAGGCCTGCTGGGAATTTACAGAGATTTCGGGTTTTGTTTCAGAAACTGAAGATGGGAGAAGGTTTGTGGATCAATCAGCTCTCTCTGCTGTGGAATGTTTGATTTCCTCGTTCCCCAGATCACTTCTGCCTCACACTGAAGAGAGAGAGAGAGAGAGAGAGAGAGAGAGAGAGAGAGAGAGAGAGAGAGAGAGAGAGAGAGAGAGAGAGAGAGAGAGAGAGCGAGCACCAGAGACAGGGGAAGAGGGACAGAGAGAGAGAGAGACACAGAGAGGCAGAGAGAGACAGAGACAGAGTGAGAGATAGAGAGAAAGAGACAGCATGTTTTGGCTGGTGACATTGCCAGTGGAATGGAGAGCTGGGATCCAACAAGGAAAACTAAGCTGCAAAATGAATGTACCGAGCGTGGCGCTCGATTTCACACTTTCAGATTTATGCTCTGCCGCCTGAGGTAGCTGACGCTGAGTCGCCATCACTTCAAATAATAACAAAGAAATGAACAAATAGTGCTAAGTTTCTGGATGCTACCGACATTCTGGCAATAATACTCACGACGTGTGCTCTGGAACTTGACACCTGTCAAGCCAAGATGTTTCAGTACCAGAACGGCACTGGCATCTACCGACAGTGTGGGTAATCGCCGACGTATATTCAGCACAAAAACACAGGACAAATACAACCTGGCCAATTTCGCCTCCATCAGACTGTTTTCAATCATCAGTAACGTGATGAAAGATGTCATCAACAGTGCCATCAAGCCGCATCTGCTCAGCACTAACCCGCTCTGCGACGACCACATTGGGTTCTTCCAGTACCACCCAGATCCTGAGTTTGCTAAAAATTTGATTCACAATCTGAAAAAACGGTTGAATTCCAGAGGTGAACTGAAGGACACAATCCAGTTATAGAGTAATTCTATATGAAACAAGCTCTTCAGCTCAAACTGGACCATGCATATCATGGTGCTCACTCAGCTACTCCAAACTGCCTGCATTTAATCGATATCCCTATTAACACTTCCTATCTCAAATCTCAAGTTGTCTCAAGTGTGTGACTTAAAAGAAATTCTGGGATTTACATATTGATGTCCCGAAACCTCATGCTATTTGGGAGAGTTTAAAGTATTGCAGCAGGGAAATGGTAATGTAAATTATTCTTCTAGCGTCCAGGAGGTTGAAATTAGTAGAACACAGAACATGGAACAGTGCAAAATAGAACAGGCCCTTCAGCCCACGATGTTGTGCCGATCATTGATCCTCATGTCAGCACCCTCAAATTCCATGCTCTCACAACTCTCTGTGGCAAGAACCCGCCTCTGACTTCCCCTCTATACTTTCCTCCAACCAGCTTAAAACTGTGAAACCCTCGTGTTAGTCATTTCTGCCTGGGATATCGTCTCTGGCTATCGACTCCACCAATGTTTCTCATTATCTTGTATACCTCAACTAGGTCCCCTCTCCTCCTCCTTTTCTCCAAAGAAAAAAGTCTGAACTCAGTCAACCTCTCTTCATAAGATAAGCCCTCCAGTCCAGGCAGCATCCTGGTAAACCTCCTCTGAACCCGCTCCAAAGCATCCACATATTTCCTATAAGAGGGAGACCAGAACTGGACGCAGTATTCCAAGTGCAGTCCAACCAAAGTTTTATAGAGCTGCAACAAGATCTCACGACTCTTAAACTCAATCCCCATGTTAATGAAAGCCAAAACCATATGCTTTCCTCACAACCCTGTCCACTTGGGTGGCCATTTTAAGGGATCTATGTACTTGCACACCAAGATCCCTCTGTTCCTCCACACTGCCAAGAATCCTATGCTTAATCCTGTACTCATCTTTCTAATTCGACCTTCCAAAATGCATCACCTCGCATTTATCCAGGTTGAACTCCATCTGCCACCTCTCAGCCCATCTCTGCATCCTGTCAATGTCCCGCTGCAGCCGACAACAGCCGTCTATACTGTCAACGACACCTGCAACCTTTGTGTCGTCTGCAAACTTGCTGACCCATCCTTCAATCCCCTCATCCAAGTCATGAATAAAAATTACAAACAGTAGAGGCCCAAGGACAGAGCCCTGTGGAACACCACTCACCACAGACTTCCAGGCAGAATATTTCCCTTCTACTACCACTCGCTGTCTTCTCTTGGCCAGCCAATTCTGTGTCCAGACAGATAAGTTCCCCTGTATCCCATTCTTCCTGACCTTCTGAGTGAACCTACAGTGGGGAACCTTATCAAATGCCTTGCTGACATCCACAGCTCGACCCTCATCACCTTTTATAGTCACATCCTCAAAGAACTCGATAAGGTTTGTGAGGCATGACCTGCCCCTCACAAAGCCGTGTTGACTTCATTTAATCAAGCCATGCTCTTCCAGATGGTTATAAATCCTATCCCACAGAATCCTTTCTAACACCTTGAAGACGACGGACGTCAGACTTACTGGTCTGTAATTGCCGGGGATTTCCCTATTTCCTTTCTTGAAGAGAGGAATTACATTTGGCTCTCTCCAGTCCTCAGGTACAACTCCAGTGAGAGCAAGGATGCAAAGATCTTCGCAAGTCGCGAAGCAATTGCATTTCTCGTTTCCAAAAGCAGCCGAGGAAAAATCTAATCCGGGCATGGCGACTTATCAATCTTAATGTTTGACAAAATTTTCAGCACATCAGCTTCCTCTATCTCTATCCATTCCAACATGCACACCTGCTCTTCAAAGGTTTCATTCACTACAAAGTTCGTTTCTTTCGTAAAGACTGAAACAAAAAACCCATTTAGGGCTTCCCCTCCCAACTCAGACTCCACACACAAATTCCCTATTCTATCTCTGATCGGCCCTACGCTTTCTTTAACGATTCTCTTATTCCTCACATAAGTGTAAAATCCCTTTGTGTTCTCCCTAATCCGTTCTGCTAAGCCTTTCGCGTGCCCCCTCCTGGCTCTCCTTAGACCATTGTTGAGCTCCTTCCTCGCCTGCCTGCAATCCTCTAAAGCTGAGCTTGACCCTAGCATCTCCACCTTATGTAAGCTACCTTTTTCCTTTTGACGAGAAGCTCCACCGCTCTCGTCATCCATTGTTCCTTTGTCTTACCACTTCTTGCCTGTCTCAGAGGGACATATTTATTCATCACTGCAACAATTGTTCCTTAAAGAGTCTCCACATGTCTATTGTGCCTTTACCATGGAACAATTTCTCCCAATCCATGCTTCCTAACTCATGTCTAATCGCATTATAGTTTCCTCTTCCCCAATTAAATATCCTCCTATTTTGCCTAATCCTCTCCTTCTCCATAGCTATGTAGAATGTGAGGCAGTTGTGGTCACTGTCTCCAAAATGCTCTCCCACCACAAGGTCTGATACCTGCCCCGGCTCGTTTCCGAGCACCAAGTCTGGAATCGCCTCTCCCCTCATCGGCCTATCAACGTGCTGAGTTCGGAACCCCTCCTGAACACACCTTACAAAAACAGCTCCATTCAAATCTTCTGCTCGAAGGAGGTTCCAATCAATATTGGGAAAGTTAAAGTCACCCATTACAACAACCCTACTACGTCCACACTTTTCCAAAATCTACCGACTTATGCTTTCTTCCATCTCCCTGCTGCTATTGGGGAACCTGTAGTAAACCCCGAACGAGGGGACTACTCCCTTGCTGTTCATAATATCCACCCATACTGACTCGGTAGGCAGATCTTCCTCGACAATGGAAGCTTCTGTAGTTGTGATACCCTCGCTGATTAGTAGTGCTACACCCCCTCCTCATTCCCCCCTCCCTATTCATTTTAAATGATGTGAGAAATATGGTTTAAGTGATGTGAGAAATATGGTTTCAAGGTTGCAAGTGTGCACCGGCAAGAAGGAAAGTGGTTTAAAGTGTGTCTACGCCAGCGCCAGGGGCATCCTGGATAGGTGGGTAAACAGGCAGTATAGGTATTCAACTGGGACTTTGATGTTGTGGCCATTGCAGAGATATGGATAGAAGAGGGACAGGAATGGCTGTAACAGGTTCCAGAGTTTCATTGTTTTGTAAAGAACAAAGCAGATGGTAAAAGTGTGGGGTGGGGGGGAGGCATTGTTAGTCAAGAACAGAATTACGGTAGTACGGAGAATGTTTGAGGAATCATCTACTGAGGTAGTATTGGCTAAGGTTAGAAACAAGAAAGAAGCATTCACCCTGTTGGAAGTTTTCTGTGGACCTCCGAATAGTTCCAGAGATGTCGAGGGGAGGATACAAAAATAATTCTGGATAGGGACGAGAGTAACAGGGTAGTTGTCATGGGAGTTTTTAACATTGCAAATATTGACTAGAAATACAATAGTTCGAAACATTAAATCGGTCAATTTTTGTTCAATGCGTGCAGGTGTGTTTGCTGACACCGTGTGTAAACAGGCCAAGAAGGTGCGATGCCACGTTGAATTTGGTACTGAAAATCAAACCTGGTTAAGTCTTAGATTTTAAGGCAGGTGAGCACTTTGTTGATAGTGACCACAATTTGGTTCTGTTTATCTTTGTGATGGAAAGGGATAACTATATAGAGCAGAGCAAAAGTTATTATTGGGGTAAAGCCAATCATGACGTGATTGGGCAAGATTTAGGATGATAGAATGGGGAAGGGTACTTTAGAGAATGGCACAATTGAAATTTGGGGCTGATTCAAGGAACAGCTACTGCGTGTCCTTAATAACTATGTACCTGTCAAGCAGGGAGGAAGTGGCCGAGCGAGCGAGCAGTGTTTCATGAAAGAAGTTGAATCTCCTGAAAGAGCAAGAAGAAGGCTTATGTAAGGATGAGACGGGGAGGCTAGGTTATTGCGCTTGAGAGTTACATGTTAGCCAGAAAAGACCTAAAGAGAGAGCTATGAAGAGTCGGGGGGTTTGGGGAACTTGAGAAGTTGTTAGCAGGTAGGATCGAGGAAATCCCTCAATGTTTCTTGGTGTATATCAGGAATAAAAGAATGACCAGAGTAAGTTTAGAGTCAATCAAGGGTAGTCGTGGGAAACTATGCGTCAAGTCAGAGGAGACAGTGGATTAGCTAAATGAATAATTTTCATCAGCATTCACACTGGAAAATAATAATGTTGTCGAGGAGAATACTGAGATACAGGCTCCGAGACTGGATGGGATTGAGGTTCACAAGGAGGAGATGTTAGCAATTCTGGAAAGAGTGAAAATAGATAAGCCCACTGAGCCCATTTGGGATTTGCCCTCGGATTCTCTGAGAAATAAGGGAGGAGACCACAGAGCTTTTGGTGTTGAAATTTATGTCGTCATTGTCTGCAGGAACGGTGCAGAAGACTGAAGGATAGCAAGTGTTGTCCCCTTGTATCAGAAGGGGAGTAGAGAAAATGCTGGTTTTGATAGACCACTAAGCCTCACTTCTGTTATGGTAAAGTGTTGGAAACGGTTCCAACAGACAGGATTTATAATCATCTTGAAAGAAGTAAGTTGACTCAGGACAGTCAACACGATTTTGTGAAATATCGACCGTGCCTCACAAACTTTATTGAGTACATTGAGACGGTGACAAACCGGTAGATGAGGGTAAAGCGGTTGATGTGGTGTATATGGATTTCAGTAAGGTGTTGGTAAAGTTCCACACGGTAGGCTATTGCACAAAATTTGGAGTCATTGGATTGAGTGTGATTTAGCGGTTTGGATCAGACATCGGCTAGCTGAAAGAAGATAGAGAGTGGTGGTTGATGCGAAATGTTCTCCCTGGAATTTAGTTATTCGTGATATACCTCAAGCATCTGTTTTGGGTTCACTGATGTCTGTTATCTTTATGAACGACTTGAGTAGAGTCTAAATGGATAGGATACTAAATTTGCAGATTTAAAGTTAGTAGAGTTGTAGATAGTACAGAAGAATGTTATGGGTTACAGAGGGACCCAGATAACCTGCAGAGACGGGCTGAATGGTGCCAAATGGAATTTAATGGGGAAACGTGTGAAGTGATTTAGTTTGGATTGTGTACTCGGAATAAAAAGTACTGCAGTAATGGTAAGATTCTTGGTAGTGTCGATGAGCAGAGAAATCTTCAGGTATTTAGACAATTGGGTTGCCTTCTCATCAAGGTGCGACATGAACCTGAAAGACGAGTTGTATCTGAACTGGAGGAGCACACATCTCCTGTGTCGGCGATTTGCTCTTGTGGTTCAGGAGGTTACATATCTGAGAGGGAGGTATTATAGATGAGGCAGTGACACGATGTAGTGAATCTATCGGGAAGGTTTTTCTTGCAATGAAACAAACGGATCGGTTAAAGTGTGTCTGCTTTAACGCAAAGAGTGTCAGAAATAAGAGTGATCAACTTATAGCATGGATCAGTACTTGGGAGAAAGTGAGGTCTGCAGATGCTGGAGATCAGACGTGGTCGACGATGCCCTCCACCGCATCTCTTCCACTTCCCGCTCCTCCGCCCTTGAACCCCGCCCCTCCAACCGCCACCAGGACAGAACCCCACTGGGCCTCACCTACCACCCCACCCATCTCCATGTACAGCGCATCATCCACCGTCATTTCCGCTACTTCCAAACGGACCCCACCACCAAGGATATATTTCCCTCCCCTCCCCATCTGCATTCCGTAAAGACCACTCCCTCCGTGACTCCCTCGTCAGATCCACACCCCCCACCAACCCAACCTCCACTCCTTGCACCTTCCCCTGCAACCGCAGGAGGTGCAAGACTTGCGCCCACACCTCCCCCCTCACCTCCCTCCGAGGACCCAAAGGAAACTTCCATATCCGCCACAGATTCACCTGCACATCCACACATATCATCTATTGCATCCTCTGCACCCGATGTGGCCTCCTCTATATTGGGGAGACAGGCCGGCTCCTTGCAGAGCGTTTCAGGGAACATCTCTGGGACACCCGGACCAACCAACCCAACCACCCTGTAGCTCAACATTTCAATTCCCCCTCCCACTCCACCAAGGATATGCAGGTCTTTGGACTCCTCCATCGTCAGACCACAACAAAACGACGGTTGGAGGAAGAACGCCTCATCTTCCGGCTAGGAACCCTCCAACCACAAGGGATGAACTCGGATTTCACCAGTTTCCTCATTTACCCTCCCCCCACCCTGTCTCAGTCAAATCCATCAAATTCAGCACCGCCTTCCTAACCTGCAATCTTCTTCCCGACCTCTCCGCCCCCATCCCAGTCTGACCTATCACCCTCACCTTGACCTCTTTCCACCTATCACATTCCCGACGCCCCTCCCCCAAGTCCCTCCTCCCTACCTTTTATCTTAGCCTGCTGGACAAACTTTCCTCATTCCTGAAGAAGGGCTTATGCCCGAAACGTCGACTCTCCTATTCCCTAGATGCTGCCTGACCTGCTGCGCTTTTCCAGCAACACATTTCCAGCTCAGTACTTGGGACTATGATGTTGTGACCATAACGGAGACATGTGTTGCACAGAGGCAGGAATGAAAACTACATATTCCAGGATTTAGAACTTTAAAAAAGAGCAGGGAGAGTGGAAAAAGTGGAGAGGGTGTAGCATTGCTAATCAGTGAATACGTCACAGCTACTGAAATGAAGATTGTCGATGAAGGCTTGTCAACTGAGTCAGTATGGGTGGAAGTTAGAAACAGCAAATGAGCAGCCACCTCATTGTATTTTTTGTAGACCCCCAAATTGCAGGAGGGAGATCAATGAACTCAAAGGCTGGCAGATGTTGGAAAAATGCAGGTGGAGCAGGGTTGTTGTTCTGGGTGAATTCAGCTTTCCCAGTATTGACTGGAGCTGAAACTTTATTGCTGGAACAGCACAGCAGGTCAGGCAGCATCTAGGGAACAGAAGATTCGACGTTTCGGGCACATGCCCTTCTTCAGGAATGAGCAGAGAGTGTTCAGCAGGAGAAGATAAAAGGTAGGGAGGAGGGACTTGGAGGAGGGGCGTTGGAAATGTGATTGGTGGAAAGAGGTCAAGGTGAGGGTGATAGGTCGGAGTAGGGTGGAGGCGGAGAGGTCAAGAAGAAGACTGCAGGTCAGGAAGGCGGTGCCGGGCTGGAGGGATTCGGCTGAGACAAGGTGGGGGGAGGGGGGATGAAGAAACTGGTGAAGTCCAAGTTCATCCCCTGTGGTTGGAGGGTTCCCAGTCGGAAGATAAGACGCTCCTCCTCCGACCGTCGGGTTGTTGTGGTTTGGCGGTGGATGAGTCCAATGACCTGCATATCCTCGGTGGAGTGGGAGGGGGAGTTGAAATGCTGTGCTACAGGGTGATTGGGTTGGTTCGTCCGGGTGGCCCAGAGGTGCTCTCTGAATTGCTCCGCAAGTAGGCGGCCTGTCTCCCCAATATAGAGGAGGCCACACCGGCTGCAGCGGATGCAGTAGATAATGTGGGTGGAGGTGCAGGTGAATCTGTGGCGGATATGGAAGTTTCCTTTGGGGCCTTGGAGAGAAGTGAGGGGGGAGGTGTGGGCGCAAGTGTTGCACCTCCTGCGGTTGCAAGGGAAGGTCCCAGGAGTGGAGGTTGGGTTGGTGGGGGGTATGGATCTGACAAGGGAGTCGCGGAGGGAGTGGTCTCTACGGAAAGCTGATAGAGGAGGGGAGGGAAATATATCCTTGTGGTGAGGTCCGTTTGGAGGTGGCGGAAGTGACGGCGGATGATGCGCTGTACATGGAGATTGGTGGGGTGATAGGTGAGGACCAGTGGGGTTCTGTCCTGGTGTCGGTTGGAGGGGCGGGGTTCAAGGGCGGAGGAGCGGGAAGTGGAGGAGATGCGGTGGAGGGCATCGTCGATCACGTCGGGGGGGGAAATTGCGGTCCTTGAAGAAGGAGGCCGTCTGTCTTGTGCGTATTTTGAACTGGTCCTCCTGGGAGCAGATGCGGCGGAGACGAAGGAATTGGGAGAATGGGATGGCGTTTTTACAGGGGGCGGGGTGGGAGGAGGTGTAGTCCAGGTAGCTGTGGGAGTCGGTCGGTTTGTAGTAGATGTCCGTGTTGATTCGGTCGTCTGAGATAGAAACAGAAAGGTCTAGGAAGGGGAGGGAGGAGTCCGAGACTGTCCAGGTGAATTTGAGGTCGGGGTGGAAGGTGTTAGTGTAGTGGATGAACTGTTCAACCTCCTCGTGGGAGCACGAGGTAGCGCCGATACAGTCATCAATGTAGCGGAGGAAAAGATGGGGGGTGGGGCCAGTGTAGTTGCGGAAGATGGATTGTTCCACATACCCTACGAAGAGGCAGGCATATCTGGGGCCCATGCGGGTGCCCATGGCTACTCCTTTTGTTTGGAGAAAGTGGGAGGATTGGAAAGAAAAGTTGTTCAGGGTGAGGACCAGTTCGGTCAGTCGAAGGAGGGTGTCGGTGGAAGGGTACTGGGTGGTACGGCGGGAAAGGAAGAAGCGGAGTGCTTTGAGTCCTTCGTGATGGGGGATGGAGGTGTACAGGGACTGGATGTCCATGGTGAAGATGAGGCGTTGGGGACCGGGGAAGCGGAAATCCTGGAGGAGGTGGAGGGCGTGGGTGGTGTCACGGACGTAGGTGGGGAGTTCTTGGACTAATGGGGACAGGACCGTGTCGAGGTAGGAGGAGATGAGTTCGGTGGGGCAGGAGCAGGCTGAGACGATGGGTCGTCCGGGGCAGTCAGGTTTGTGGATTTTGGGCAGGAGGTAGAAACGGGCGGTTCGGGGTTGTGGTACTATGAAGTTGGAGGCGGTGTATGGGAGGTCCCCTGAGGTGATGAGGTTATGGATGGTCTGGGAGATGATGGTTTGGTGGTGGGGGGTGGGGTCATGGTCAAGGGGGCAGTAGGAGGAGGTATCTGCGAGCTGGCGTTTGGCCTCAGCGGTGTAGAGGTCGGTGCGCCAAACTACTACTGCGCCTCCCTTGTCAGCTGGTTTGATGGTGAGGTTGGGGTTGGAACGGAGGGAGTGGAGGGCTGTGCGTTCCGAGGGTGAGAGGTTGGAGTGGGTGGGAGGGGTGTGGGAGTTCAGGTAGCGGTTAATATCGCGGCGGCAGTTTGCAATAAAGAGGTCGAGGGCAGGTAGGAGGCCAGCACGGGGTGTCCAGGTGGACGGGGTGTGTTGGAGGTGGGAGAAGGGGTCGTCATGTTGGAGGTGGGAGAAGGGGTCGTCATGTTGGAGGTGGGAGAAGGGGTCGTCATGTTGGAGGTGGGAGAAGGGGTCGTCATGTTGCAGGTGGGAGAAGGGGTCGTCATGTTGGAGGTGGGAGAAGGGGTCGTCATGTTGGAGGTGGGAGAAGGGGTCGTCATGTTGGAGGTGGGAGAAGGGGTCGTCAAGTATTGACTGGAACCTCATTCATTCAGATGGTTTGAATGGAGCCGTTTTTTGTCTGTGTTCAGGAGGGTTTCCTTACTCAATATATATACAGGCCGACAAGGGGAGAGGCTATTTTGGAATTGGTGCACGGCAATGAGCAATGGAGAAGACTTTGGTGACAGTGATCACAACTGCCTCAGATTTACCATAGCCACGGAAATGGAAATGAGCTGTTATCATGGGAAGATAGTTAATTGGGGAAAAGGAAATTATGACGCTATCAGACAGGAGTTGGATCATGCAGATTGTGTGCAATTGTTCCACAGAAAGGGCACGACAGACATGTGGAGAAAGTTTAAGGTTCAGTTGGTGCGAGTGATGCATAAATTTATTCCTCTGAAACAGGCAAGAAGGAGTAAGATTAAGGAGCCTTGAATGACGAGAACAGAGGTGCTTCTCATCAAAAGAAAGAAGACAGCTTACGTAAGGTCGAGGAAGCAAGGATCTAGCACAGCTGTGGTTCTGTTCGCCGAGCTGGAAATTTTTGTTGCAAACATTCACACACGCAGACGACAAGCAACATGAATTCGACTGGGACAACGCTACCATTATAGGGCAAGCGAAACAAAGAACAGCCAGGGAATTCCTAGAAGCATGGCACTCATCCATAAATTCCATCAACAAACACATCGATCTGGACCCAATATACTGGCCACTACAGCAGACAGCTGAAACTTGCAACGGGAAGCGGCAGGGACAGGCCACTACAAATGCAGGAGGAAACACCACAGAAGCGCTTCACAGGAGGCTCCCAAGCACTGAGGATGTCACCTAGACAGGGGACGAAACGTTTACAACAAAAATTTCCAGTTCGGCGAACAGAACCACAGCAAAGAGCACCCGAGCTACAAATCTTATCTAGCACAGCTTCAGAGGATTACAAGCTGTAGAAAAGAGCTCAGAAATGGAATGAGGAGAGCTGGGGTGAGTTGGCATGGAAAATGCTCATCCATCAGGAATACAATAAGGATCAAGGAGAAGGTAGGGCCGGTCAGGGATAGCATGAGGAACTTGTGTGCGTGGTGTCTGAGTAGATAGGGGAAACCCTACATGAGTTTTTTTGCTTCAGTTTTCACGAAGGAAAGGGGCCTTAATGAGAACTTTGAGGAGCTGGGAAATAGGCTTGAACAGATAGAGATTGAGGAAGTTGATGTGCTGGAAATTTTGGCAAACATTGAGATTGATAAACCTCCAGGGCCAGGGCAGATTTCTCCTAGGGTGATCTGGGAAGAGAAACAGGAGGTTGCTAACCTGCTGACGAAGACCTTTTCATCCTCGCTCTCCACGGGAGTCATACCAGAGGATTGGAGAGAGGCGCTTGTTGTTCCTCTTTTCAAGATGGGTAATGGGGAAATCTCTGGCAATTACAGAGCAGTCAGTCTTATGCCTGTGGTCAGCATGGCTTTCGAAATCATTTTGAGGGATAGGATTTATGATTATTTGGAAAAGCATAGCGTGATTAAAGGCAGTTAGCATAGCTTTGTGAGAAGCAGGTCATGCCTCACAAAGCTCATTGAGTTATTTGAGGAGGTGACGAGACCGGTTGACGAAGGTCGAGCAGTGGATGTCGTCGACATGGACTTCAGTAAGGCATTTGTTAAGGTTCCCAATGGTCGGCTCATTCCTCAAGACAGCAAGTATGAGAGAAGGGAGGCTGGGCTCCTTGGATTCAGAATTACTTGGCTGGCAGAAGGCAGAGAGTAGTTGTCGATGCAAAGTATTCTGCCTGGAGGTCAGTGGCGAATAGTGTCCCGCAGAGCTGTGTTTTTGGGCCTCTGCGCTTTGTACTTTTTATAAATGACATGAATGAGGAGGTTGAGGGGTGGGTAATTAAATTTGCCGATGATACAAAGGTTGGAGGTGGCGTTGATAATATCCTGGGCTATTGTAGGCTGCAGCGTGACATTGACAAGTTGCAGAGTTGGGCTGTGAAATGGTAGATGGAGTTCAACCTGGATAAATGCGAAGTGATGCATTTTGGAAGGTCGAACCTGAATGTGAATATAGGATTAAAAACAGGATTCTTGGCAGTGTGGAGGAACAGCGGGGTCTTGGTGTTCAAATGCAGAGAACCCTCAAAGTTGCCACCCAAGTGGATAGGGTTGTTCAGAAAGGATATGCGGTTTTGGCTTTCTTTAACGGGGGATTGAGTTTAAAAACCACGAGGTTTTGATGCAACTCAGCAAAGCCCTGGTGAGACCACACTTGGAATTCTGTGTCCAGTTCTGGTCGCTCTATTATAGGAAAGATACGGAGGCTTTGGGGAGGGTGAAAAGAAGGTTTATCAGGATACTGTCTGGACTGGAAGGCTTGTCTTATGAAGAGAGATTGATAAAGCTCGGACATTTCTCTCAGAAGAGGCAAACATCGAGATGATAGTCAGACACTTCCCCAGGGCATGATTGACTGCACGTGGAGTGATAGTTTTCAGGTGTTAGGAGGAAGTTACAGAGGAGACTTCAGAGATAGGTAATTTACACAGAGAGTTATGAGCACATGGACTGCATTGCGAGTGGCGGTGGTGGAAGCAGAGTCATTAGGCACATTTAAGTGACTGCTGGACACGCACATGGATAGCGGTAAATTGAGAAGTGCGTAGGTTAGGTTATTTTATTTTAGATTAGGAATAAGCCTCAGCAGAACATCGTGGGCCGAAGGGCCTGTTCTATGCTGTACATTTCTATGTTCTATGTCATATGTTCTATTATTAGTTAAGCTGACCCCACCGTGAGAATGCAATTCTGATATTTACATATTAAAGAAACTAGAACATCACATCCTATTTCAAAAGATGATAGGCGTAATTTAAATTTGTTTAAGAAGTATAACCTGCTGTTGTGTGCTTTCTTGTTTAAACAACTAAAGTTGTCATTGCCCTGTAACAATTTTGCTGTAAATTCTGTGTTGTACAATCATGTTCCACAGGCACCTGATGAGAAGGCAAAGCCCTGTATGCTAGGGCTTCTAAATAAACTTGTTGGACTATGACAAGGCGTTGCGTGATTTTTAACTTTGTCCACCCTAGTCCAACACTGGCACCTCCAAAACATTCCTCTCTGACTGTATCCTTCAGTGTTTTCACCCGCCACCAACTCTATGCAATGGCGTGGGAAGGCCAGCAGAGAGGGAACTTTGTTGACTGTTTCGACTCTGCTCCCGGGGACAGAAAATTTCTGATTAGATCACATTGGAGTAGCAGACCATTGGAACTGAAACCTTGACGTTGAAAAATAGGGAGCCGAGGCATTTGTTATCATTCCTTTGGTGGTTGGGTCCTGATAACGATTTGTGATAGCATGCTGCAATTTCACATGTCGAAGCAGTTCATATGTTGCTCTGTGTGAATTTGTATGGGGTTTGTTGAACTGTTACTGAACAGTGAGATCATATATTTAGTAGTGAAACATTTTCTGTTGAACCCATTCTGTTTAGTTTCATTAGAACCCACTGAATAATGTAATCTTGATGGAAGGTTACAGGCGGTTCTAAGCTGAAAGAATTGCCCAGGAAGAAATTCTATTTACCTGGCCAATTCATTTGCATTGTGCTACAACAGGCAATCCGCACGTTCTCAGCTCCACGCTTTGCCTGCATTGGTATAAAGACACTCCATCAGGAGTGTGATGGAATACTTCCCACTTGCCTGGATGGATCTAGCTCCAACAAACATTCAAGATGCTCGATACCTTCCAGGACAAAGTAAACTGCTCTTTCACACCACATCCACAAGCATCGAGTGCCTCCACAACCAATGCTCAGGAGGAGCGGTGTGTACCATCTACAAGGTGCACGGTAGAGGTTCACCACAAATCCTCAGACAGCAACTGATCACTTCTATCCAGAAGTAAAAGGCCAGTAGAGACATGGGAACACCACCTCAGCAAGATCCCCTCCAAGCTTCTCACATTCCTGATTTGCAAATATAGCACGGTTTGTTTCGTAAAATTGGGTTAAATTCCCGGACTACCCTCCCTGGTAATTATGTGGGTTGACATATAGCATATGCACAGCAGCAGTTCAAGAAGGTAGCTCACAAACAACTTCCCAGCGGGAGCTAGGGAAGGGTAATAAACACTAACCCAGCCAGCGATGCCCATATCCAATAAGTGAACTTCTAAAAATCATTTTTCCGTCGGGAAACAAAAGGACCCTCCTGTGCGTTTGCTTGATGAGTTTTATTTATTCATAACATAAGGAATTCGGGTAATCAGGTAGTTTACTGTGTTACTGATCTTTGCTCTGAATCTAGACAATGTAACTACATCAATAAATGTGTTTGTGCAGCAAGTTAGATTCCGCAACATGAAACCAACTTTCCTCAAGTGAAATAGAAAAGGCGAGTAATCATCAGGATGGATTCCTGGAATGACATAATATAAGAAATCTACAACAGTGAGTAACCACAGGAGGATGAAGCTCGCAGATATGGCGAACAGCAAAATCATAGATTTCTTTCTGCTCTCCATCTCTGGGTCTCTGTGCTTCTCTCCTTTGATCTGACACTTTAACCCCTTTCGGACTTGACTGGTTATTAAATTGTGTCTGACTGTTAGAGCATTGAGCAACAGAATTAAAACGAATGGCAGTAAAGGGGTTAAAACCGTATCAAGCCAATCGAATGCCACCCACCAAG
This sequence comes from Chiloscyllium plagiosum, assembly GCF_037043375.1. Classification (NCBI taxonomy): domain Eukaryota; kingdom Metazoa; phylum Chordata; class Chondrichthyes; order Orectolobiformes; family Hemiscylliidae; genus Chiloscyllium; species Chiloscyllium plagiosum. The sequence goes on along the minus strand of NW_028270188.1, from coordinate 4,002,852 downwards.
TCTCAGTAAAGTAGCTTGACTTCGTTTTAAAGTAGAATAGCACATTATTGATAATCCACCGAGGCTCAATTGTAAAATAGATGGGGGTATTTGTCAAAAAGAACAGGGTGCATGTTGTTGTTAGAACCACAGTCGCAGTTTTCTCAGTGCAATATTTTGTTCTCAGCTTCTGACAACAAATTGTTACAAATCTGTCAAAGGAGAAAGTGACGGTGAACCAGACAGAACAATCGGTAGCAGCAAGAGTTAAGACCCGAGCAACACTACACACAGGAGGGATGGCCAAAAGACAGAGTTGATAATAATAATAGGTAAATCTTCTCAGTATAACACCAGAGATAATGACCATCAGATCGGCAACTGCCATAAGCACCAGGTAACGAGTAGTGGAACGAGAAACTCCGCAATTTCCCCGGGAAAGGATTACAATCACCAGCAAATTTACTGTAGAAGACAAATGGGAAAATAAGCAACGAATGATTGATTAGAAACTACTTCGTCAGTTCCAAAGAAAAACAATATGATTTTACCACCGAAACCCAGTTCACTGTGTGAGTGGAAGTGGTTGGTGTTGAGTGGGTTTGAAGTCTAAGGGCTTTGCAGCCAACTCAGATGCTCCTCCAGCCCAGTCGTTTCAGAGATTATGGAGTTTTGACTGAGGTTGAGCGCATGCTAGGAGAGCAAAAGGAATTCCAAGTAACTATTTGAATGATTGGAGTAGACTCTTTAAGTTCTCAGCTCCAACTCTGGCAAGAGGAGAACCCCATTAGAAAACTCACTCCCAACTCACTCATAGGGGTGGTGATTGGACTGTCAATAAAGCAAACTCAAACCTCCTTTTATTGGGTTATTTACCGCTCTTATCACTGAATGAAATTCTGATCAGAGTCACAACAGGATCAGGAAAAAAATGATTGTCAAAAACTGCACAAGATTTCAAACAAGACACAGAGAACAACATTCCACAGCATGCATGGGCTGGTTAATGACAATTTTTGCGTGTTAGGACTGCAAATAAATTTACACTGTAAATCTACACATCTGTACATGACAAGCATCTCAACATGCAGGGAGGAGGAGGGAAACCTCTCAAGTCTGGAATTACTTGACCAAAGACAGTGAGGAAGAAAGATTTTCCAGAAGATATGTTAGTTAGATAAAGCTTTGCAAACTACCGTGCAGGACATATCCTTCGATTCCTTTGCTTACAGAAAAAAATGACAACCGATTTAAAGTTCAAAACTGATCAAGCATCCACTGCTATTTGCGGAAGAGAGTTCCAAACCATTTCCATCGTTTGCGTGGAGAAGTGCTTCCTAACATCTCTCCTTAACCTTTTCTCCCCAATATTCATATTGTGCTCCTTCATTCTAGCGTCTACCAGAAATGGAAATAGCTAATCTTTCCTGTCTTTCCCTTAATATTTTGAAGGATTTCGCTCAGATCATCCCTTAAACTTCAAATTTCTCACGGAATCAGTCTCCATTTGTACAACAAAAGCAGAAATTTCACAATGGGTCTGACAACATCTATATGAGAGAAAGCTGAGTTAATGTTTCCAGTCCAGTGACCCTTCTTCAGAACTAACCTACCTGATCGCTCCGCATAACTTCAAATCATGTGAAATTGGAACAGTTGATAGAAGACTGACATCTGAAACTGCTGCAGCAGCAGTGAAGTTGGGCATCTCTGTCAGTGGAGAATTGTACCAAGAATGCTGCTCAGTGAATTGCTATCACTGTTCTGGTGTCTTCATAAGGCTAACCAGTCGTGAATTGGAGATGTTATTCTTCAACAGCAAAAAGTGGAGAGCATATTATCAGCAGATTTAAACAAATTCAATTGTCATGATGCCTTACCAGGAATGCCAGCAAGGCAAGGGTGGTGTAGAAGACCAGGTGATCAATTGGCCGAAACATTTCTTCCATGCGAGATGATCAGTCCCTTCAGGCAACTGGCAAGCTCCTTGTTTGAAACTCTGAGCTGATGCATTCCCTGAAATGCTGCGTTATTACTGTGTGGAAGCTCCTTGGGGAGATCGAATTTACACATTGACTCTATTTCGCAGCTTTTTTTTGCTATTTTCCAATTTTCTGTCAATGAACAATTCAATTACTATTACAAGCTTAATGCCAATTATCAAGGAATGTTATTGCTCAGTACATCATCATGAAATAAGAAAAAAAACACTGAATCTGGAATTTTACAGCAATAACACAGTCCACTCAAACACCATGACTTCTATCCCTAGATTAGAAACTATTTCAACCAATGCTGCATCACGATAGTTTATTCTAAGTGTGAAAATATTTTTCAGAACTGTTCTCCTTTAGTCTTGTCTTAGACGTCAGGCACGCTGGTCTATAGTTCCCTGGTTTGTACTTAACACAATACTAAATCAGTGACACGACATTTGCCAACCTTCAGTCTTCCAGCATTTCACTTGTGACTGTCGATGATACAAATATCTCAGTAAGGGCACAACAATCACTTCCCTAGCTTCCCACAGAGTTCTCGTGTACACCTGATCAGGACCTGGGGATTAATCCACTTTTATATGTGTGAAGACATCCAGCACTTCCTCCTCTCATATGGATCTTTTTCAAGGTGTGACCATCTATTTACCTCCATTCTATATCTTCCATGTCCTATTCCACAGGAAACACTGACGCAAAACACTCGTTTATTATTTCCTCCATCGCCAGCAACGCCACACAATGGCCACCTTCTTGATATTTGAGGGGCCCTATTCCAGAACATAGAACAATGCAACGCAGAACAGGCCTTTAGGCCCTCGATGTTGCGCCGACCTATGAACTATTCTCAGCTCATCTCCCTACACTATTCCATTATCATCCATGTGCTTATCCAAGGATTGTTTCAATTTCCCTAATGTGGCTGAGTTAACTACATTGGCAAGTAGGGCATTCCATGCACTTACTACTCTCTAGTTAATGAACCTGCATCTTATATCATCTTAAATCTATCAGCCTTCAATTTGTAGTTAAGTCCCCTCATACAAACTGGCATCATCATCATAGGAAAAAGGCTTTCACTGTTTATCCTATCTAACCCCCTGATCCTCTTGCATGTCTCTATCAAATCCCCCTTAGCCTTCTTCTTTCCAATGAGAATAGCCCCAAATCTCTCAGGCAACATACTGGTAATTCCTCCCCACAACTTTTCCAATGCTTCCACATTACTTTTCCAAACGAACATACTCGAGATAACCATTTGCTCTGTTATCTAAAATTGTCCACAAAGTGCAGACACATGCAATTTCAATCGCAATGCCACAAGCCCAGCTGCAGCTTGTCATATTGACAAATATCGTCTGGATAACCGTACCTTCAACGATCGCACACTGTGCTCCTTGGTACTCACAGACCTTTGGAGTCATGGTGATATGCTGCTGTGCAACTGCTACGATCCTTATGCCAAATGCATTTGAATTGTAATCTAACAGTGGGATTCTTTTCACTCCCGAATGACACAGTTACTTTGGTGTCAGCAACAACTCAGAACTCACTTGCGCGTTTTGTTCAATGGCTCATGTTGCTTATGCAATCTTCGCTTGACAGCACATTCAGCACGTTATCACGCCTTCCTGAAGCGTTTGTCAGCGACAGATCAGCTGCTAAGATGACTGCTACAGACAGCGCTACATGCTACATTTGAAAGTGGAAAAGATGGAAACATTTATAGGCTGAATACCCTGTCACTATCTTCCCGGGTGCGTCAGAGGCTGGGAGCTGATCTTATAGAGGTTTGTCAAACATGAGGGGCATAAATATGGTAAATAGACAAGTTCCTTCCGCTCAGGTGGGGTCGTGCAGAAATAAAGGGTACAGATCTGGTGTGGGATGGTGAAAATTCGAAAGGCAATGAGAGGAAACGGCTTCACGCCGAGGGTGGTGAGTGTCTGGAATAAGTTGCCAGATGAGTTGTTGGCGGCTGGTGCAATTCCAATACTTTTAAGGAATCTGGACGTGTATTTGAATAGCAAGGGTTAAGAGAGACATGGGTCAAGTGCTTGCAATCGTGGCAGGATCGGTTTCGGAGATCTGTTGGACATGGAGGAGTTGGACTGAAGTCTGTGTTTTCCCTGCTGTCCATATCTAATGGCTCTATGATATTGCTGCACACGTTGCTGACAGGGTGAGAGGGTTATATGATAACTCCAATGTTGATGCATGAGAGTTGAGCCAGCGAATTCATTCCCCGGAAGTCGTGTGAAAAGTATTGATAGAGATCCAGCAAATTAAAATGAACACATCTTTGATTTGATTTAAAACCTAAACTCTGTTTCTCATCCGAGACTGTGCCCGCTCTGCTTCATACTGCATACATTTCATGTTTTGCATTTGGATTCTCCTTAACTCTGTTTGCCAAATCTCTCTCATGCCCCCTTTTTGCCCTCCTGATTTTCTTCTTAAGTATGCTACCTTGCTTTGTTAACCATATCCACGATTTCTTTACTCATCCAGCATTCCCTTCACCTACTAATCTTTCCTCCCAACCTGAGACGAATATGCTGTCTCTGCACTCTCGTTATCTCATTTCTGAAGGCTTCCCATTTTCCAGCCATCCTTTCACCTGTGAATATCTGCCCCAATTAGGTTTTGAAAGTGGATGCCTAATATAATCATAATTAGCCTTCCTCCAGTTTAGAACTTCAACTTTTACATCACGTCTACCCTTTTCCACCACTATTTTCAAAATAAAAATATTATGATTACTGGCCCCAAAGTGCTCCCCCACTGACAGCCCAGTCGCTTGCCCTGTCTTACTTCCCAACATTCGGTCAAGTTTTGCACCCTCTGTAATATGTGCATCCACATATTTAATCAGAAAGTTTTCTAGTACACACTTAATAATTTCCTCCACGTTAAAACCCTTAACACTTTGGCAGTCCCTGTCAATGGTTGGAAATCCCCTACCACAACCATCTTATTATTCTTACAGATAACTGATAACTCCTAACAAATCTGTTTCCAAACTTACCTCTGTCTATCAGGGTCTCTATGGTACTCAGTGCCATTATCTATATGTCAGCCTTACTTCATCAGTCCAATTTCCCATTCTGTCTCCTGTACGTATTCAGGAAGTTCCTGTCTCCATAGATCTCACAGTTGCTGAGTGTCTCGTCCATCGCGTCATTGAAGATGGGTTGTTATCCAGGGGGACAACGTTAATGGAGGCTGGAGCTTTCAATAAATCCTGCAGCGAGGTAAGATCACTCACTGTGAACAGAGCAGCGATCAATAGGATGGCTCCAATCATCGGCTAACAAAGTGTGGCGTAGATACATTTCTGGAGCTGGAGCACATTACGGACTCACTCCAAGCTTAATCACCATCCCTAATTTAATATATGTTGTAGTAAGACGGCATAAGGAGTTCACAGTCATCAATCCAGTCCTGTACTGTCTCGTGAGCATCAGTACAACACAGGTGAAAGCAGCGCTACTAAGAGACGGTGGCAATGCTTCCTGGGATCCTTGTGTTCTGTGTTCCCTCTCTGGAACTGTTTCTGTGGAACATTTAGTCGACCAGTGTCTTCAATCATTCTAACTCCTATAACAGTTACCATCGTTGTAACCTTCTCGTCTCTCGCTTATTTCTCCACATATTTGAAACGTACTCCAACTCCGACGATCATCCCTCTCTCTGTAAATTGTGATTGACTCCATAGCATGTCTTATCTCGGTATCCTTCTCTTCCAGTAACTGGAGACATGTAGCACAGAAACAGACTCTGCAATCCATCTCGTCCATGCGAACCAGGTTTCCTAAACGCATTTGCTTGCGTTTGGCCCATACCTCTTCAAACCTTCTCCACTCCATGTACCGGATCAAGTGTCTCCCCCATGTTTTAGTTGTACTTGTTTCTAACATTTCCTCTAGTAGTTCGATCCATACATAGAAAGTAAGAATCGAACATTCAACACTGCAGTGCAATGCAGACCCTTCGGTCCTCGATGTTGCGTGAACCTGTCAAAATAATCTGAAGCCCACTCAGTTGGACAATGTAGAGTCTGTTCCCATCAATGCTGACATTTTATTAGCAGTAGGTGGGTCCTCCGTTGTGTGGGATACCATATACTGAATACTAGAGGCACCCCTGAAAACTCAGGATGTCCCACCTAAACAAGACCATATAGCTAACAGCAGCGTGTCCAAACTGCATACTGGAACATCCTCCTATCCACGATCGCAGTCATTACTGCAACTGGAAATCCAAGCAAATGAGTAGAAGAGGCCATGGGAGGCGGCGTGTACACAATGTTGCCAGGGCCAGGTTGGCAGGTTCTGCTGAGGCCATTAATGATTCATTTAACATCCCTCCAGTTGGCGCATGAAACTTCACCAAGCGGTAGTATTATGAACACAGCTATTTCAGTGCTGTCAAGCTAAAATTGAACAGCGGCCATGCGAGAAAAAATATTCAAGTTCAGTGCTTTACACTTGAGACGTTTCTGTGTGTGTTTGTATGAAAGGATTTACAATGTTGTTAAAACTCAATTCGTTTCATACAATGGTGATTTATTGTTTATTCATTTGTGGGACCTGGGCATCGCTGGCTGTCCAGCATTGATAGCCCATCCCTGATTGCCCTCGAGAAGGTAGTGGTGAGCTGCCTTCTTGAATTTCTGCAGTCCATGTGCTGTGGGTTGACCCACAACGCTAGTAGGGAGGGAATTCCAGGGTTTGACCCAACGACTGTGAAGGAATGGCGATATATTTCCAAGTCAGGATGGTGAGTGGCTTGGAGGGGACTTCCAGATGGTGGTGCTCCCAAGCACCTGCTCCCCTTGTCTTTCTGGATGGAAGTGGTTGTGTGTTTGGAAGATGCTGTCTTGGAAACTTTGGTAAATTTCCGCAGTGCACCATGTAGAGTGTAATAACTGCTGCCACTGAGTGCTGGTGCTGGAGGGACTGAATGTTTGTGGATGTGGTGCCAAACAGGCAGGCAGCTTTGTGTCTAGCTTGTTCAGGATTGTCAGAGTTGCACCGATCCAGGTAAGAAATTGAGGGTTTAGTTAAGAAAACGAAGGAAGCAGATGTCAGGTATAGACAGGATAGACTGAGTCATCCTAAAAATAGTATAACAGCAGGAGGAGTATTTTTAAGAGATAGCTTTCGCAGATAGAATTAAGGAGAATTCAAAAGGTTTTTACAAATACATTAAGAACAAAAGGGTAAGTCGGGAGAGAATAGGACCCCTCAGAGATCGACAAAGCGGCCTTTGTGTGGAGCTGCAGAAAATGGGGAGATGCCAAACGAGTATTTTGCATCAGTATTTACTTTGGAAAAGGATATAGAAGATACAGATTGTAGGGAAATAGATGGTGACACCTTGCAAAATGTCCATATTACAGTGAAGGAAGTGCTGGATGTCTTGAAATGCATAAAGATGCAGGGAATCCTGAGGGACAGGATGTGCCTGTATTTCAAAAGGCAAGGACTTATTAGGGATCGTCCACGTGACTTGGTGCGAGGGAAATCATGTCTCACAAACTTGACTAAGCTTGTTTGAAGAAATAATAAAGAGGATTGATGAGGACAGAGCAGTACAGGTGTTCAGTAAGATATTCGGCGAAGCTCCCCAGAGCAGACTGGTCAGCAAGGGTAGATCTTAAATACAGGGTGAACTAGGCATTTGGATACAGAACTGGCTCAAATGTAGAAGACAGAGCGTGGTGGTGGAAGGTTGTTTTTCAGACTGGAGGCCTGTGACTAGTGGAGTGCCACAAGGATTGGTGCTAGGACCTATACTTTTTGTCAGTTGTAAAAATGATTTGGAACCGAGCTTAAGAGTTACAGCTAGTAAGTTTGCAGATGACACCAAAATTGGAGGTGTAGTGGGCAGCGAAGAAGGTTACCTCAGATTACAACAGGATCTCGACCAGTTCGGCCAATGGGCTGAGAAGTGGCAGATGGAGTTTAATTCAAATAAATGCGACGTGCTGTATTTTGGGAAAGCAAATCTTAGCAGGATTTAGGCAGTTAATGGTAAGGTCCTAGGGTGTGTTGTTGAACAAAGAGATCTTGGAGTGCAGGTTCATCTTAATTCCCTTTTGGATTTCGTTGGGACTCATAGAGTCATAGAGATGTACAGCACGGAAATAGTCTCTTGGGTCCAACTCATCCATGCCGACCACATATCTGAACCAAGTCGAGTCCCACCTGCCAGCACATGGCCCATATCCGTCCAAGTCTTCCTATTCATAGACCTATCCAAATGTCTTTTAAATGTTGCAATTGTACTAGCCGTCACCACTTCCTCTGGCAGCTCACTCCATACATATATCACCCTCTGAGTGAAAATGTTGCCTCTTAGGTCTCTTTTGTATCTTTCCCTTCCCACCCTAAATCTATGCCCCCTCGTTCTGGACTCCCCCATCCCAGGGAAAATACATTGTCTATTTATCCTATCAAAGCCCCTTATGATTTTCTAAACCTCTATAAGGTCACCCTTCAATCTTCGATTCTTCAGGGAAAATAACCCTAGCGGTTTCAACTTCTCTCGATGGGTTAAATCCTTCAATCCTGACAATATCCTTGTAAATGTTTTCTGAACACTTCCAAGATTCACAACATTTATTTCTGATAGGAAGGAGACCAGAATAGCGCGCAATATTCCAAACGTGGCCTAATCAATGTCCGTCCAGCTGCGCCGTGATCTCCCAACTCCTGTACTCAGTACTCTGACCAATAAAGGAAAGCATACAAAACGCATTCTTCACTATCCTATCTGCCTGCGACTCCGCTTTCAAGGAGCTGTGAACCTGGACTTCAAGGTCTTTTTGTTCAGTAACACTCCCTAGGACCTGACCATAAGTCCTGTTAAAAGTTGCTTTCCCGAAATGCAGCACATCACATTTATCTAAATTAAACTCCACCTGTCACTTCTCAGCTCATTGTCCCATCTGAAAAAGATCCCTTTATAACCTGGAGTAACCTTCGCTGTCCACTACACCTCCAATTTTGGTGTCATCTGTAAACGGACCAACTATATTTCTTATTCTCATATCCAAATCATTTACATAAATGATGAAATGTAATGGTCCTCGCAACAATCTTTGTGGCACTCCACTGGTCACAGGCCTCCAGTCTGATAAACAACCCTCCACTCCCATCCTCTGTCTTCTACCTTTGAGTCAGTTGTGTATCCAAATGGTGAGTAGGCCCAGTATTCCATGAGATCTAACCTTGCTCACCAGTCTCTCATGGGAAACCTTGTTGCACGCCTTACTGATGTCCATATAGATAATGTCTACCACTCTGCCCTCATCAATCCTCTTTGTTACTTCTTCAAAAAAACTCAAGCAAGTTTTTGAGACATGATTTCCCACGCATAAAGCCATGTTGATTATCCCTAATAAGTCCTTGCCTTTCCAATTACATGTACATCCTGTCCCTCAGGATTCCCTCCAACAACGTGCCCACCACTGACATCAAACTTTCTGGTCTGTAGCTCCCTGATTTGTCCTTACCACCTTTCTTAATTAGTGGCACCACGTTCGCCAACCTCCAAGCTTCGGGCACCTCACCTGTGACTATCAATGATACAGATATCTCAGTAAGAGGCCCTGCAATCACTACCCTAGCTTTCCACAGAGTTCTAGGGTACACCTGATCAGGTCCTGGGGATTTATAACTTTTATGCGTTTCAACACATCCAGCATTTCCTTCTCTGTAATATGGACATTTTTCAAGATGTCACCATTTATTTCCCTGCATTCCACATCTTCGATTTGCTTTTCCCCAATAAATATTGATGCAAAATAGTTGCTCAGTATCTGCCCCATCATCTGCGGCTCCACACAATGGCCGCCTTGCTGATCTTTGAGGGGCCCTATTCTCTCCCTAGATGCCCTTTTCTCCTTAATGTATTTATCAAAGCCCTTTGGATTCTCCCTCACTCTGTTTGCCAAAGCCATCTGACGTCCCCTTTTTTACCCGCCTGATTTCTCACTTAAGTACACTTCAATTGCCTTTATACTCTTCTAAGTATTCACTCGATCTATACTGTCTAAACCGGATATATGCTTCCTTCTTTTTGTTGACAACCTCTACTTCTGCTCTACCTCATGGAGGAAATGTTTTCTCTGCCTCTGCTCTTATCAAAACCTTTCATAATTTTTGACTCCTCAGCCTGTTTTTCTTTTCAAGAAAGAGGGAACAGCACGACAACTCCTCCAAAAATATACACACTAAAAATTTTGTGTTTCACTCTTTTAAATCTCTCTTCATCCTCTCCACTGCTTGTGTGTCCATTCTATAACGTGGCAGCAGGAACTGCACGCAATACGTTTAATTAAAATCGAAACCAGTTTTAGTAGGAATTTAGCAAGATATCCCTACTTTCAAATCTCTCTATTTATTCATAAAGCTTAGAGCTTTGTTTGTGTTTTGATGGTCTTCGTTTTCCTTTGGCATTTTTTTTAGTGACTGATGTAATTGTGTGAGACCCCTTTATCTGTCTCTCCCAATTAGACGTGCAAATTCGAATAAGTGACCTACTACACTATTCCTACCAAGATACATCACGTTACATTCATCTGTGTCGAATTTCGTTTGCCAATTATTTCACCGCACTGTAAATTTATTAATGACCTCCTGTAACTTCTTGCCGACCTCAGATCTGACTAGCTTACCAGATTCCCAGCAATTTGATGTCATTGAATTGCTAAATACTTTTATTTTGTAATAATTAGAGACAGTATTTAATTTGCAGTTTTACTTTATTGTGCTTTGGGGATTGTTTTGGTTAAGTACTCAGTGAAGTGCAGTAATTCACATGATAACTGTAACAATTAAATGTAAATTGACGGGTTGATAAAAGTTATTACAAATACAGAAATAATTTATAGGTTCTGTTAACTGCAAGCTCTAGAAATTGAAAAGGCACCCATCCTCGATTTTAAACTAACTGATATTAAAACAATGATATCATTTATGTAAAATGCAGCATGATTAATGAAGGACTCCCTCTCGGTTTCTCCATCTTCACGGCCACATTCAGTAATATAATAAGAGGCTTAATAAGCTGCTTGTTTTCCCTGGAGCATCTGAGGGCAAGGGGTATAAAATCTTGAGTGGCGTAGATATAGTGGATAGACAGGATTTTTTCCTGGGTTGAGGGAGTCCAGAACTAGAGGGTGTAGTTTTAGGGTGAGAGAGGAAAAAAATGAAAGGGCCCTAATGGGCAACTTTTTAATGCAGAGGATGTTGCATGTATGGAATGAGCTGCCAGAGGAAGTGGTGAAGGTTGGTACAATCTTCATATATCAAAATCATATCATATCCCTTTTCTCCCTCGTGATTTCTCTTTTTAAAAATGTACCTACAACTCTTATATTTTTCATGAAATTCACTTGATCTCATTTGTCTGTATCTAATATACAACTCATTTTTATTCTTAACCAGAACATGAGCATCTTTATTTCTCCATTGTTTCCTCCTTTTACCATCATTACCTTCACTCTAACAGGAACGCAATGCCGCTGACGTTTCATGATCTCACTTATGAAAGCCTCGCACTTGTCGGCTCTCCCTTTACATGCAAACAGTTTACTCTAATGAACTCTTGGAAGTTTTTGTTTCATACCATCAAAGTTTCTCCGAATCCAATGAGAAACTTTAACTTTTATATAAGACCTATCCTTTCCATAAGTATTTTCGAACTAATTGAATTATAGTCACTGGCCCCAAACTGCTTCGCTACAAACACTTCAATCACTTGCCCTGCCTTATATCACAAGACAAGGAGAAGTTTTTTTCTCTCTGTGGTGGATGCCCCTACATATTAATTAAGAAACGTTTGTTGAGCACATGTACCAAATTCCTCATCATTAACATTATGGCCCTTAACATTATGGCTGTCCCAATTTATGTTTGGCATGTTAAAATTCACTATTATTACAACTCCATTATTCTTACATATAAATGAGATCTCTTTACATATTTGTTCTTCAATTTCACTATGACTACTGGGGGAGTCGATGAAAATCGCATTTCTTCTTATTTCTGACTTCCATTTACTTAGGTTTACTGAACCATCCCTCAGAAATATCCTCTCTTAGTTCAGCAGTACTATCTCACGACAGGAAAAAAAACTGACGGGAAGCGCCATCTTGATCTTCCGACTTCGGCATCACCTTTTGATGGTGTGAATTGCCCTTACAGGACTCTGTGCATAAATTATGCTAGCTATCCTTAATAACTGAAAATAGAAAACGTAATAGGTGACTTGGTGATGGGAAATATAAAGGTACATTGTGCGTAAGGCAAATTCTGGATATAGCACATAACAGAAGAAAAACTAACTCCATTCTCACTGCTCAGGTCTTGTCTGGGCTGCTGTACCTTCAGAGTATTTTCTATTTGCTTTTTTTATGAAATCCAACTCATCCCATTCGCTGTTTTGTAGTAGTCAAACATTTGTTACCAGAAGTTTGCTTTTTCAGGATGTAAGTCGCCTTTTCATCGACATCCTCGGAGTTCAATGTTTGGTGTATTTGTTGTTACAACCTCTGCCTCAGTAGAATAGGCACAATTAAAGAAGATAAACGAATAACAATTTAAAGTCATTTATTGCGATGTTGGAAGAACAAGGTAGAACTTCACATTTTTACAGATGTTGCAGGGAAGGACATCAAATGGAAAGTAGCAGATGTTCCAGTAACGACCTCCTTGTGTCAGATATATCTCAGTCTCGTGAAGGTGTCACGTGCTTCTTTATTTTGTGATGAACTCAGAAGAACATATAATAGTAAAAGTGTAAATCCAAAGGTGAGCAGAAGGAGAGGATCATCGGTGCATGTGTGCTCAAATCAGGGAATGTACCATGACATTTTATTGCTGGAACAGCACAGCAGGTCAGGCAGCATCCAGGGAACAGGAGATTCGACGTTTCGGGCACAGGCCCTTCTTCAGGAATGAGCAGAGAGTGTTCAGTAGGAGAAGATAAAAGGTAGGGAGGAGGGACTTGGAGGAGGGGAGTTGGAAATGTGATAGGTGGAAAGAGGTCAAGGTGAGGGTGATAGGTCGGAGTAGGATGGAGGCGGAGAGGTCAAGAAGAAGACTGCAGGTCAGGAAGGCGGTGCCGGGCTGGAGGGATCCGGCTGAGACAAGGTGGGGGAGGGGGGATGAAGAAACTGGTGAAGTCCAAGTTCATCCCCTGCGGTTGGAGGGTTCCCAGTCGGAAGATAAGACGCTCCTCCTCCGACCGTCGGGTTGTTGTGGTTTGCCGGTGGATGAGTCCAATGACCTGCGGTCATTGGACTCATCCACCGGCAAACCACAACAACCCGACGGTCGGAGGAGGAGCGTCTTATCTTCCGACTGGGAACCCTCCAACCGCAGGGGATGAACTTGGACTTCACCAGTTTCTTCATCCCCCCTCCCCCACCTTGTCTCAGCCGGATCCCTCCAGCCCGGCACCGCCTTCCTGACCTGCAGTCTTCTTCTTGACCTCTCCGCCTCCATCCTACTCCGACCTATCACCCTCACCTTGACCTCTTTCCACCTATCACATTTCCAACTCCCCTCCTCCAAGTCCCTCCTCCCTACCTTTTATCTTCTCCTACTGAACACTCTCTGCTCATTCCTGAAGAAGGGCCTGTGCCCGAAACGTCGAATCTCCTGTTCCCTGGATGCTGCCTGACCTGCTGTGCTGTTCCAGCAATAAAGTTTTAACTTTGATCTCCAGCATCTGCAGACCTCACTTTCTCCTCAATGTACCATGACATGTCGACAGAAGAACAAATAAATACCAACTTCATAAATAGTGCTGCTGACAACAAGCACAAAGGAATGCTGTTAAACTGAAATAAAACAGTCCATTGTCTCACCTGGAATATTGCATCCAGTTTCAGGTACTACATTTTTGCAAAGAAAAATGCAAAGTCATGAGAGAGGGTGCATGACTGATTCGCAACAGTGTTCCTGGGATGATCCATCTCATCGACTTTGAGAAATTAGAACTGTTCTCTGCTGAACAGGAATTTTTAATTTGATTGAACCCTTATATCCCTGATACATTTTGGTAGATTCGCTTAGAGAGAAACTGTTCCCGCTGAAGAAGAATTCAGAGCATTCAGGCACTTTCTAAATATAATTAGATTAGTTTAGATTAGATTACAGTGTGGAAACAGGCCCTTCGACCCAACAAGTCCACACCGACTCGCCGAAGCGAAACCCACCCACACCCCTACATTTACCCTTTACCTAACACTACGGGCAATTTAGTATGGCCAATTCACCTGACCCTGCACATCTTTGGACTGTGGGAGGAAACCGGAGCAGCCGGAGGAAACCCATGCAGACACTGGGAGAACGTGCAAACTCCACACAGTCAGTCACCTGAGGCGGGAATCTGGCGCTGTGAGGCAGCAGTGCTAACCACTGTGCCACCGTGCCGCCCACAATTGGCAATCGAAATATCACAAAACAAGATAAAGTGAAACTTACTTGAATGCAGGGAATGCTTTAGATAATTTCTACTCCTGTAAAATGTGCAGCGGACTCAGGATTAATTATGACATTCAAGGTGCAATCGTTTTTTGCCTGGTGTGATACTTTGAAACAGCAGTTGTGATTGATCTGTGGATAAGCACATCGACCTGGACCCAATATGCCGACCACTCCAGCGGACAGCTGGAACTGACAACTGGAAGCGGCAGATTCAAACCACTATAAATGCCGGAGAAAACATCACAAAAGCGCTTCACAGGAGGCTCCCAAGCACTGAGGATGTCACCTGGACAGGGGACGAAACGTCTGCAACACGAATTCCCAGCTCGGCGAACAGAACCACAACATATGCGACGAATGTTCTAACCGTTTAGGGAGAGCCTCTGTGTGTGCCGATTTTCTTCAAATGAGCAGTTCATTTCAAATTTGAGAAGGCATACATGTGTAAATGTCTGTATTTAAGTTGATCATTTGTCCCTTGCAGAGGTATAAATTTCAAGTTTAACGATGAAATGATAAAGTAAAATACATGGGAAAGCTTTGTTGTGTGAATTTCTTATCAGGCCTTGAGTAGTTACAGATCGTTGGGTGTTCTAGATATCAGATTTGGCGGAGGCAAATCTAAACTGATGGATTATTTGAAAAATCTACAATTGTTTTGATAAGGGATTCATACAACATATATAGCTTCTCGAACTAATAAACTATGACCAGTAGAGACGTCTTCAGAGTCTCGAGACCAGATCGGATCCAGACTCTGCAAACAGTTGCAATGATTGGTGCTGAATTCCGACTGTACATCTGATTTCTGCTTTGCCTGACCGAAATCGAGCTGTGATTTATAATTTTTGAGGGTTTCTGTTCAGTAATATTCCTGTATAAAACATATCACAGCCTCACTTAATGTGATTTGAGAGGTGTGGTGTGTCAAATAGATCCTAGAATTTATGCTCCATGAGTCATATGTGTGCGAAAAACTCCAGTTGAGAGAATCCACCCTTGGTTTTTACATGTGTTGTGCCTGCATATGTGACTGAACGTTGACATTTTTGGCTGATGAACGTTTAGGTGTACATTTGGGGTGTCGAGTTATGCATTACTAACCCAGGCTGTCCTGACATTGGGAGTACTTTTAGTTTTAGTTTTTAAACAGATTCAACTTTCTAATTCCATTGCCTGCCTCTTAT
Source organism: Chiloscyllium plagiosum (assembly GCF_037043375.1). NCBI lineage: Eukaryota > Metazoa > Chordata > Chondrichthyes > Orectolobiformes > Hemiscylliidae > Chiloscyllium > Chiloscyllium plagiosum. The sequence goes on along the minus strand of NW_028270188.1, from coordinate 3,987,183 downwards.
ACGTTTCTGTGGAGCAATGTTCCTGATTTTTATTATCACATGTGACGATTTGTGCTTAAGAGGAAATAGTGTCTCATCATTCTGCCTCTGGAGAATTCTTTCAGACAGACAGTGTGAAAGATGCAGTTATATTAGTGGTCCACTTGGTGGCGCAGCATTAACCTTATGACTGGATGAAACACAACTGGACTGATCAAGTGAAAAGTGTTTGCTGGGAAGGGAGTGGGACGTGTAAACTTGGGAAAATATATTTTTACTTATTGGACTTGAAGAAAGAATCAAGCAAACTCAAAGTTAGTGCATTTCATTCAAGATTTATTAACCATTTCAGAAGCATTTTTATCGAAAAGCTTATGTTAAAGTTAATAGAAGTGAATATATTGACTGGATGCTACATTGAGACGAGATTGCATGCACTATGAGCCGTGAATGTTATGTCCATCTTTAACAATCGCCAGAAAAAGAATACAAGGGCTCAACATATAAGGGAGGCAAGCATTCTGAATAAGGAACAGTTTAAAAAAAAACAAGTTGAATTGGGAAGCTATAAATTTTTCCAACTATAATAATCTCAAATATATCAAAGTGAAAGCGAAAGGCCATCAATATTTATTATAGTTACACACTGACAAACTTAAGTGAACTCACTGTTCGAGTCAGCAACAGGACAGATTGTAGATTGGGAATTCAGAAGCTTTGATAAACACATGAGGAAAATCTACGGTGTCCACAAGTCATTCACTTAACCTGGAAAAGAGAGATAAAGTCATGACGCAGATGTTTATGATCAGATGCATTCAGGTTCTCAGTTGTATTCAGTGGCACACTTCGATATTTCACAAGACATCTTTGGCTCGTTGCTGTGTGAAATATTTGATTACTCTCACCTTCACCAGAGTGACGGCAGCACTATAGAAAATACTCAGGAAGAACAGGGTGATGAATGTGGATGCAGTTGTCCAGATGTTGCCATTATCATCCTCATAGTCTTCAATCCAAGTGTGATGTATTGAATCTATGTATATAAAGCCGAGAGAACGTATTCAGATTGTTTATTGATCCTGACTGATCTATCTGCACCTAAGTATTGTAATTAGAGACCGTTACATCTTCTTTAGGCAGTCAGGTGTTCCTCAGGTTTGACTCTCTATCTGCATGTATTAATGCATTGCTGACTCTCAGCAAGAAATTGCTAATACTATCTGCACATTTTTCCTTACTGTCCGTGCCAGAAAACTTCGAATTACTTTGCCTTTTAATCTATTATTGAAGAATATTATCATTTGAGGAATATTTACTGAGAACAAATATTTTAATTTTATCTTATACTTTAAATATGGGCTGTCGCCGCAGTTTAGTTCAAACTTTTGTCCATCACTGGATAAAGGTTCAAATATGATTCTCATCTTCATGATATATTGGTGACCAATTGCTTGGCAAATCATGAATATAAATTTCATCCACAGTCAAAACATTGCTTCATATTTTTGTTTGTCGGATCTGCATATTTAGGAATAAGTTTTTGTCCATGTCTCTCTTAATTTATTTTTTCTACTGCTTGATGTTTTCCTTGTGTTTGTGGATGTGGTAATGCGTGTCTCTTACTTTGCACTTGCCCATTTTGGAGTGTGTGTATGAATAAACATACTCATATTCTTTACTGCTGATGTGCTCACGTGTATTTTGTATGTAAATCTTGTTCCCTTCACAATGTGTCAGCATTGCTAAAATGGCACTTAGTTGACGCCTATGTTTATCATTTAATGTCCATGTGCGTGTCTAGTTTTCGTTAGTGCCATCCTACCAATAGACAGCAGGATCTGTCTATTTCAGATCCTACCTACATTAGATTATTTTCATGTTTATTCTCATTAAATGTGAGCAAGCAACGCCATGTTTGGTGGATGTTTATGGTTGCGTGATGATCTCTGTTTGTGTGGCAATCTATCCTAAACCATTGCCTGATGTGCATGTTTGTGTTATTATGTGTGGATGTTTGCTGACGCTTGTGCCATTCTCCTTGTTTAATAAACGCCCCATTACTTGCGCGTCTACATGTGAGACTCTGAATTTATGTGTGTGTGACCATGTATAAGTGCTGATCAAAGTGGTTTAAAAATAAATTTAAAATAAAAATAAACAATCATATGTTTGTGATTATGAAAATTAAAAATATTAATATTAATGTCTAACCCTGTGCTCATATGTGCCTGTGTGAGTTTACATGTGGGAGGACATTTTTCAGATGTTGTATCTTTTTGCGTATGAATGTCTGTCGGTCAGCATTATGCTGCATGAATAGAAATGCAGTCATGTCCATTTGTGTATTAATTTGCGTCTATGCTTTTCGTAATTATGTGTGGATATCCTTGTTCACTTGTGCACGTGCTATTCTTTCTGTGTATGTGCGTTTTTGTGGGAGCTTAGATGAGTGTTCAAGTACCATTTGCATGTGTGGCTCTGTAAGAGTGTGTGACAGTTCATCTGTGTGCAGGTTTATGTGTGTGCATAAGCATGTGTCTTTAGGTGAGAGCCTCTGTATGTGTTTTTACGTGTGTATTTGTGAGCATTTCTCTGCAACTGTTTCAGCTCTTATACTAGACTGTAATTTGTATTATTGTTCCAGTTTTTATGGATTGTCAACATTTATATCTGACCATGATGTTGTCAGGAACATTTCTGATCGTCGTGGAGAGATAGATGCTTTAGGACATAGAACAATACAGCGCAAAACAGGCCCTTCGGCCTCGATCTGAGCAACTCTTTTGTTACAGCGAAAGAATTTCTATCTCTGAGACAAGAGACCTGAGCTCAAATCCCCACTACTCCAGATATGCAGAATTGCATTTCTGAACATGCTGATTACAAAATATCTACAAATGTTCTGCACGTGAAGCAAAATTATGTCAGATGTTCGAAGACCAGAATTTATCCCATGTGCTCCAGAAAACTGAGACAAAACTATGGACTACAAACTGGGATGATGTAAATACCAGTTTTGGATTAAGGGGAGTCAATGTTAACAAAAGATTAATAGGGTCAATCGAATTAGGCAGACACAAAAGTATTATTTTACATGGAAACATGGAATCTTCGGACAGGAAACAACTAGCTGACTGTTACTGTCAGCAACTGGGTTACATTACAGAGGACTTCTATCTTGAAAACTCTGCAGATTAACTAAGAGTACAGACCATTAATAATTCCCCTCTCCCCCTACCTCGGCTCAACAACAATAACCTTCCTTTCGGGTCTCTTTGGTGTGGAAATAAAGATGCATTCTGTCAACCACTGCACTGGTACAAGATCCCTCCTTCCACAGAAAGAAGGATTATATTCAACTTACTCTGCACTGTTTGCGATTGGCATTTTCCAATCAAAACTAATTCCAAATGTCTCTTAAGATTGCGGTTGCAATTGTTGCATTGTGGCAGTTTTAAGCCGACATGAATTTTGTGAGAATGTGCAATCGGGGAATCAGGAAAACAAAGTTCAAAGTTCGTGGTATTTACTTGAGAGAAATTGGGCATTTTCAGATTTCGTTGAAATGGAATTTAAGATGGTTAAGGTACTTTGCAGTATCCGGCATTGAGTGAGCTTTACTTTGCCTCTGATCCTAAGTTTACCTGAGCAGGGGACATTAACTGCACAAGACACGAGTCCTAGACCTGTTAATAATCCAACTTAACTTTACAGGTGGAATATAAGTAAAAGTGGGAAACACAATTAATTAAACGGTTGTAAATTTAAATCACAATTTGAGGAAAAAGCTTTATTACTTTTGTTGAATTATTAAAAGCAACTTTGAGTTATTTATTGACATGAATTAATAGTGTCCATCAGTGCAAGTGAAATGTTCACAAAACTCGGTTTACCGCTGGATTTATCGACTGTTCTGTTGATGATCTTCAGTGGAATCGCTTCATGTCCCACCACACAGGAGTAAGAAGCACCGCTGGCCCACTCCTCCGCTGTAATGGATAACAGGCTGTACATGAAGAAGGAGGTGTTCTCGCTCTCCGCCATCACCTCGGTGTTCTTGTAGTTACTGGGATTCACCGGCTTGTCATTGTTTATCCATTTGATGAAGTTCTCTCGGGGGTAGAAGCCTTTCACTAAACAGGTGAGAAACCTCTGAGCGGAAACGTCTTCTGTGGGTGGCAGTAGGATAGATACTGATGGCTCCAGTAGCTTTTCTCCTGCAGAATATTTGAAACCAATATAAATCAACTATAAAAATCCAGAATCAACATTGCAATTTCACTACATATTAAAATATGTCAGTTTTGTTTTTAAATTTGGGCTTTATACACTCTTATTTTCTAAACCAGCAGAATAATATCCATTCTGTTCACTAAGAGTAAAGAGTTTAATTCGAAAGTCGACTCCATGTTTCTAACCCACAACTAAGACATCCTGTACATTTGTCATTGCTCATGTTAAAAACACAAACCAGGTTTCTTCCCACTTTATTTGACTTATAATCATGAAAGATCACCTTTGGTCCATTCTGTTCTCAATCAGATATTTAGCTATCCTGCCATCAGACAGGATAGCCAACATACCATGAGATGTTATTACTCCTGTCAAATTTGGAGTAGATGTAAAAACTAAACCGTGAATTCTTTAGTAGAACAAAGACTAAACAAATACGAGTGTCTTAAATTATTCTACCAACTTGATGGAAATTTGCGCGAGTATTATTCAGACTTCCACTGCTCACTGCAAGAACATTTCCATCCTCACCTGGGCTTTCATGGTCCCAAAGTTATTTGGAGCCAATCTAAGCATGCCATGTGTGTAACTGGATCTAGATTACACATGGAATACTTTGTTCTTTCCTCTCACCGCTCACTATTTCCCTTGCGGATGGAGTCTCTCAGAGGAGTCGGTAGATACGGATGGTTCACCACGCATTCAAAACTAGCGTGACCCAGCCAGGTTTGAGTAGAAATGCTCAATTTGCTGATCACGCTGTCGGTATCTTCTCCAGGCTGGTTAGCAATCTTTGATTTCAGAGTCTTCTTTTCTTGTGATCAGGTGACATTGACTCCAGAAGGAAGATTGGGCACAACACAGGTTAATGCCACCGTCGCCTCCAGTAAGAAATGTTCTACTGGCGGTGGTAGAATTTTAACTGTGTAATCGTGGCACTCATTAACTCCTATGAAACAAAAATCAAATCAATGAAAAATGCCTCTTTAGAATCAAAACACCGAGCCTTCAGGCTACTCCCACATGAAGTGAAGAAACCACTTTGAAATGACAGCTTCCAACTATTGCTGAACTAATGGTTCCTGTTGTTTATATATTTTGATTTGTGAAAACATTTGTTATTATCTATAACATGCTCCGTGTAATCATTCATAAAGGACACTGGCTTTGTAACAAGTGAAACCTGTGAAAAAGTAAAATCAAAGATACCATGGCGTAACACATGGAATTACCTTCCTTCCAGAGTTCTTCTCTCACTTACGACCATCCATTGATACTTGTGACAAGAGTAATCTGAATATAACGACTTCATTTCTATGTTCATGAAACTTACTTGCAAATGTTGCTGGGCATTCTGAATGCCAAATTACATCCCCAATTTTGGGCAAACTGTAATCATACTTATTGTCTTTGTTCTCATGTATTTGCAGAGGATATAAGGTGTTACGGGGCAGTGATCAGTCACAGAAATTCTATTGAATATGTTTAACGTTATTGAAAATAATTGACATTATTGGTGTGAGATCATTCTCTAAAACATACCATGGGATGTTATTACTCCTGTCAAATTTGGAGTAGATGTAAAAACAAAACAGTGAATTCCTTAGTAGAACAAAGACTAAACAAATACGAGTGTCTTAAATTATTCTACCAACTTGATGGAAATTTGCGCGAGTATTATTCAGACTTCCACTGCTCACTGCAAGAACATTTCCATCCTCACCTGGGCTCAATCAGCCTGACTCAAATTCCGAGATCGTTCAGGGCTTATGCCCGAAACGTCGATTCTCCTGTTCCCTGGATGCTGCCTGACCTGCAGCGCTTTTCCAGCAACACATTTCCAGCTCTGATCTCCAGCATCTGCAGACCTCACTTTCTCCATCCCTACTGTAGCCTTACCACTAGAATGTATTCTCCTGCCACATCCACTAATTGCGGAGAGTATCTTAAAGAGGCTCAATTAGGTCATGTTTATCCAGATTAATCAAATGTGATAACAACTTGGTCTGCGGCCTGGTCCCATGAATGAAGTTGAAGAGCTCAGTACCAGATAAAATCTATGACGTACAATGCCCAAGGACAACAGGTCATTCCTGAACTTGAAATGAAGCACTGAACACATTTTGAGTTATTTTGAAAAAAAGGTCGCTGCACATTTTACCATGTCATTTTGAGACCACAAGATAGTAAGATAAAGGTGCAGAATGAGGCAGTTCGGCCAATCGAGTCTGCCCTGCCATTCGATCATGGCTGGTATGTTCTTCTACCCTATTCTCCAGCCTTCTCCATGTACTAACCGATCTATCGCCACCTTAAATACAGTCACTGACTTGGCCTCCATAACCCTCTGCAACAATGAATTCCACACATGCACCACCCTCTGGCTGAAGAAATTCTTCCCCATCTCAGTGCCAAATGGTGCACCCTTTGACTCCGAGGATATGCCCTCATGTCCTACTCTAGCCTACTGGCCAAAACATTTACTCCACGTTCATCCAATCTCGGCCTCTCAGCATGTTCTATGTTTCAACGAAATACCTCTCTGACCCTGCACCGGCCCCCACAAGACACGCACCCCTCCCCCACCCCAACCCCTTTATCCTTAAGCAAGTCACCAGGTATGGATTCGGCACTCTGCCTCTCCAAATGTAGTCAGCCAACAAACTACTTTAAAAAAGACTGTTAATCCAGCTCACTGTCTATATGTCTTCAATATAGAGGGAAACATGCTTTTCTGATTTGACATAATGTTGAATTATGAGCAATGCCAATGTAACACTCAAACTGAAATACATGACACGTTTGTGAATGGGATGCTGTACACCTTAGTGCTGTTCACTAAATTTGATCAATGTGTGTATCAGATTCACATCGGAGATCAAAATGATTTCTAGTTCTCTCGTATGTATGTCTTACCCTGGGGTGTGGTGATGTTTTGACTTTGTGTGTTTAGTCCATGAGTGGTCTGGCATGTATACACTGCGCTGTTGAACCATTCACCATAAGGGACTGTCAGCCGACTCATCACCGAGAGGTTCCCATCCGCCTCACACACAGAGACGTGAAGACAACAGAATCCACGGATTGGCCATTTTTCAACCATGTCACGGAGATTACCTTCGGATGGAAATCAATGATTGAACACATGATGTTGCAAACTTGCTGCTTGCGATTTCTTCATTGGGACTCACGGTGAGAAGAAGAGTTGGCAGGAGAAATGGGCCTTTATGAAAAACATTGCATAAATTATCTGACAAATTTGATAACAAATACATTCAGTTCTATTATAACCAAGTTTTTTTATGGCTAATAGATACTAACCTTATTATTACAAGTATCATAATTATGCAGAGTGTTATAGAAGCTGAGATCAACACAGTACGATTAGCAGGACGATGTGATGACAATGTAATGCTAAAATTACAGGTCACAGCAAGGAAGTCAAGAAGGCACAGAAATGATAGGCCAGTTAAATCAGAGGGTGAGATAGTAATGTTGGATGGTATTTATTTCATAGAAAGGAGCATGATAAACAAGACAAATGAGTTAACGGCATAAAGGAGGAAGTTTTGATATCATGGAGACATGTTGAGAGAGGGGGAGGAGTGGCAGTTCAATATTCCAAATATAATGCCTTCAAGCGAGGCAGGAAAAGATGTAGAAGGGCGGTAAAAATTGTTGATGTTCACCAGTGTGAGGGAATATGTGGGTATCGAAAACATGGAGAATTGGTGAGATTTTTTTTCAGGAATTTGGATAGATGATGTGATGTGCTGTCTTGCTGGATGAAAAATAGTTATATTTCCAGGGCAGATAAAATGTATGCCAGGTAAAGGATGAAATAGTGGGTCGCTGGCAATAATTTATAATTCCTGGCCAGAGGGGATATGGCAAAACTGCCAATGTGGTATTGTTATGCAGGACAGATGAAGGGAAAAACAATGAAACCACATGCTCGGCTCAAGCTAGACTCAGTAGTAGGGAAGACATTGTAACTATGGAGAGGCGAATTAACCTTCATCTGGAAGAGTAATCAACAATTCTCAGCACGAATTTATTGAGAGGAAGTCATGTCTGAGCAATTTGATGGTAGTTTTCGCAGAAATAAGTCGATGTCCAGATGATAGTAAAGATCAGAGCCAGGTGAGACCAAGTCAATTTGACGAATTGAATCCTGAGGTAGCTGAGTGGCGGAGTGCAGAGGATAATGGCCATAGGATGTTTGAGTGGCTGGAGGTATATGTCTAGTGCTGTTCTGCAGGATTCAGTGTTGATTTATTGATGTCTCTATTATGTAAAAGTGATTTAGAATATACTGCAGGAGATTTGGCTAGTAAGTTCACAGATGAAGCGAAAATTGCCGTGTTTGCAGGTTCTGACCATGATAGCTTTAGATTGCAGCAAGATACAGACGGGTTGGCCACTTGTACTGAGAAATGGCAAATTGAAATCATTCTGGATAAGTCTAAGGTGATGCACTTGGTCAGAAGAAACTAAGAGATATTATGTTTTGAATGGTGGAACCCTGAAAAGGATTTCATGCCCATCGATCCCTTAGAGTAATGTGGCAGGGGGATAAAAAGGCTAAGAATGTGTGAAGAGTATTTGCTTTTATGAGCCAAGACATTTACATTAGGTGTTGGGAGATGATACTGGAAATTAATGAAATACTGGTTAAGCCAGACATGAAGCATCGTGTGTAGTATAGGACTGCATGTTATGGAAGGAATGTGATTAGACAGAAGGCAGCATTGTTGAGATATTCCAGGATTTTTCCTGGGCTTGAAGTCTTTTCGTATGAAATGTGATTCACCAAAATGGGGTTTTTCTTGGAGCAGAGAAGATTGAGAGAGAAGATGATTGTGATGTCTGGAATTATAGTAGACATACACAGAGTAAACAGAACAAAACATTTTCCCTTAATGGATGGAGCAATGTCTCAAGGGCATAGGGTTAAGGTCAGGACAGGAGGATATCGGGGAAAACAAAATCACACAGAGGTTGTGAATTTGTAGCTCAGTGCCAGTAAGTCATATCGAGGCTGAGCCCCGCATAATATGTGAGAAATATTTAGATGCATATAAGAAATGCCAAGTCACACAAAGCAATGGATCAATTGCGGACATATTGAACTGGAATAGTTAGGGAACTGTTATTGATTGGCTTGGACTGGATGGGCCGAATGACCTTTTCCTGTGCTGTATATCTCTATGGCTATGTCAAATGTATTATAACCAATGCCCTATTCATGTTAACCACAGATGTACTGTTCACCTCAGTTCCCACAAGACTTACATGTCATTCCAGTGCTCTGCTTTGACCCGCTGTGTTGAACCTCACAGGAGATTTTGCTGCAATCCGCTTCTGATTCAGGCAAGGTTAACTGGCTGCTCAGGGTGTAACTTCCCTTCTTGTTTCTCACGGATGGATAAGTCTTCAATGCAGTCGTGATTGCCTGCCCACCTTCCTTCCACGTCACCACAACCAACGATCACAGAACCGTCGGCGTTGTGTTGCTGACAGGAGGAGACAAGTCCATAAAGTGTGGGGGTAGATGCAGTCTCAAGGATAGAATGATCAATTGAGCAAGTTACTTTCTGTTAATTCGACCTTATTGGTTACCTAAATGTTTCCTCAGCTGTGAATGTATGCCAGTGTGTTCCTGCTAAAATCTTCAGCATACCTTAAGTTTAGTTTTGTTTCCAATCAGTCGTTGATCATGATCTATTGGTTCCCTCGTCAGAAACATGCCCTCGACCTTGACCATTACGATATAACTTAGAAATACGAACACCCTGATCCCACGAAAAGTAACTGTTAGAAAATCTCACCAACTAACACTTGCATTGGATTGCAGGTGACGAGCATAGTCGTTTCACAAAATGCAAACCAAGAAAACGTGGAAGTTGGAATTGGAAATAAAAACCGAAGTTGCTGGAGAAACCCAACAACTGGCAGCATCAGTGGAGAGAAAGCAGAGTGAACGTTTCGAGTCCAGTATCCCTTCCTCACTTATCAATGTCAGTCAGAATCTCCTCTCTGTGAAGAAGGCAGTTGCAGGGCACTGGGACTGAGAGAATGTCTGTCACAGCTGATATCATGCCAATTATCTGGAAGCTCAATGATCGACTTGACAATTATCTGAATTCTGGAGGCCTCTGAAACATAGAGGACCATTAAGGTTCAGAGACTTTGGAGTGCGACAGCTAGCTGAACTGAGCATTTATGTGAATATGATTCGAGAAATGAACAAGTACTCTTACTTCAATAACTATTAAACTTACAAGCAGTTAATGGTAAATCTCTAATCTCTCAGACTAAACACTGCTCTGACTCTCTCTCTCAACCTCAATTTCCACTCACATTGACCACCCCGACACCGTGACACGCTCATTCACCCTCGGAACACATGACCTTCATCGCAAGAGATAACACACATTCAAGGCAATCCATATTCCGGACGACAATGTAATCTCGATTCCTTTCACTCAATTCCACTCCTGCTACACTGTACCTGGTCCTTGGTGAATCTAGTCCTGACATTAGACTTTTCACAACCCCTGACTGGATGCCACTCCCCCAAATATGACCTCAGACCTTCACCATTGACCTCTCATTTTACCCAAGTCAACCTGTGCACATTGAATCCTAGCTCTGTTCCCATCTGCCCTTAGCCACACTCCGAGCTTTACATTTTGACATCATATCACTTGTCACATCAGTACAGTAACCTTCTGTCACCGAAACAGCCCAGCACTCTGCTAAACCGATCAACTAAACTTCCCGACACCCTGCCCACCTCTCAACTAACCAGCCCAGCAGCCTGCCCACTTCTCAGCTAACCAGTCCGACACACTGCACATCTCGCAACTAACCAGTCCGACACTCTGCCAACCTCTCAACTAACCAGTTTGACGTCTTGCCAATGTCTGAACTAACCAGTCTGACACCCTGTCTACCACTCAACTAACCAACATGACTCCCTCCTCACCTCACAACTGACCAGCCCTACGCCCTGTTGGCCTCTCAACAAATTGGCCTGGCACCCTGCACACCTCCAACTAACCAGCCCCACACCCTCCTCAGCTCTCAACTATCCAGCCCTGCAGACTGCTGGCCACTCAATTAACCATCTTGGCACGAGGGAGACACCCTGCATTGCTGCTCAAACGACCCCTCACATACAAAGCACAATATGACCAAGTTATTTCCTTGTGACCATTATGATTTGCTTTGATGCCACCCTGCCAGACTAGGTGCATGCAAGCTCACACAGCAGCCACCCAACACGTCACGGCCTATCAGCTCAAAATCTATCACATCACCAATCTACCTCCTCACTAGATCACTAGCTTCCAACTTTCAGTCTACTCCACCATAAAGTCAGAGATTTAGAGAGTCATACAACACAGAAACAGGCCGTTCGGCCCAGCTCGTCCATGACAACCAGGGTTCCCAAATTAAACAAATTCTCTTAGCCGGCATTTGTCCCATATTTATCCAGATCTATTCAGTTCCTGTACCTGTCCAAATGTCTTGTAAATTTTGTAACTGGATATGCATTTGCCACTTCCTCCGGCAGTTCATTCCAATGTCAGGTACAGTTGCAACACAAACTCCCAACCTTTATACTCAATGTTCTGTGCAATGAGAACACATTTTGCAAACACATTCTTCAACACGCCTGCTACTTGAGACACCACTTTCAACAATATATGTATCTGATCCCTCAGGTCCCTATGTTCGACAAAACTACCCATTGCCATATCATTAACTCTGTACTAATCTATGTATCTGAATCCCCAGGTGCTTCCGTTCGACATCACGACCCAGTGCACTACCATTCACTTTAAGTTGTTTCCTGATTTCTGTTCCCAAAATGCAATGAGTCATATTCAGTTGAAACTGAACTCTATCTGCCCCTCCTCTGCCCAATGGCGCAGCTGATCATGGTCTCGTTGTACTTTTAGATAACTTTTATTGTCAATTATAGAACCAATTTTGCTGTTATGTGAAAACTTAACAACCATGCCCCATTCAATGGTTTCAAAATTTTCAACCAATATTGTACACGGTTCAACTTTTTCCCCACATACCTATTGTTTCCTTCAACGCTTGAAAAAACTATCACCTTCTTGAAATCATTTGATGTTTTGACCTCAAACCGTTTCTGTGACAAAGAAATCCAAAGATTCATTCTTTAGTTGAACAGTACACAAAAGGGTTCAATCTTATCGGGTGTGGGTAAGACTGTTGACTGTTCCTCCAAACATTACTACATTTTGACTTGCAATTCTTTCATTGCCCCTTCACTCTTTCTGTATCACAGCCATGGAACTCACTTCCTGACAGAGCTGTGAAAATGTTAATACCACACAAATGTCAGAAAGTCAAGGAGGCCAAAGTCGACTGATCTCTCAAGGAGATGTAAAATGCCTAACATTTCCGCGCCTATCTACAGATGCAAATAACTACTAGAAAAAATGAAGATTATTCTGGCGCTTGCGTGTCCACACAAAGACGACGTGCTTAATAGTTTCGTTGTGTGTCGTTTTATTGTATTTCCAGTGAACTACTTCTTAATTATTTAATGGGCAAGAAGCTTTCCTCCTTTTTAGCACGGCAATCATACATTATACTTCCCTGGAATAAAGAAAATAATGTTAAATTAAAGGGATCCTACGATTTGGATGATTGAGTTGGAAATTGTCAGAAACTTAAAACTTATTTTCACGAGCAATTAATTACAACCTAATTGTGTCACATTACGTACTTACACAAATGCCTTTCAGAAATGGTGTCTCCCTCTGTTATGTGCAGATGAATCATTAAATCGGGGATAGTTATTGCTTGTTAATCAGATGTGTTAAAGAGTTTTAGTCAAAGGTTATCTCGCAGATGTACCATGTTTTAAGTGAGTGATGGAATAGCTCGAGGGGCTGAGTGTTTTACTCCTAATCATGCCTTCCTATCATTGTGTCATGAATTCAGCTAGCAAAGATGCAGAACACTTTTTACTAAAATATTTCAACGAATTAATTGTTGAAAATATTCTTTAAATATTCTTGTTGATTATTTGGAACAGGAGCATCGACATTCTCTATTTGAGTGGTCAGAATAACTCCCGCCTAAGTACACTCCAAAGATGCGAAGGTCAGGTGAATTGGCCATGCTAAATTGCACGTGGTGTTCAGGGATATGTAATTTAGATTTATTCATTCGCGTTAAATGTATGGTCTATAGGGTAGGGGAATGGGTCTGGGTGGGTTACTATTCAAAGGGTAGGTATGGACTTAGAACATAGAACATAGAAGAATACAGCGCAGTACAGGCCCTTGGGCCCTCGATGTTGCGCCGATCCAAGCCCACCTAAACTACACTAACCCACTATCCTCCATATACCTATCCAATGCCCTCTTAAATGCCCATAAAGAGGGAGAGTCCACCACTGTTACTGGCAGGGCATTCCATGAACTAACAACTCGCTGAGTGAAGAACCTACCCCTAACATCAGTCCTATATCTACCCCCCCTTAATTTAAAGCTATGCCCCCTTGTAATACCCGACTCAATACGCGGGAAAAGGTTCATACTGTCGACCCTATCTAACCCCCTAATCATCTTGTACACCTCAATCAAGTCACCCCTAAACCTTCTTTTCTCTAGTGAAAACAGCCCCAAGTGCCTCAGTCTTTCCTCATACGATTTTCCTTCCATACCAGGCAACATCCTGGTAAACCTCCTCTGCACCCGTTCCAATGCCTCCACATCCTTCCTATAGTATGGCGACCAAAACTGCAAACAATATTCCAGATGCGGCCGTACCAGAGTCTTATACAACTGCATCATGACCTCAGGACTCCGGAACTCAATTCCTCTACCAATAAAAGCCAGTACGCCATATGCCTTCCTCACCGCACTATTTACCTGGGTGGCAACTTTCAGAGATCTGTGTACATGGACACCAAGATCCCTCTGCTCATCCACACTACCAAGTATCCGACCATTAGCCCAGTACCCCATCTTTTTGTTATTCTTCCCAAAGTGAATCACCTCGCACTTAGCTACATTGAATTCCATCTGCCACCTTTCTGCCCAGCTCTGCAGCTTCTCTATATCCTGCTGTAACCTGCCACATGCTTCCTCACTGTCAACAACTCCTCCGACTTTCGTATCATCCGCAAACTTGCTCACCCAACCTTCTAACCCCTCTTCCAGGTCATTTATAAAAATGACAAACAGCAATGGTCCCAAAACAGATCCTTGTGGAACACCGCTAGTGACGGCACTCCATGAAGAAACTTTGCCATCAACTACTACCCTCTGTCTTCTTCCATCCAGCCAATTTCTAATCCAAACCTCCAACTCACCCTCAATGCCATATCTCCGTATTTTCTGCAGTAGCCTACCATGGGGAACCTTATCAAACGCCTTACTAAAATCCATATATACCACATCTACCGCTTTCCCCTCATCAACCTCCTTCGTCACCTTTTCAAAGAATTCAATAAGGTTTGTGAGGCACGACTTGCCCTTCACAAAACCATGCTGACTATCCTTGATCACATTATTCCTATCCAGATGTGCATAAATCCTATCCCTTACAATTCTCTCTAAGACTTTGCCCACAACAGAAGTGAGACTCACCGGCCTATAGTTACTAGGGCTATCCCTACTCCCCTTTTTGAACAAGGGAACCACATTTGCTATCCTCCAGTCTTCTGGGACTACTCCTGTAGACAAAGAGGACATAAAAATCAAGGCCAATGGCTCTGCAATCTCCTCCCTTGCTTCCCAGAGAATCCTAGGATAAATGCCATCAGGCCCAGGGGACTTATCTATTTTCACCTTTTCCAGGATTTCCAACACCTCTTCTCTACATACCTCAAAGCCATCCATTCTACTTATTTGTGCCTCAGTATTCTCATCGACAACAATGCCCTGTTCCTGAGTGAATACTGAAGAAAAGTATTCATTCAGTGTCTCCCCAATCTCTTCCGCCTCCACACGCAACTTCCCCCTACTATCCTTGACTGGACCTATTCCTACCCTAGTCATTCTTTTATTCCTAACATACCTATAGAAAGCCTTAGGGTTTTCCCTAATCCTATCTACTAAGGACCTTTCATGTCCCCTCCTTGCTGCTTTTAGCTCTCTCTTCAGGTCCTTCCTGGCTACCCTATAACTCTCAATCGCCCCAATTGAACCTTCACGTCTCATCTTGAGATAGGCCGCCCTCTTCCATTTAACAAGGGATTCCAATTCCTTATTAAACCACGGCTCCCTCGCACGACCCTTTCCTTCCTGCCTGACAGGTACATAATTATCAAGGACACTCAGTAGTTGCCCCTTGAACAAGTTCCACATATCATTTACACTCTTGCCTTGGAGTCTACTTTTCCAAGCCACACATCCTAAGTCATGCCTCACCGCATCATAATTTCCCTTACCCCAGCTATAATTCTTGCCCTGTAGTACACACTTATCCCTCTCCATCACGAGTGTAAAAATCACCGAATTATGGTCACTATCCCCAAAGTGCTCACCTACCTCTAATTCTAACACCTGGCCTGGTTCGTTACCTAGAACCAAATCCAGTATGGCCTCACCTCTTGTTGGCCTGTCTACATATTGTGTCAGGAAACTCTCCTGCACACATTGAACAAACACTGACCCATCTAACGAACTTGAGCTATAGCTTTCCCAATCAATATCAAATAGCCTGGGACAAATAGCCTGTTTCTACACTGTAGAGATTCTATAATTCTATACAGCAGCCATTGCCCTCTGGAACAGGTTGTTACTTCATCATACAGTTTCTTCTGAAATTATGGCTCTACATGAGATCACTCACTTTCAACGATGACCTGGTATTAAATATTTCTGACAATTCACAATTTGGTAAAATATATTTTCTCTCTGAATAACTTGTTTCATATAAAGGACTTCTTTTTTTAAATGAAACAACAAACTTTGAATGCTAGAAATCCGAAATAAAAACAGAATTCTCTGAAGAAAAGCGGCAGGTCTGGCAGTTCCTGTGCAGAGAAAGGAAGCTTATCATTTCAAGTGCAGTGATCCGCCTTCAGCAAAATGTTTTCATATTTTCTCGAACGAGAACTCATTCCTATTGAGTTAGACAGTGATTACGTTTACCTAACTTCTGTTGGAAAAACATTATAAGAAGATGTGCTGGATGATCTGAGATATCAGTTGAAGACTAGTTGAAAAGCTACCACCAAAATGTTGGATTCAACCAAAATCCCACTGGACTGAACAGTCAAATTCACTCACAGTAATGGTTTGATACGAACGAAAACTGCTCCAACTTAATGTCATCAAATATGCTTTGGGAATAAGTAATTGTGGGTTAGTTATAAATGGTATTGATAGAACAGCAAGTCAAAATCCCGGATTTCTTTGAGGATTTCAGGAGATTCCTAAAGAAGGGCTTGTGCCCGT
Organism: Chiloscyllium plagiosum; assembly: GCF_037043375.1. Classification (NCBI taxonomy): domain Eukaryota; kingdom Metazoa; phylum Chordata; class Chondrichthyes; order Orectolobiformes; family Hemiscylliidae; genus Chiloscyllium; species Chiloscyllium plagiosum. Next base: position 3,970,507 of record NW_028270188.1, on the reverse strand, counting down.
AACGTCGATTCTCCTGTTCATTGGATACTGCCTGACCTGCTGCGCTTTTCCAGCAACACATTTTCAGCTCTGATCTCCAGCATCTGCAGTCCTCACTTTCTCCTCGAGTTACACTATTAACCCAGCTCACAATTCCCAAAAGCTTGTGAACAAATATTGATTTGAAAAAGGCTGCAAACCGCCAAACTTCTGTCTAATACCTGAGGCCCAATTCTGGACAGCGATTAAATCGATTTCACAGGCCTCTGTGAGTGGACTTCCAATAGTACTCAAAGAACTCAATGTGTTTTCCCCCGAATTAACCGGATAAGACATGGTATTACATTCCTCTCCAACACATTGTAAATGTACACAATTCACATGTCTCAGAGTCAGAGACACTATGACTACATTATACCAGATCTGAACATAATCTCCGACAACACAGACCACCGGTTTGAGAGTGCACAAATTTGTTAATAATTAACCAAGGATTTCAGCAACCAGGGATTGTTATAAAATGCTTAAACAATGAAAGTAGCATTTCAAAAATTATCCAAGAATGTTTTGATAGCAATTCCAAGTTGTTCAAGCTCTATGGGTACTGTAGAGGAATAAAACTAGGATTTGCGCTGCCATAAATTTACTGTCACTGGATTTCAACTGAGAACTCCCTTCCCCTTAACCCTGTGTATGTTGCTGCATCAGATGGTCTGCTTAGGTTGAAATAGATTAGAAGTAACATCACCTTTGCCAGTAACATTACATGCTGACAATAAGTTCTTAATAATTTTATTCTACATTGTGCCACAAAATGTGTCACTGACAAGAGAGACACAAAGAAATTATGCAGCATATTTCTCTCTGTCTCACTGAATGATATATCGTTCATTTCTAACAACTGACTTCAGGGGTCTTACAAAATGACTTTTGTCACTGAAGTATTTATTCTGATTGTAACAATTCAGTCAGGTATCTCAATTCTGTGGTGCCTAATATCTGGCAGACAAAAGTGATTTTGAAGCACCACATGAAATTGAACTGTCTGAGATTCCGGTGTCCGAACCGGTCGATTTACAACTGGTCACGAACAGCTGACAACTCGGTCGAGATAACACGGGAGCACACTGTACAACAGTCTTGATCTGAGAAGATATATCTGTTAAATTCGTCACATCAAATGTATTCACTGTAATTGAACTTTCATAATAGGGACAATCCAGAGAGAAAGCATCAATGCTTCTCAGAACGTTTTCACAGTGAAGTAAGATTACCTACTGATTTCATAAACTTAATCGTGATTGTAAGTAAGAAAATTATTGTGGTGTACCATTTCACCAATAGAAGCACAGTTCCGGCGGAAATAGAATATTCTCTAAATTATTTCTGCATATTCTTAAAATATTTCTCGAACTTTGGAAATGTTGCACGCACTGCTCAAAACCAATACTGCATTCCATTGTCTGTTGGATACATTAGGGCAAGTATTTACTCTCAGATGTGCTTAGCAATGGCAAGTTATTTTCCTTGATACCTCTTTCTAAAGAACGATTTTTTTTAAAAAAATGTATGAATTGAAAACAGTTTCTGTCTGCAATCCCCGCTTTAACTAATGTCGAAATAAATGATCATCAACACTTAACGAATGTGAGCAATCTCATTCAGATTGCTACATTCCAAAAATCGCGCCAGCATATTAATTGAAATGAATCTTACTCTATTCTCAGCGTCTAAATAAACAATGTGTTCTACTACCCTCCAGTTCCTGTCTTCTCTAAATTTGTGAATTCTGCAACTGTCGGAGAGCATGGACAGGCACATTAAGGGGGTGGCACGGTGGCTCAGTGGTTTGCACTGTTGCCTCACAGTGCCGGTGGATCCAGGTTCAACTCCTGCCTGGGGCATCTGTCTGCATGGAGTTTGCACATTCTCCCAGTGCCTGGGTGACATTCCTGTGGATGCTCCGGTTTCCCCCCACAGTCCAAAGATGTGCAGGTTAGGCGATATGGATAAGCTGAATTGTCCATACTGTTCGGGGTTAATGTCGGGGAACGTGTCTGGGGGGTTGCTCAGCGCAGGTTTGGGCTTGTTGGGCCGAAGAGAATCTTTAAAATCTCCGATTTTGCATTATTTATTCCCATGGTGAGTTGATGATGGATTATTTTAATTGATTCGAAATCTAGACTTGGTGACATAATCGACTATAGCAGCTGTTTCCTAATGAATGACTCTTCAGTTGATATATTGTTGTAAAATGTATCTATTTACTTAAAACACATGGATTGGGAACATCTAAAGCGTGGCATGGATTAAATTACTCAGTTAATGTTACATTTTTTAATCCTGTAAATCTAATTTAATCAGATGTACAAGAATTAATCATATCAAGTTAAACTGAAAAACTGATCAATTTAGTGAAATCAATTTGTTCTGCATCGAAATATTTGGAGCAGAATTTCTTAATCGTCTTTTCCAACGATCTCTTCCAGCCAGTAAACTTGTGTGTCGGGTACAGCGGAATTGAAAGGTAATTCTTGATTAATGATATCACAGTAATGGCATTTTTGCTCAATCGCAAGAAAATTAGAACATTATATTTTTGAAATTATATTTATATTTCTTGTTTCTTGTAAACTGTTTCAAGACAGACTTTGTGATTTAAGTAGAAAATTGCGTTCTGAGTTTTGAATTTAAGGTTTGGATTAGACCAGTCCTCAATTGTTACTTTCAAATAAAACTCGCGCCCTAACGTATCTGGTTTCCCTTCATTTCCAAATCCTTTGCGATTGGCCTTTCACTGAATATGAGGTTTAATGAAAGTTCAACTCCAAAGCTGATTGCATTGAATGAGGAAACTGGAGCAGTTTACTATCAACAACCATGCAAACATTTCTAAAGCAATGTAGAAATAAAAAAGAGCTTCATCAATATATTAGCTTAATTTTACCTGAGCACATTCTCTCATCAACTGAACAACGATTACCAAATCACAACACTGAGGATCAATGATGTGTTTGCAGCAAAACTGTCTCTTTGCAAGCATTTTCAACAGAACCAAGAACATTATGTAATCTCACAACAAATATCCCAAATTGGAAACCATCAAAACTGCTCACCATCACACAAGCGAATAATTAAATCAAATAGAAATAAAAAGTCATAACAGTTGCCATGGTTCTGGTATAACTTATTGAACAAAGCTTAAAGCTTTAACATTTTCGGCAACAAGTCAATTTGTTCTCAACCTGCATAGTATTTCTAATCATCTCAAACTTGTGCAGTGCACAGTAGAGCAGTGGAAGGCATCTATTGATTAATAGCCTTAAGGTCAAAATAAAATTAGTTCAATGGACAAACATTATAATTGAATGTTATGATAAGTTAGTCTCAATTATGAAATCTGATGAATTCGGTAGCTTAAGATTTTAGTCCCAAATTTTATTTTGAATGAGGCTACTCAAAACAGACTTTAACTAGTTTAAAATGAGAACTGAGATTGTGTATATAAAAAAAGCTCTAAAAAGTCGTCGTTTTTTTTTTCATTTCTCACACTTCCGTGTTTCTGCCTTAAGTTGGTCTTCACACAGTTACAAACGAATATAGTGTTTTCAATCAATCAGAAAAAATATTGCCCCGCGTTTAACAAATGCAGAAACGATTCGGTACAAACAAAGAACTTCTCAGATATTCGTAATTGAGAGTCATCCAGAGAGACAATCTCTTTTGCTGATAGAAAACACCGATTATTGAAAGCATGAAAGCGCAGTTCAATTCCACAAGATGAATCAACTCATTTCAACACAATCAAATAAAGCAAAGTCAGAACCCAATCAACTTTTCAACAGAAGCAAAGAAAACACATGCAGCATCCAATCAAAAGAATGAAATGCAGCACCGCAAGAAGATTCCATGACAGTATCCAACGTGCTTGTCATCAACAAAATTAACAATTCAAATGACAAAATGCAATCATGGTAAGAGCATTATGCACCCAGGGAATATATTCAATAAATTAACATTTTTTCATCCTGTTTAGTGATATTTCCAACATCTTTAAGTTCTTGGCATTTGTTGTCGAGAATAAAACTCACAGATAGTGGGTGTCACTAAACTTTGCTTAAACCTGACTGATTGAGAGACTTTAGGTGTTTCAAGTAATCAGCCACACAGAATGCCCATCTGATTTAAAAAAAAATATATACACTGAGCATCTGAATCCGCCACCACGACTTCAGTCATTTTCTGAGACTTAATGTAAGTCCATTGTCAGTTTTAACAAAAATCAAACTGAAGCAAACCAAGCTCAGCACAGGATCTAAGTTTCATTTAATTCAGGAATTATTCACATGAATGGAACGCTAGCAAAAAATAAAGTCACTGAGAAAGTTCACATTCTTACCTGAAGTCACCGTCACCATGGTCCCTTGGCCCCAGTAATCAAGATAATCACAGCGTTACATTCTCTGGACTGGGTCACACAATAACTGACTTTGCATACAAACAAACAAAAACCTGCATTATTCTAAATATTCAGAACCACTGACAAAATGAAGTCGCGATAAATCTTCATCACATTATAATTGTACAGTGGATACTGATCATTCTTATTAAATTATTATAATGTTTTATACTTCACAGAGTTTTAGTATTGATCATAATTGCAGTGTCACCCCAGTATGTCACTGTGAGACACATTGTGTCAAATACTACGGCGGGCTGCAAACTGTAAAATGCAGATATTTAATTTCATCAATTCCTGGAAAGAAGTGATCCAGACTCCTCAAAAAATTATTTAGTGGAATTATTCAACTTTTTCTATTCATTGTATTTTAAAAGTTCTGAATACTTTTGCAAGTTCAGCGTGCATTAATGTAGCCATAAATATGAGGAAAGTAGAATAATTTTATAAATTTGTCCAAACTCGTCACTCCTGCATGGGATTTAAATTAAGTCTCACATTATTTTCTCGCTCCTTCAATTTTAGTCATCACCAACTTGAGACAAACCATTGTCAGTGGTTTTTGTATGAGGGTGTCACTATCGACATCACTGTGACCCACTGTAGTATCACAGCGATTCAGACCCTTACATTTCCTGGAAGACACTCTGGGTCTCAATTTTCATGTGAAATAGACATTTAGTGCTGATAGTGTTTAGAATTAACGGCATGGTTGACAGAACACGCTTACCAGACATTTCCCGAACTGTGAGATACATTAAAACTAACATCATGTCCAAGCATTTAATTGGTGGAAGAGAAAGCAGCACATACGACATGCCAAAAACATTGTCCCATGATATCACCCAGTTTGTTAGTTTCAATGGTATGTTTCCTCTATGATAGGGTTGTAAAAGGCAGCCCGAGGTGTGCTTCAGATCGCAGTTGGTTGAACTGAATTTAAAACGGGAACTGACCGTCAGTTAACGATGAAATTGGCAAAATGTCCCATTGAACTGTTGGTTGAAAGGGTCCAGCCCTGGTTCCTCTCGCTGTGGTATGTTGTACAGTAATAGATGGCGGTGTCTTCGATCTTCAGGCTCTTCATCTCCAACGCGAAGATGTTGTTTGAATGGTCTTTGGACGCAGTAAATCGATTCTTAATCGCTGGGGCATAGTTACTGTTGGATGAACTTTTGTAATTAAGCAGCCACTCCAGCCCCTGTCCGGGAACCTGTCGGACCCAGTGCATCCAGTAACTGGTAAGATAGAAGCCGCTGGTTTTACAGGTCAGTCTCAGGGTGGCTCCGGGATTACCACTCTCTGTCTCTGGTTGAGTTAAAACGATCTCCGACTGGACACCTTTAAAAATGAAAAAAAAACCCATGAGAATTAATGCTGATACAATGATGCCTGAGTCTTTTACATTTCTGAGGCAGACTAACATTGAGACAGTAACAAAGAGACATGAACAAAAAACACTCACATGATAAGAATGTCAGTAACAAACTGAGAAAAATTGTTGACTTAATCATTCTGAATACTTGTGGAAAACGGATCTGTCAAGAGCTTTCTAAACCAACCAAATCCAGGATAGTTGAACTAAAGCACAGTGACCCGGATTTATATGATCATCAGGAGGAGCAGGTTTTCAGGTTCCGCCTGTTGGTTTCCTGCTGGAGGCTGAGACTGGATTCACGTAGCACCTTGCACAGCCCTTACAGATAGGTTCATATTTACACGAGATTATTCTTAAAGGTGGAAATATACACATCTTGGGATATTGTTTTGCTGATTAGCCTGCTAGAAAGTGTTTTTTGAATGGGGAAAGTGAAATTTAACAGCTTGAAGTATTTTCCAGATGAAATTTTCAGATATTTTGTTTAAAACAACAAAACAAATTCAATTGGAAGTCAGCTCTCTGTATTTTCACATGCATTCACGAGTAAATAAAACTAAAATCAAAGTTCGAAGATATTATCAGCCAAATAATTAACTGGCCATACTTTTTTCTGGACACTCCAAGTCTCCACCACACTACAAAATAACTTGTAAATCATACCAGATGTTTCTAAATGCACTTTATGCAACTGAATATAAAGCGTGTTCAAAGTGATTATGTATAGAATATTCAATTGGAAATTAACTCCCTTTAATTCTACATTCAACCACAAGCAGAAAAAGCTAAAACGAAGTTCAATACCATTGTCAGACAATACAATTAGTGACTTTATTTCTGCAACCACTCCAAGTTTCTCTCAAATTCCAAAATAAGATATCATTTGTATTTGGCGTTTCTAAATTCAGTTTAGGCAAACTAATGTCGAGCATGTCTAAAATTAATATGTTAAGAATGTGTGTGTATGTCACTAAACTGTTTGGACACGGAGATTAGAAGAACCTCACCATATTTCAGAATCTCTCTCCTTGTATCTTTTTTTAACATGCACCGACCACAAGATAGATATTTGAAAATGTATTGTAAAGGAAAGCTGTGTGCCCGAGAAATGAAAAGTGGATTGACAGTGATACGGAACACTCAGGTAAACCTTTGAAAGAGAATCTAATAAAGTGGAGCAGGCTGGTGAGAAGTTAGTAAATATTTCTCAACATCTAAACCATTGCAGGTAACTGTTTGGGTACATCAGGAGTGTCTGGCAAGTACAGAGTATTACATCAATAATTTCCACGGATGTAGGTCAAAAACAGCACATTTCTCCGCGCATTGGTAACTGTGACACGGGACTTTCAACGAGTAGAAATCAGCGAAAACTATGCATTACACTACACCAGTGCTCACTATGTATAAATGGCCCATTCGGTTTTAATGAGATGCAATAATCAGAGAATGGTGCAACAGGTTATGCGAGTTCAAGCCAATTCAAGTTTGTCAATTTACATTGAGAAAATGACAAATGTTAGTGCCATGTGGGAGTTTGGGTCCATTAACGTCATATTCAAGAGCTTTAAAAATCCTCAATACAAACGGTTTACTAACTAGGCTGATTTTCAGCCCGAATTAATATAAATGTCTGTCATGCAGTCAATTTCCTGTTTTCTGATTGTTACACAGTGAATGCTGTGTTGAGTGGCCATCCTTGTTAAAGAAGAAATGCCAAGTGAAATGTGTCAATTTTGGGCAAACGGGAAAATATAGTTTGTTTGATTAGATTTTGTTTTAGTTTATTCATACTGCCTTTAATCTGCCAGATGCAGTAGTTGGCAGATTAAGCCGACTGCAGAAATGGTTCTCGAGCTTCCAGTTTCATTTACCGGAAGCATCTGGAGTCTCTGCAGTAGATCAAAGATATTTTGTCTCACTGTTGAGCACTTGCCAGAAAGCCAACGTCAAACCATAACGACTGCCTCGGCATAAATAAATCTACTCAGCAGCAATGCTACAGAAAATATTAATTTTCAGCTTTGCAACTTGGAGAACTGGTCCCTTTTCTCATTAAAACAAATATTCACAGAGTCTCAGTCACAACCGAAAGTCCAAAATTTGACTGGAGGATCACTACAGCACTCTATGAAATTGAGAAAAAAAACAGATAGATAGCTGTTCATGGGGTCATGGAGAGAAATCACTTAGAAACAGACCCTTCGGTCCAAACAGTCCATGGGCAATCATAATCCCAAACTAATCTAATCCCACCTGTATTGGCCCATATCCTCCCAAACAGCTCGTATTCATGGACTTAACTAAAAGTCTTTTAAAATTTATAACTGAATTCATATCTAACTCTTCTTCTGGAAAAGAATTCCTCACATGAACCATTCTCTGTGTAAAAGTTGCCGCTGATATCATTTTAAAACTTTTCTCCTCTCACCTTAAAAAATGTTCTCTTCTCTTGAAATCCCCCACCCTAGGGAAAAGACATTTGCCATTTTCCTTACCACTCATGACTTTTACAAACTTGTACAAGGTCACCTCTCGAACTCTTACCCTCCAGTGAAAGAAGTTCCAACCACCTGGATTTCCAACAGCGGTTCGTGCCTCACATTTTCCCGTGTGTTTAAATTAGAGATCCTCCTGCCTTCCCAGGCCCACATATTACATTTCTTGATATTATTTCAAAGAGTTGAAAGGGACTTGTCCTTCCTGTATTGTTCGATTTTATTTTGCTCCAAACATCATCACAAAATCAGTTGTCCATATCATTGTTGATTCATGTGAGATCTCTGTGCGCACAATGTCGACTGAAATAACTACATTACCATCCTGAATGTACTTCACAAGTGCACCTCTTGTTCACAAACGTAATTAGACACCAGGGAACAGTGAATACCCTCTCTGCACGCCGCCACACCTTCGCCCTTTGTGAAAACCATATTGTCAGTATTAAGTAAAATAAACATATTTTGTTTTAACTTTCTTAATTCATGTTGCTGATCTTGTCTGAAAAAAGGGATGTTGTTGTCAGCATTTCTGGGGAACATGTGTGCATTAATTTTCATGTTAACTTAAATTTAATAAGTAAGTCAAAAACAGTTAAAATAACTCGAGAAACGACTATTAGAAACGGGTCATTAAGATTCTCAGGGCTGCACCATCTGTTTGAATACTGATATAGTTCTGCCTACAGTTTTCCCATAAGCCAGCATTTAATAGCATTGGATATTATGTCTGTGTGGACAATGGATTTGACCTTACACAATGATCCCGACTGTAATGGCTCCGCATTGCCGTTCGCACTATTTCCATCATATTTTGACGTGAATACAAGTAATTTCCACAGTTGCTGGTGAAGTGATAGTTTACACAATTTCAGGTAACGTTAATTAAACAAAACAGAAGAACAATGACAATTGAAACAAAAATTACGACATCCATGCAGACATACTCGTGGGCACACACACACATCTGACCACTTCATTACTGTCAGAATGGAAGTATTTTCGAATGAGTCTCGGAGGATGCTGCTAAGACTGGAAGAAAGCAGTAATAGCGAAATTCTAGTTCGCCTGGAGCTGTTCATTTGGAGCAGAGGAGGTCGAGGGATATTTTTCTTAAGAAACACTCAAATGTTATGCATGGATAAAATAGATGGGGAAAACCTCCTTAGCTTGGCTGGGGAGGGGGGGGGGGGGCGGAGGCGGTGGCGAGTTCGATAACTAAGATGCTTAGACATAAGTGATAGACAGCAATCTCACAGGGAAGATTCGGGAAACTCACAATCTGAAAGGATAGTAGATGCAGGAACACTCAAATCATTAAAAATGAACTTGGATATATACTTCATGTGCTATAACCTGAAGAGTTTCGAGTAATATACTATGAAGTGGGTGTAGGTTGGGAGGTTCTGTATTTACGTGGCACAGGCCTGATGGGCGAAGTGATCCCTCTCTGTCATTAAACATTTCTATTACTCTAAATCCACCATTCCTAATTCGAAGGCTGTAATTCATATGATTTATACGGGAAATGTTTCAAACTTTCATTTCAATGATTTCCCAAATCAATAAACTCCATCCGACACTCTGTCTGTGATGTGGAAATTAATGGTCGAGTTAATGATCACAAATACTGCCTGGCATAACATCCCTTTTTTCAAATAATGACTTGGAGATGCCGGTGTTGGACTGGGGTGTAGAAAGTGAAAACTTACACCACACCAGGTTATAGTTCAACAGGTTATTTGGAAGCACTACCTTTTGAAGCGCTGCTCCTTCATCAGGTGGTTGTGGATTACAACATTGTAAGACACAGAATTTGCAGCAAAAGTTTACAATGTGAATGCAACTTTAAGAATGTTCTGCGATTTACATATGAAAGAACTGAAACCAACATGTTCATTCTAAAAGATGAGAAAATTAAGACAATCCAGTTAAATATTTAATTTAAGTTTCTCATTTTTTAGAATGAACATGTTGGTTTCAGTTCTTACATATGTAAATCGCAGAACATTCTTAAAGTTACATTCTCAAGTGAACTTTAACAATTAGTGTCATGTCGGCCCAGCTCATGCATTTAACTTCTGAGGTATCCTCTGTGAGACTGTCTGTGACACAATGTTCAGGCTGATTCTGATCTAGAAAAAGGATTTACAGAATATTACATGGATTCGTGCAGCTTTTGAGAAAAATAAAATGTAATTCTGCAAGTAACAATTCACCCGACAAATTTCTGTGTGTGTGTGTGTGTATTTGTGTAAGTGTATGGGGGGAGGATATGAGCGTTCGTGTGAGCGTGTGTGTATGTGTGTGATTGTGAGTGTAAAAGGGTATAACTCTGTGAGAGGCTGCACGTCTGGCCATGTGAGTGTGTGAGTGTATGAGAGAGAGATCTTGTGCATGAGAGGACCCACATGAGTGTATTTGTATGATTGTGTATGCATGTAGGGGCGTGTGTCTAGAAATGTGTGTGGCTGTGGCTGTGTCTGTGTGTGTGCATGCGTCTGTATGTGTGCGCATGTCTTTATCTGGGTGTACATCTGTTTGTGTGTGTGTGAATATAGAACATAGAACATAGAACATAGAAGAATACAGCGCAGTACAGGCCCTTTGGCCCTCGATGTTGCGCCGATCCAAGCCCACCTAACCTATACTAACCCACTATCCTCCATATACCTATCCAATGCCCGCTTAAATGCCCAAAAAGAGGGAGAGTCCACCACTGCTACTGGCAGGGCATTCCATGAACTTACGACTCGCTGAGTGAAGAACCTACCCCTAACTTCAGTCCTATATCTACCCCCCCTTAATTTAAAGCTATGCCCCCTTGTAATACCCGACTCCATACGCGGGAAAAGGTTCACACTGTCAACCATATCTAACCCCCTAACCATCTTGTACACCTCAATCAAGTCACCCCTAAACCTTCTTTTCTCTAATGAAAACAGCCCCAAGTGTCTCAGTCTTTTCTCATACGATCTTCCTTCCATACCAGGCAACATCCTAGTAAACCTCCTCTGCACCCGTTCCAGTGCCTCCACATCCTTCCTATAGTATGGCGACCAAAACTGCACACAATATTCCAGATGCGGCCGCACCAGAGTCTTATACAACTGCATCATGACCTCAGGACTCCGGAACTCAATTCCTCTACCAATAAAAGCCAGTACGCCATATGCCTTCCTCACCGCACTATTTACCTGGGTGGCAACTTTCAGAGATCTGTGTACATGGACACCAAGATCCCTCTGCTCATCCACACTACCAAATATCCGACCATTAGCCCAGTACCCCATCTTTTTGTTATTCTTCCCAAAGTGAATCACCTCACACTTAGCTACATTGAACTCCATTTGCCACCTTTCTGCCCAGCTCTGCAGCTTCTCTATATCCTGCTGTAACCTGCCACATCCTTCCTCACTGTCAACAACTCCTCCGACTTTCGTATCATCCGCAAACTTGCTCACCCAACCTTCTAACCCCTCTTCCAGGTCATTTATAAAAATGACAAACAGCAATGGTCCCAAAACAGATCCTTGCGGAACACCGCTAGTGACGGCACTCCATGAAGAAACTTTGCCATCAACTACTACCCTCTGTCTTCTTCCATCCAGCCAATTCCTAATCCAAACTCCAACTCACCCTCAATGCCATATCTCCATATTTTCTGCAGTAGCCTACCATGGGGAACCTTATCAAACGCCTTACTAAAATCCATATATACCACATCTACCGCTTTCCCCTCGTCAACCTCCTTCGTCACCTTTTCAAAGAATTCAATAAGGTTTGTGAGGCACGACCTGCCCTTCACAAAACCATGCTGACTATCCTTGATCACATTATTCCTATCCAGATGTGCATAAATCCTATCCCTTACAATTCTCTCTAAGACTTTGCCCACAAATGGGGGAGGTTATGAGCGAGTGTGTGTGTAGTGCAGTGGGGTCATCTGTAGTGTGACATGAACCCAAAGTCCCTTTTGAAGCCATCTCCACAGGTACTGAATTTGGCTATCAGCCTCTGCTCGGCCAGTTTGCTTTGGTGCCCATCCCGAAGTTCACCTTGGAGGACGATCACACGAAGATCCAAGGTCGAATGTCCTGGACCACTGATGGGTTCACCGTCTGGAAGGGAACACTCCTGTCTGTTAATTGTTGTGTGGTGTCCATTCATATGTTGCAGTAGCTTCTGCTCATTCCCACCAAAGTATTATGCCACATAGCATCCTTGCCTACAGTGTGTGAGATAGACAACGTTGGATGAGTCACATGCGTGCCTGAAATGTACACACACAAAGAGAGAAAATCAGATACACACCCAAACACTGACACACACACAGGCACACACACACAGATACAGATGCACACACTCCTACATACACACATTCCTACAGACCATCAAACATTCCTACAGATACATAATTTGAGGAAAGACATTCTGGCTTTTGATGGAGTGCAGTGTAGGTTCACGAGGTCAATTCCCAGAATGGCGGGATTATCTTACGTTGAAAGATTGGAGCGACTGGGATTTTATACGCTTGAGTTTAGAAGGCTGAGAGGCGATCTGATTGAGATGTATAAGATTATTAAAGGATCATACACTCTGGAGTCAGGAAGCATGTTTCCGCTGATGGGTGAGTCACGAACCAGAGGACACAGCTTAAAAATAAGGGGTAGGCCACTTAGAACAGACTTGAGGAGAAACTTCTTCACCCAGAGAGTGGTGGGTGTATGGAATGCTCTGCCCCAGAAGGCTGTGAAGGCCAAGTCACTGGATACTTTCAAGAAAGAGTTGGATAGAGCTCTTAAGGATAGTTGAATCAAGGGTTAGGGGGATAAGGCAAGAACAGGATACTGATTGAAGATGATCAGCCATGATCATAATGAATGGTGGTGGTGGCTCGAAGGGCAGAATGGCCTACTCCTGCACCTATTGTCTATTACTCACACGGGCTCCCTCATGACACAAGCTTTCTCTCATACGGTCGCACGTACACTCCCACATTCACATGCATCCACTCACAGACTTATACCCCTTTCCACTCACACTCGTACTCACACACATATGCACACTCTCTCACACTCTCCACCCCTCCGTGACCCACACACAAAGAAGTTTGTGAGTTGAATTTGTACTTGCAGAATTAGATTTTATTTTGCTCAAAAATTGCCTGAATCCATGTAAGATTCTATAAATCAGTTATTTTTTAAGATGAGAATCAGTTTTTTTTTAGATTAGAATCACTCTCATGGACAGTCTCGCACAGAGCCCCTCACACCTTAATCGCATTATCTGGGCCGACATGATACCAATTGTTAAAGTTCACTTGAGAATGTAATTTTGAAAAGTTCGGCGATTTACATATGAAAGAATTGAAACCAATATGATCATTCTAAAAGATGAGAGACTTAGCAAACAATCCAGGTATTTTTCATTACATAATTTCAATTATATCACACGGTAAAATTTTGCTATAAATTCTGTGTCTTGCGATCTTGTACTCCAAACCATCTGATAAAGGAGCTGCTCTTCGAAAACTAGTGCTTCCAAATAAGACTTGTTGGACTATAACCTGGAGCTGTGTGATTTTTAAGTTTATTCAAGTAAGGTCAATAAATTAAATTGACAAAGTGAAAAGCACACTCCATACATCAGACAGTTTCATGTCTCAGTAGACACAACTTAAAATTCAGAACATTGTAGTGAAGAAAGGTGAGCCCTCCTAACATTGGAAATTATTTTGTTTGATAAAATAATCCATCGTAGACATGCTTAGAGTAATTCCTTCGAACCAACTTGTTTATTTTTTTTTGCCGGGTAACACACGAGATGTTACTTTAATCCGATTGATGTGAACCATTTACACGTCAAAAGTTATTTGAAAACGTTCTGCACAACTGACATGCCAGCAAAGTTTAGAAATTATGGATCAAAATGGGCAGTTGTTTTTTTTTCGACTCAAGGAAGATCCATAGTGATGGTTTGCAGGTGGAAGTGTATGGACCTGTGACTGCTTTCATTTATAGTTTTGACTAAGCTCTTGGCAAACAATGAACACCTTCTCAAGTTGCTATAACACGAACCTACCAATCATTGGGATCCAGGAAGACGGTAATACAAAATTTAGTAAGGACCGAGCGAGGTTTGCAGATGGGACGATGAGGTGACAATGACATTTAGCACAGGGATTTTTGACGTAATGAATTTAGCTAGTAAGGACACAGAAACACAAATGCATGTCTCTGTTTGTATTTCCACACACTATAAATTACTTTTCTATTATATTCTAAAATACTGGTGTCTTTGTCTGTTGGTAGTTAATACACCATGTCTTCTCCTGGTCTAAGATAGTTTCTTTATTTATTGAATACAAGACTCTATCTAAAATGCGCTGGACTTTCTCTCAGTAGTGACCCAACTCGTGTCAGCTTATATCACTGGATGTGCTTTTTCAGCAATTCAATCTCTGCTTGATTTGGAGATGCTGGTGTTGGACCGTGATTTACAAAGTTAAAAATCACACATCACCAGGTTATAGTCCAATAGGTTCATTTGGAAGCACTAGCTTTCGGAGAGCTGCTCCTTCATCGGGTGGTTGTAGAGTATAAGACCATAAGACACAGAATTTATGCCAAAGGTTTATAGTGTGACCTAACTGAAATTGTATATTGAAAAGGACCTGGATTGTTTGTTAAGTCTCTCATATTTTAGAATGAACATGTTGGTGTCAGTTTCGTTTTGGGTGGCATGGTGGCACAGTGGTTAGCACTGCTGCCTTACAATATAAGAAACCTGAGTTCAATCCCTGTCGCTGGGGACTGGGACTGCTGTTCATTAGGGGCATCAAGTCATAGAGTTATGCAGTTCTCAACCAGACTTTTTGGTTCAACTCATCCATGCTGAACAGATATTTGAACTTAATTCGCCCCATATGCCAGCACTTACCCCATATCTCTCTGAAACCTTCGTACTCATGTAACCACCCAGATTCTTTTTAAATATTTCAATTGGACCAGCCTCCACCACTTTCTCTGGCAGCTCAATCCATGCACGTACCACCCTCTGCGTAAAACCGTGTTCCTTTAGAACCCTTCTATGTCTTACCCCTCTCACCTTAAATTTATGCCCAGTAGTTCAGGACTCCCAAACACCAGGGAAAATCCCTTGTCTATTTATCGTATCCATGTTCATCATTATTTTACAAACTTCTATAAGATCACCCCTAAGCTTCCAACTCTTTGGGGTAAACAGCCCCAGAAAATTTATCCCCACTCACCAGAATCTGTGTGTCTCCCTGCACCTCACATCGCCCTCCCCACTTCACGGAGTCTGCATGTCTCCTCATCCCCACACCCAAGGCTCTACGTTTTTCCTTCGCCCCCCCCCCCACCACACCACAGTCCCACTCTCACAGTCTGAGTGTGTCCCTCTCTCCACGTCCCCATTTCCAGTCCCCAGAGTTAGAGTTTCTCCAACAACGCACACCCCATTCCCACTCCCCAGAATCTGTGCCTCTGCCTCCCCACACCCCCCATTCCAACTCCCAGAGTCTGTGTGTCTTCCTCCACCCACGTCCCCATTCCCCGTCCAAAAAAATGAGTTTCTCCAAAACCCACACTCCCAACCCACTCCCAGAGTCAGTGTATCTCCCTCCCCCTCATCCCCCCACCCTGACTCCCCAGAGTCGAAGTGTGTCTCTCACCCCACAACCCAAACTATACTCCCCGAATCTGTATGGCTCCCTCCCCCCAACTCACACCATTCCCCATTAAAAGAGTCTGTATGGCTTCTCCCAACACCACTGTCACACTCCCAGTGACTGAGGGCTTCCCTCTCTCCACGCCCCCATTTCCAGTTCACGGAGTTCGAGTTTCTCCAACACCGCATACCCCATCCCCACTCCCAGAGTCTGTGTGTCTCACTTCATCCCCACAAGCCCATCCCCACTCCCCAAGTCCGTGCATCTCCCTCCCCAACACCACCATCCCCACTCCCAGAGTCTCTGTGTTTATCTCCCCTCACACCACCATCGCCACTCCCAAGATCTGTGAGTCTCCCTCCCTCCATATCCCCATCTCAATTCCTAGAGCCTGTGTGTCTCCCTGCCCCGCTCCGCGAGTCTGTACATCTCATTCCCACCACATCTCCTTCCCAGAGTCTATGCGTCTCTCACCCCATCTTTACTCCTAGAGTCCATGTGACTCCCTCCCCCTACAACCCAATCCCCACTCCACAGAATCTGTGCGACTCTTCACCCATACTGATCACCACTTCCACAGTCTGTGTATATCCCTCCCGCAAAATCTCCATCCCCCTCGCAGAGTCTATGTGTCTCCCTCTCCCTCACACACCCATCCCCACTCCGCAGTCTGTGTGTCTCCCTCCTGCAACAACTCCTTCCCCACTCCCAAAGTCTGTACTTCTCCCCACTCCCACACTTCCTTTCCCCACAACCTGAGACTCTGTATCTACCTCCCTTTACATCACATCCCCGCTGCCACAGACTGTGTCGCCCTCCTCTTTCACATCCATCCCCACTCTCAGAGTCTCTGTGTTTATCTCCCCTCACACCCCCATCCTCTCTCCCAAGGTCTGTGATTCTCCCTCCCTCCATACCCCCATCGCCACTCCCAGAGTCTGTGTGTCTCCCTGCTCCCCAATGCCCCATCCCCACTCGCCGGGTTTCTCTGTCTCCCTCCACACACCCCTATACCCCCATCCCCACTTCCAGAGTCTGTGTGCTCCCCTTTACGCCACAACCCCATCCCCACTCCTCAGAGTGTGTTTAATACCCTCCCCACACACCTCAATCCTGACTTCCAAAGACTGTGTCCCCTCTCCCCCCACACTGCCATTTGCACTCCCGGAGTCTGTGTGTCTCCCTGGCCCCCACATCTCCATCCCCACTCCCTAGAGTTTGTCGTCTCCCTCCACACCTCCCCATACGGCTGGGGAGATTATGGCTGCAGAATATAGAATCTAAACCTGATTTTAAAAATACTTTATATCATAAGAAAAAGTAACAAAAAGTTCAAGATCAGAAATATTAAAAGGTACAGTCGAAGTGTTCCAGATTTTGAGAATTGAATGATCTTGTTAGAGGGTTTGGAGATACGTCCAACAACGTCCTGGAATCGGACTGTTAAACCGAGTTTGACAGGTTGATTTATAAACGTTACTTCAACGTGATTGCCCCATGAACCTGTTACCAGATATAGGCCACATTGGCAGATGTTTCCTCAGACTGTTTCCCCTGGGTTTTTATTTTCTGATCAGAAGTGAAATGTGTGGCACACAGAAACAGGAGGTTTTGTGTCAGCTGAGAATGACACACCGGACAACAATTCCCTGTTATCAATGCAAGGAGTCTTCCTGCCTGTGAGGGTGAACGCACACTGACAGCATCAAAACCAAATAGGCAGATTACGGTTGGTTTCAACGTTGTATTCAATTCCATTCCAGGTTCCAGAATGAAACATAAAGCACGCAAGATTACTTAAGCTAAAGTACATTAACTGTCAGCCGAGAGTTATCACTGGGCGAAACATGCCAAAGGACAATTATTAGTTTCATTTGCAATTCTCTGTTTAAACACGGAAACCTTTCGCAAACTTCGGCGATATCTCAGGTCAAAGGCAAGGAGAGTTTGCATGAAGGCACAGGTATTTCTACCTTGTACCTATCTTCAGTCATATTTTGCTGTTCTCTTTTTGTTTTCATTCATGTAAGATATCAAGAAGCAATTTAAGATTTTAATTAGTGAATCACAGGTATTTCTAAGAGAAAGAGAAGAGATTAAATGCTTCTGGTGTTACGCCACGAGATTTGATTAAATGATGACCCGAGGCAGTAGCGATCCTGTTGTAAATTTGCTCTTTGTTGTGAGGTCACAAACAGTGGGCTAAGACTAGTACTATTAACTTAAATAAGGATAAATATGAAGGTATAAAATCAAAACTAATTAAAATGAGTTGGTAAATCATTCAAAGGAATAATTAGTAACGGTGTAATAATTATTAACGCCAAAAACGAGATTCCTGGATAGAATGTTGTTTCCCTGGAGCTCGGGTCAGGGATGCCACCGATCGGTTGCAGAGCATTCTGAAAGTGGAGCGTGAACAGCCACTTATCGTGGTGCATATAGGCACCAATGATATAAGTAAAAATTGTGATGAGGTCCTGAAAGCAGAACTCAGGGAGCCAAGAGAGAAGTTAAAGAAGAGGACCTCGAAGGTAGTGATCTCAGGATTGCTACAAATCCCACGTACTGGCCAGGATAAAAATGAAAGAATAGGCAGCATGAATACGTGGCTTGAGAGACGGTGATGCAGGGAGAGGTTCAGATTTGTCGGACATTGGGACCAGATCTCGGAAAAGTAGGACTATTACAAATTCCGGTCTACACCTGAACCAGTCAGAAACGAATGTCCTTTGGGGAGTTTTTATTACTGCTGGTGAGGAGGCTTTAAACTAATGTGGCAGGAGCTGGGAACAACAAGAGAAGACGAGTAGACCGTGAGGTGGAAACTACAGACTGTAAGGATCATGAAGTTACCATTACCAAGGGGCAGAGTAGGCAGAGAGCAAATGAATGCAAAAGAACTGGCAGGTTGAAGGGCACACACTTTAATGCAGGGAGCATAGTGAGTAAGGCAGATGAACGTAGGGCTTGGATTGGTGCCTGGGAATATGACGTTATTACGATCACTGAGAATTGGTTGAAGAAAGGGCATGATTGTCTACTAAATGTTCCAGGATATAGATGATTGAGACAGGACAGGAAGGGAAGTAAAAATTGCGGGGTGAGGGGGTGGGGAGGATTGCTTTACTGGATAGGTATGATATCATGTTTGTGCTAAACGAGGACACTGATGAGGACTTGAGCAGTGAGGCATTATGTGTAGAGCTGAGGAATAAGAAGGGTGCAGTTCCATTTTGTGGGATGAACTACAGGCTCCCCAACAGTGACTATGAGGTAGAAGAACAAATAGGTAAACAGATCATGGAAAAATGTAGAGACAATAGTTGATGGTGAAGTGAGATTTTAATTTTCTCAACATTGACTGGGATACACTTAGTGGCAGAGGTCTGGATGGCCACAATTTGAAGGAGCATCCAGTAAAGGTTTCTAGAGCAGTATGTCAATACTCCAATGCGGGTAGAGGCCATATTAGACCTGATGTTGGGGAAAGAGCCAGGCCAGGTGGTAGCCGTTGCAGTGGGGGATTTCTCTGGGAACAGTGACCACAATTCTGTAAGTTCTAAAATACTGGTAGACAAAGGTGAGAGTTGCCCTCAGGGAAGAGTACTAAACTTGGCCCATGCCAATTATATCAAAACTCGGCAGGGGCTGTGAAATGTGGATTGGAAGTCGAGATTTGAAGGGAAGTCCACATTTGACATGTGGGAGGCTTTCAAAGGTAAGTTGAAGATAGTGCAGGACAGACATGTCCCTTTGAAAACAAGGGATAGGAAACGCAAGATTCGTGAACCTTGGATGACAGTAGTAATTGTGCGACGAGCCAAGAGAAAAAAGAAAGTGGACATAAAGTTCAGGCAACTAAGAACGGAATGGGCCTTGGTGGAATATCAAGAGAGCAGAACCAATTTTAAATGAGGAATGAAGTGAGCTAAAAGGGGTCATGAAATAACTTTAGTGAACAGAATTATGAAAATCCCAAGGTATTTTATTCATATATTAGAAGCAAAAGGGTAACTAGAGAAAGTGTTGGTCCTCTAAAGGATAAGGAAGGAAGGTTGAGTGTTGAACCTGAGAAAATGGGTGAGATTCTCAATGATTACTGTGCATCAGTGTTCACTGAGGAGACGGACATGTTGAATGTTGATGTTAGAGATAGAAGCTTGTTACTCTGGATCACATTGACATTAGGGGGAAGATTCGTTGGGTAGCCTAAATGGTGTTAAGGTGGATAAAGCACCAGGAGAGGAGGGATCTATCCCAGGTTGTTGAGGGAGGCGAGAAAATAGCTGGGGCCCTGACAGATATCTTGGTAGCATCCTTAAACACAGGTGAGGTGCTGGTGGACTGGAGGGTTGCTCCTGTTGTTTCTCCTGCACAAGAAGGGTAGTAGGGATATTTCAGACCAGTGAGCTTGATGTCAATGCTGGGAAAATTGCTATGAATGTACTGAGGGATGAAATCCATTTATCTTTGGAAAGAAATGGGGTTATCAGTGATAGACAATGTGGTATTCTGTGGGGGAGATTGTGCCTTACCAATTTAATAGAGTTGTTGAGGAAGTGACCAAATTCATAGATGAAGGAAAGGCTGTAGATGTCATATACGTGGACTTTAGTAAGGGGTTTGATCAAGTTTCCACTGGTAAACTAATGGCGAAAGTGAAGTCACATGGTGTGCATGGTGTTCTAGCTAGGTGGATAAAGAACTGGTTGAGCAACAGGAGACAGGGAGCAATAGTTGAAGGAAGCTTCTCGAAATGGAGAAAGTTGGTCAGTGGTCTTCCACAGGGATCAGTGCTGGGGCCACTGTTGTTTGTGATATACAAAATGATCTGGAAGAGGGCATTGCTGTTCCGATCAGTAAGTTGCAAATGACTGGAAGATTGGTAGAGTAGCAGAAAGCATAGGGGACTGTCAAAGAATACAGAAGAATACAGTTATACTGGAGAGGTGGGTGGAGATGTGACAGTTGGAGTTTAATCCAGGCAAATGTGAGGTGATGCATTTTGGCAAGTCTAATTCTAGAACAACCTATACTGAAAACGGAAGAGTCTTGGGGAAAATTGATGATCAGGGAGATCTGGGAGTTAGGTCCATTGTACCCTGAAGGTGGCTGCACAGGTGGATAGAGTTGTCAAGAAGGCATATAAATTGCTTGCCTTCATCGGCTGGGGCATTGAGTATAAAAGCTGGTAGGCCTTATTAAAATTGTACAAAACTTTGCTTCGGCCGTGTTTAGAATGCAGTGTACAGTTCTAGTCGCCACATTACCAAAAGGATGTGGACACTTTGTAAAGGGACGTTGCCTGGTAGAATAAGTTGAAGTTGTTTTCTTTAGAGAACAGAAGATCGGGGCGGGGGCGGTACCTGATTGTGATCTACAAAATAATGAAAAGTGTACTCACGGTGGATAGAGATAAGTTTTTTCCCAGGGTGAGGGATTCAATAACGAGACATCACGCATTCAAGGTGAGAGGTGAAACGTTTAATGGGGATACACGCGGGAAGTCCTTTACACAGAGTGTGCTACGTGCCTGGAAGGCGTTGACAGCAGAGGTAGTAAAGGCAGGCACGGTAGATTCATTTACGGTGGGTCTGAACAGATACATGAGTAGGACACAGATTCTTAGGAATTGAGCGATAGGTTTAGATAGTGAATTTGGATCAGCACAGGCTTGGAGGGCGGAAGGGCCTGTTCCTGGGCTGTTAATCTACTTTGTTCAATGTTCTTCCTTGTGTAATAATGGACATTAAAGTAGATATTTCAGAATATGCCGCAGGGATCATTTCTGCAGTGTAAGAAAATAAACCCCAAAGAAAACAATCACAATCTATGTTTCAAAATAAAATATCGGCACCAAACTGAACATAACTCTATGTTATTGCACACTGATAGGGGGTAGTCCAGAAGATTTGACAGATATAGGAAAGTGGAAGAATATAAGTTTAATAAGGAAACAAGTATCAGACTAAAAGTTAGGGTTGGCTAGTTAGATTAAATAGACAGAGTTATTATTAACATGTTTTAAAATATAATTAACAATATGGACGTTGGTGTTGGGGACATCGAGTCAGTGAAACTCGCAACAAAAAGGCAATGGTCAATTCATAATATAGGTACATTGCGACAGTCCTCTACATCAGAAATAGGTGGAAAATCAGGAAAACCAAAGAAGGTTGAGATAGAATTAAAATTACAATCGCCAGTGAAGCGTTCCTGATAAAATAGTTGTAGCCCGGATAGGGGTTCAACTTCATGCTCCGAATATTAACAGAAACGTGACTCGCAAAATGTTTCATGCATTCGTTTTTAGTTTCCAAAATCAGGGAACGCTCTGTGAGATTGAAAAATTGTGAATTGAAATCCTTCATTAAAAGGGGGAGATAGCTACTTGACAGTTAAGTCAGCTTCTGGCATAAGGAGTAAGATAGAAACTGTTATCAGGAACGGTCAAGTTAATCAGATGGAATCAATATGACTTTGTAATGGAAATATTATGTCTGCGGTTCATTGTAGATTTCGAACGAATATCAGTGTGTTCAGTTTTATAAAGGAGTACCAGTTCATGTAATGTATTTGGATACAGGAGTCATTGAAACATAAAAATATTGACCAGGAGTAGGCTATACACATCACCGAGCTTGTCCTGTGATTCAATACAATCAGGGCTAATAAAAGTCCATTGAACTTTCACAGCACTCCCTCTGTGGTGATAACAGCTTTCCAGCCATATGGAAAACTTAATTGCACACCGTTCACCAATTATGGTCCACCCAAACTGCTATACTACTAAAGCAAAGCTTCATTGCTCCAGTGTTCAAATTATCTTGAAGTAAGGGCTAACATTCCATCAATCTTCCAAATGTGCATTGAGTAAAGGTTCACAGCAAACATTTTTCTGGTGGATCATTAAACAACTCATTGGAGGGATAGGCTCCACAGACATTTCTATTGTCCCTGATGGAGAGCACAACATATCAGTGTAAAAGTTAAGGCTGAAGCATTCACAGCAATCTATCGTAAGAAGTGCCAATTGTACGATCCATCTCAGCTTCATCCAATTATCAGCAATATTACAGATACATGTTTTCAGCCAATTCGCTTCTCTCCACGTGATAACAAGATACTCTGGGAAGCACTGCTTACTCACACGTTATGTAGCCGACAAAAATACTGAAGGCTTGAGCGAGGCAATCACTTCCAGTGCAGCTGTAACACTTGCAAAAATCCGACAGTATGTGAAATAGTTGAAAAGTGTGGTGCTGGAAAAGCGCAGCAGGCCAGGCAGCATCCGAGGAGCAGGAGAATCGACGTTTCGGACATAAGCCCTTCTTCAGGAATCAGAACGTCGATTCTCCTGCTCCTCGGATGCTGCCTGGCCTGCTGCGCTTTTCCAGCATCACACTTTTCAACTCGGGTCTCCAGCATCTGTAGTGCTCACTTTCTCCCAGTGTGGGAAATAGGCCAGGCACGTCCTGAGCACAGAAAACAAGACAATCCAAAACTAACCAATTTCTGCTCCCATGCTCAGTCATGAGTTGGAAGTGTGAAAATGCCAATGGCAGAGCAATCAAGCAGCAATGACTCAGCAATAACCTGCTCAGTGACATGAAATGTGGGTTACACAAACTCCACTCAGCTCCTGACTGAATTACACACTTGATTTAAGCATAGACAAAGAACTGAGTTCCTGAAGTGTGGGCAGAGCGACAGCACTTGGCCTAAAGGTCATATTCGCCCGAGATTGATATTAAGTGCCCGACGAGAACTGGAATCAGTGAGTATCAGGTGACAAACTCTCTACTGCCTAGAGTCGCACCTCGTACATTGAAAGATGGATCTGATTGTTGGAGGTCAATCGTCTCTGCTCAAGGGCATCTCCATTAGAGTTCCTGAAGGAAGTATCCTTGGCCGAA
This sequence comes from Chiloscyllium plagiosum, assembly GCF_037043375.1. NCBI lineage: Eukaryota > Metazoa > Chordata > Chondrichthyes > Orectolobiformes > Hemiscylliidae > Chiloscyllium > Chiloscyllium plagiosum. The sequence continues at coordinate 3,946,578 of NW_028270188.1, read as the reverse complement.
GTATCTTCAGCTGTGTCATCAATCATCTTCCTTTCATCATAAGACCAGAATTGAAATCTGCGCAGAGGATAGCACTTTTTATGACACCTCGTACATGGAAGCAGTATACATTCAAATGTAACAATATCAGGACAATATCCGCAATTGGACTGACGAGTGGCAGTGACACAACTTCCAGACAATTAGAGATAATCTAGCAAAACGTCTTGATATTCAATGGTGTTACCATCATTGAACCCCAACTATCAACATGCTGGGTATTATCGTTAACTAGAAACTTAACTGGACATTCCATATAAGCCCAACGGTTAGAATAGCAGGCCAGAGGCTAGGAATACTGTGGCAACTAATTCACCCTCCTGACCCCAAAAGCTAATTGACTCTCTAAAAGGCAGAAGCTAGGAGTGTGATGGCACAACTGCCCACTTGACTGGATGGGTGCAGCTTTAGCTACACTCAAGAGGCTTGACATCATCCAGGACAAAGCATCCCACTTCAGTTGTAGCACTCTCACAAGCACACCTTGCCTCCAAATCTGATACTCAGAACCTGCAGTATTCGGTATCTAAAAAATATAGGGCAGAAATTGACCAACATCCTTAGACAGTACCTTCCCATGACCACTTCCCTCTCGAAGGACAAGAGCAACAGATATATGAGAAAAGCAATACTTGTAAGCTCATCTCTAAACCACTCAGCATCCAGACGTGGAAATACTTCATCGATCCTTCACTGTGACTGGATCAAAACTCCAGGAATTCCCTTCTTAAGAACATTTTGGACCACAGCATTTCAGAAAGGCAGATTGTTTTGATCTTCTGAAGGACACATACAGACGGGTAATAGCGCTCACTGTGTCGCATAGGTCAATAACAAAAAAAAACTCCTTGAAGTGAACATATCAGTTCAATAAAGTGGTTAAGCAGGCTTTATGAATACTTGATAAGCAATCGAATGATCTAGACTCAGATTTCAATCTCTACCATGGTAGCTTCAATTCATTGAAGGATATGAAATGAAAATTCATTTCCAAAGTTCTGAAGCAAGTTCCATGGCTCAGTATTGTCCTTCAGGTGACGCCTGCCCTTCCGACCTGATCTCCCCACCCTATTCAACAATAAGGCGCTTGTTCCTTGCATGTGGTGAACGTGACTCAGAAGCCAAACGTTTGTATTAAAGCTTCTTCAGAAAGATTAACCATAATTAGTCTAGCAATATAGCAGACTTTCGAAAAGATAGCTGACGACAACATTGGGCTATGTGACTAACATTTTCATATTTCAACCAATAACTCAACACGTGCAAATTATGGGGGAGCATGGAAATCTGAAAGGGAAACAGAACAGAAATTTAGGAATTATGCACCAGGTGAATCAGGTTCTACAGCCAGAGCTTCAGTTACAGATTTTAGATTGATTATTGGATGTGATGATGTATCTCCTGTGATGCTGCCAGCATTCCATTCCAATATTTATTCGTGATATAAAGTGTCAGATTTATTACATTTCTGTTTGTGAGAGCTTTCTCAATGCATTTCCAACATTAGGATCGAGTGGTAATATCACTGTAACAGTATTCCAAACTCCAGTTGGACGTTGAGTGGACAGGAGGTGGAATACACCATTTGCCAAGGGGAAATTTGAATTCAAAGTAATCCTGGTATCAGGGAAAAAAATTGGTGACAAGGGAACCATAGTCAATGGAAAAATACTAAAACAGCTGGTTTACTAATTACCATTAGAAAATCCGTCTATCGCCTTTACCTCATTAGCCAACATCATGGATGGTACTGTGGCTCAGTTGTTAGCACTTCTGCCTCACAGCGCCTGAGTTCGATCCCCACCGCGCCCCCACCGTCTGTTTGGAGTTTGCACATTCTCCCTGTGTCTGCGTGGGTTTCCTCCCACAATCCAAATTCGCCATGCTAAATTGCCCACAGTGTTCTGTGCCCGAGTCAGGGGTAGGAAAGGGTAGGGAGATGGGTTTCTCTTCGGAGGGGCGGCCTGGACTTGTTGGGCCAAAGGGCCTGCTTCCACACAGTAGAGAATCTAATCATCAGAATCCGCACCTACTGTCAGGTAATTGATGATTTCTGAAGTGGCACAGTGTGTAATTAGGGATGACTGAGCCAGCAACATCAACGTTTTATGAAAGATTAAAAGAAAATATAAGCGTGACTAAACCTCGCAACAACAATATCGATTAGATGAAATTGTTGTGGCAGTTCTTGATTTCATTTCAACTATTTTATATGAATATTCTAAAACGCACTTTGAGCTATGTTGCATTGTTGGAAATTTTACTGTCTAAAATGACGACAATATAAATCAATGTTCAAAGTGAATCCAATTGGAGAGAAATGTTTCATTGCATGAACTTCCAGAATTCAAATATAAAGCTAAATTCAAATGTTAAATTATGTTTATCTTCCAGATATAAATAATATCTGTTGCAATCGATAGTCATGAAATTTGCATTCACTTCTGCAAATTGTCAACATTCTTCAAATAAACTTGGTTTGACTTGAAACTTATCATTTGAAACTCCATTTATCTGGCTTTACTGTCATCAACTCTGCTTTGACACCAGTGAAGCGCTTATGTAAATAAACACAGAAATAGAACTCTCAGAATCGATGACAGAACAACAAAACCCCGAGTTATATTTCCCCACAGGCACAGCACACAAATAATGGCAAATATGCAAATAAAACAACGGATGTTTAAAAATTATTATTCATTTGTGGGACCTGGGCATATCTTGGCTGGCTGGCATTGATCCCTATTTGCCCTCGAGAAGGTGATGGTCAGCTGCCTTCTTGATTCGCTGTTGTGGATTGACCCATTATGCCGGTAAGGAGGGAATTTCCATACTAATTGATGTTAGTCCCTTTATATATACAAGTTGTCTGATTCTAAAAATCACAGTGATATCAATTTCCAAGTTTAGTAAAAAAAACTCCAATTTCGATATTGATTGGTACAGCTAACGTTTCTTTCTCTGTCTCTCTTTCGCTTTTCCACTCCTGCCTTCCCCCATTTTTTATATCTGATGCCGTGTTTTGCATTTCCACATTCAGGCAATGTTTTCTGAAATAACATGAAGTCAACGCCTTACCAATATATTGGCTCATAGAGTCATAGCTATGTCCAGCGTGGAAACAGACCCTTTTTTCAGACTCGTCCATGCAAACCAAATATCCCAACCCAATCTATTCCCAGCTGCCAGCACCGACCCATATCCCTCCAAACCCTTCCTATTCATAAATCTATATAGATGCCTTTTAAATGTTGTCATTGTACTTGCCTCCACCACTTCCAGTGGTAGCTCATTCCATACACGTACCACCCTTTACGTGAAAACGTTGCCCCTTACGTCCCTTTTACATCTTTCCCCGCACACCCTAAACCGACGCCATCTAGTTCTGGACTCACCCACCCAGGGAAAAAACTTTCTCTATTTATCTTATCCATGCCCCTCATGATTTTATAAGCCTCGATGAGGTCACCCCTCAGCCTCTGACGCTCCAGGGAGAACAACCATAACCTATTCAATCTCTCCCTTTCGCTCAAATCCTCAAAACCTAGCTACATCCTTTTTAATCGTTTTTGAACCTTTTTCAAGTTTCGCAATATCCTTTCGAAAGGAAGGAGACTAGAATTGCATTAAATATTCCAACAGTGACCCTAATCAATGTCCTGTACAGCTGAACGTGACCTCCCAACTCCTGCACTCAATACTCTTACCAATAAAGGAAAGGATACCAATCGCTTTCTTCACAATCCTATCGACTTGCGACTCTGCTTTCAAGGAGCTATGAAACTGCACTCCAAGGTCTCTTTGTTCAGCAACGCTCTCTAAGACCTTACCATTAAGTGTATAAGACCTGCTAAGATTTGTTTTCCCAAAATGCAGCACCTCGCATTTATCTGAATTAAAATCCAACTGCCACTCCTCAGCCCATTGGCCCATCTGATCAAGATCCCAATGAAATCTGAGATAAGCTTCTTCATTGTCCACGACATATCCAATATTGATGTCATTTGCAAACTTACTAACTGTACCTCGTATGCTCGCATCCAAATCATTTATATCAATGATGAAAAGTAGTGGACCCAGCACCGATCCTTGTGGCACTCCACTGGTCACAGGCCTCCAGTCTGAAAAACAACCCACCACCACTACCCTCTGTCTTCTACCTTTGAGCCAGTTCTGTATCCACATGGTTAGTTCTGACTCTATTCTGTGAGATCTCACCTTGCTAACCAATCTCCCTTGGGGAACTTTGTTGAACGCCTTACTGAATTCCTTATAGATCACATCCACTGCTCTCGTCTCATCAATCCTCTTGGTAACTTCTTCAAAACACTCAATCAAGTTTGTGAGACATGATTTTCCATGCATAAAGCCATGTTGACGATCCCGAATCAGTACTTACCTTTCCAAATACATGTACATCCTGTCACTCATAATTCCCTCCAAAACCCTCCCCACTACCAACGTCACGCGCACTGGTCTATAGTTCCCTGGCTTGTCCTTACCGTTTCTTAAACAGTGGATCCACATCAGCCAACCTCCAGTCGCCCAGCACCTCACCTGTGACTATTGATTTCACAAGCACCTCAGCAAGGGGACCAGCAATCACTTCCTTAGCGTCCCATAGAGTTCTAACCTACACATGATAAGGTCCTGGGGATTTATCCACTTTTATGCGTTTCAACGTCACTTATAAGGAATCGGAAGCGGGCAATTTTGTCAATGGAGTTTTGTCTTCTTTTCAATGACGTTGTGGTTGGACTGATAATCCTCACCTCCGCTTTTCAACCTTTTCCCAATCAGCACTGATTCCATTAAAGATTCAAAATCTGCCCAGTTACATTTTAAAGTACTCAATGGCCCAACCTCGGTGTCTTGTAGTAAAGAATTCGACAGCTTCACTCAATTTTGGGAGAAGAATTTCTCTTCTGCCTTAAATCTGTGACCTCTAAGCTAGAGATTACACTCCCTGGTCCTGAACTCTCCCAAAAGTGGAAACAACATTTCTGCATTTAAAGCACCATGTTTCCTGAAATTTCAGAATGTCACCACTGAATAATCTATGTTCCAATTGGTACAAGCTCAAACTACTCAATCTCTATTCTCAAGACAGTCCCTCCATCCTCAAGATCAGGCTCTTGAACCTCATGTCGATTGTCTCAGATTCCAGAGTATCTTTCCTTTAACACGAGCCCCACAATAGTTGACAGTATTCAGCTGTGATATGACGAGAGCTTCTTCTAAGTTTTAACAAAACTTACAATCATACAGTTATACAGCACGGAATTCCAACTCATCTGTGCTGAACTGATATCCCAATTTGACCGAATATCATATGGCAAACAGGTGACCCATATTTCTCTAAATGTATCCTTCTCGTACACACATCCAGCTGCCTTTTAAATTTTAAAGTTATACTCTCCTTCATCACTTCCTTTAGCAGATTTTTCTATGTATACACCACCATCTATGTGAAAACGTTACCCTTCAGGACCTTTTCCAACGTTTCTCCTCTCGGCATAATCCTCTGTCTTATAGTTTTGGACTCCCCAACACTCTAAAAAAGACCTTGGCTATTCATCATAGAAATGCCCCTCATGATTTCTGGATCTTGTTCAGGCCTACCCTCAGCCCCCTTTCCTCGTGCTGCAGGAAAAAGAAAAGCCCTCGCCTATTCAGGGTCACCTTATAGATTAAACGCTGAGAGTTTGTTTCTGGAAAAGCACTGCGAGTCAGGCAGCATCCGAGGAGCAGGATATTCGACGTTTTGGGCAAAGGCACTTCATCAGGAATCCTGCAGGTGGGTAAGTGGAGCTCAGTCCATGGGATGATCATCCATGGTCTTGTTGAACAGAGGAGCAGGCTCGTCGGGTCAGATGGCTGAATCCTTCTCACATTTCTTACGTTCTGGTATTGTTATGTTTTTACAGACCTCCAATCCAAAAGACAACACTCCACCACCACTAAATAAAAATCAAAAGAACTGCAGATGCCGTGTATCTGAAACGAAATAAAACGGAATTTGTGGAAAAAACTCAGAGGCTCTGGCAGCATCTGTGGAGAGAAAGCTCAACTCTCCATTGTGTCCTGCTTTTCCTTTAGAGCCAACTTACGTAATGCCACCACATTAGCCAATCTCCAATCTTCCAGCACATCAGCCATGATTATCAATAATACAAATATCTCAGCAAGGGGCTCAGGAATCTTACCCTAAGCTTCCCACTAAGTTCTGGGAAACACCTGATCAGATCTCAGGGATTTCAGAGACTTCTCTCTGTTTTTGGTTTCTAGACATGCAGTGCCTCATCTACTCTGAGATGAACTATTTTAAGGCATCGCTATGTATTTCCCAATTTCCTTAGTTTCCATACACCTATTAATGCAAAATATTTGCTCAGTGTCTCATCCATCTCTTGTGGTCTCACACATAGAGAACTATGTTGGTCTTTAAGCGGCTGTATTGTCTCCTTGATTATTTTTGTACCCATACTGCATTAATGGAATCGTTTGGGATTTTCGTTAACTCTATTTGACAAAGTGACTTCATGCCCCTTCTTGACTCTCGTGATTTCCGATTGCCCTTATATCCTTTTCCGGATTCACTAGATCCCAGCTGTCTACACCTGATATATATCTCCTATTTCTTGACCAGAGTCTCAATTCCTCTTGTCATACTGCTTTCCCTGCACCGACGAGATTTGCCCTTCACACAAACAGGAACATACCATCACTGAACTCTCATGATCTCATGCTTAAATGCTTCCCAATTCCCAACCGTCCCTTTTCCAGCGAATAGCCGCCATCTCCACCCCAACCAGATTTTCAAAGTTTCTGTCAGATACCGTCAAACCGGGCCTCACTCCAGTTTGAAACATTCATTTTTTAAATCAATTCTACCCTTTTTCAGAACGGTTTTCAAACTAATACAATTACGATTACTTGCTCCGAAGTCTACGCCCCAGGACATCTCAGTCACTTGTCCTGCTCCATTTCGCAACACAAGTTCAAGCATTCCACAACCTGTAGTAAGAGCTTCCATGTATTGAAGACGAAATTTTCCTTGTATAAACCTAACCAATTACTCCCCATCCAAGACCTTAACACTATGACAGTCCCAAAATTTGTTTGGAAAGTTAAAAATCACCGACCATAATCCGATTGTGCTTACACATAGCTGAGATCTCCTTACATATTCACTTGCGAATTTCCAATTGACTATTGAGAGGACTATATTACACTCCCAGTAAGGTGATCATCCCTTTCTCAAAATTAGGTTCCATCCATGTAACGTCACTGGGCAGTCTCCCAGGAATTTCCTCGCAATATCCAGCCATAATGTGGTTCTGAACCAGAAGTACCACTCCTCCTCCTCTCTTGTTTCCCCCCTCACCCCGTCTGATCTTTAGCATCTGCATCCCTGAAGATTAAGCGGCCAGTCCTGTTCATCCCTGAGCCACCTTTCTGTAATGGTTATGATATCCCCATCCTACATTGCCATCCATGCCCTATGTTCACCTGTCCCATCTGTCAGGCATCTTGCACTCAAGTAAATTATGCTTTGCAATCTTACCTCATTTATGCCAAACTGTTGCCTGCCTTGACTCTTAGAATGGTTCACCGTGTCTATTTTACCATCCTCAACCTTTTCCTTTTTCTCACTATTGTGTTGAGTCTCACCATCACCCTTACCAGTTTGAAGTCTTCAGGGTACCACGAGAAAGATTTCATGCAAGAGTAGTGGTCCCTTTCCAATTCAAGTGAAACCTATCCCGCTTATACATACCATTTCTGTTGCTGAAGAGACCTCAATGATCGGAAAATGTGAATCCTAGCCCCTGCGACAGCTCCTCAGCCACGCATTTGTCTGCTCGGTCTTTTTTTATATTCCAACTCTCAATATTCCATTAGTTTTTAAACAAAGCCCAGCATTATGTTTGCCTTTGTTGCAGTTAAAATTAAAAGCTAGCTTTTCGTCATTCTGTAATGAGGATTCCCAAATCTGTTATGTAGATTTCAGAATTCAATCTCTATGTAAATAATATTCAGTTGCTCTACCGTTCCTGCTAAAATTCATAACTTCATTTATTACGGCATTTCTCATTTACTTCACCACGTTATATTAATATGCAAAGTTTATTGTTCCCTCTCTTTTCCAATCTATAGCCCTCGGCAAACTCTTTTTCTTCATACCCACCAATTACCTCCTCGACAATTTTTGTGCCATTTGCCAACTTGTCTGCAGTACATTCACTTCACTCATCTAAGTCGTTAAAATATTTTGTCAATATTTGTGTCCCCTGAAACGGATTTATGTGGTATTCACCAGCTACAGATTGACATCCTGTAAAGTAAAATTGGTAATCAAACACTCTTACGATTGTGATTTCCACAATCTTCTCTCCGTGGCAACATAATACCTCCGAAACCACAGGCTGTTATCTTGTTAAATAATCTTACGTGTGGTACCTTATCAAATGTCTTCAGAAAACAAAAAAAATCACTATTTCCTCCTTATTCTCAAAGAATTCTAATACATTTATCAAGCGAGATTTCCCTTTTGTAAATCCATTCTCAGTCCTCTTGATCATGTTATGTACTTCTAAATGCTCTGGTGTTATGCGGTTTATTGCAGACGACGCAATTTTTCCAATAAATTATGTTAATTGGCCAATAATGGCCTCAGTCAGACTTTTTTGTGTCCATACTTTTTTTGAGTAAAGGTGTTACATTGTCACTTTGCCAATCTAGTAATACTTTTCTGAAAGCTAATGATTATTGGAAAGTTACAACTAGTGCATCCAACACAGATTTTTTTCTTATTTATTTTTCTATCTTGGATTGCACCTTTTTTGTTCCAATGCATTTTGCGGTATATACTCCTGTAAATTTCTCTGACGTTTGCTTTGTAGTGAAAGTCATCGTATTGCATTGCTCGCCGTTTCTTTTGCCCTTCATTATTTCGTAATTATAGAATTTTCTTTGCCTGCTACTTTCAAGGCAGATGCAGACTCTTTATTCATCTTTTCTGTCATTTCGTGGTTCCCAGTAACGAATTCCCAGCTTCATTCAATATGGGCCTATATTCACATTGGCTTTTCTCTTCAGTTCTTTCTATTTAAGGATGCTCTTGCTGTCCACTTTAATATCAACTGTAGTTTCGCTTTCGATGTTTACCTTCTCCCTCCTTATTAATCTTTACATAGAACATAGGGCATTACAGCGCAGTACAGGCCCTTCGGCCCTCGATGTTGCGCCGCCCTGTCATACTAATCTGAAGCCCATCCCACCTACACTATTCCATGAACGTCCATTTGCCTGTCCAATTTGCTGGCTTATTGATATTTCTGTAAACATTCCGAATTTCCTGCTCACCGAAAATATTTCCCACATTTTATGTTTTCCTTTTAATTCAAATTGTTGCTATTTGCAACTTTTCTACATAAACATAGTACAATCGTCCCCTTCCTAGATTTTATCCTTCTCACTTGAATTATATCATTACTGTGAGCGTTGAACCGTTTTTCTAAATGGATTGCCATTGTTCTTCACAGGTTTTTGCTGCTAAACCCGTTTCCTGGTCCACTCCAGCAAGCTCTACCCTCATCCGTTTACACTTTACACTTATATAAGCTGAGCACATTTGTTTCGGATGTCAGATTCTCCCTCTCCAAATGAATGCTCAAACTTTGCTGTTCCGAGGCAATCTTTCAGTCTGTCACCATGCATAAAATCTGACTCATTGCACATTACCAGATTCAGTACATCAAGATTCCGGGTTGAACCACGACATACTGTTTCAGGAATCTATCTGAATTCTTCTTTGTGACTACCTTTGCTGATAGAGTCATAGGAATCTACAGCACAGAAACAGACACTTCGGTCCAACACGTCCATGCCGAGCAGATAACCCAACCCAATCTAGTCCTACCTGCCAGTACCTGGCTCATCCCCCTCCAAACGCTTCCTATTCATATGCCTATCCAGATGTCCTTTAAATATTTCAATTTTACCAGCCTCCACCACTTCCTCTGGCAGGTCATTCCATACACGTACCATCCTCTGCATGAAAGAAATTACCCCTTAGGTCGCCTTTAAATCTTTCCCCTCTCACCATAAACTTATGCCCCCACCCCAGAGAAAATACTTTGTTTATTTAACCTATCTATGCCCCTCATGATTTTGGAAACCTCCATAAGGTCACCCCTCAGCCTCCGATGCTCCAAGGGAAACTGCCCCAGCCTATTCAACCTTTCAAATCCTCCAACCCTGGCAGCATCCTTGTAAATCTTTTCTAACCCTTTTCAAGTTTCACAGCATCATTCCGATGGAAAGGAGACCAGAATTGCACACAATATTCCAACACTGGCCTAACCAATGCCCTGTACAGCCGCAACATGACCTCCCAACTCATGTACTTAATAGTCTGACCAATAAAGGAAAGCATACCAAACGCCTTCTTCGCTCTCCTATCTACCTTCGACTCCATCTTCAAGGAGCTATGAACCAGCACTCCAAGGTCTCCTTGTTCAGCAACACTCCCCTGGACCTTACCATTAAGTGTAAAAGTCTTTCTGACTGTCTGTCAATTGATGTGAGGATTAATTTGCCAGTGATTAATACACTGCCTTTCTTTCCATGTTTCATTATCTTCTGATCTCTGTCATGCTTTCTTCATAATTCCATGATTCTAACTTTTATTCCAGCAACGTTGTCTTTCCCATGGTATTTCTGACCTTCACATACATGGATTCTATATCGACTTATGATAATGCCTATGACTCAGTAATACTTAAGCATGCCTGCTTTCCGTCATGTCTTTCAAAAACATCTAATACCGCTTTGTGGAATGGTTGTGACGTGACTAATAAGCCCGGCAATTAAGTCTCAATTGTACCAACAGTGTGTCACAACAGGCCTGAATATGTTGATAGGAGGAGCGACTATCAGTCCTCACTTCCATCTGCTGGAGAAGCACTGACATTACACTGATGGTGAAAATGTCAACAATACGTGTCTGATATCAATCTATTGAGCAAGCAAGTTTGGCATGGATCAGTTTGGGCAAAGCCCTGTCTCTGTGATGTGCAGCTCTAACACTCTCGGACACAAATCAGATACCAGAAATGTTGGAGAATGCAAATTTTACTGAGTGGGAGAACTGAGGCTGATCAATATTAGTAAAGGAATGTTGCTTTGAAAATTGCGGGGATGGACGGTGGATCAACCCCCAGAGCCTGATAATCTTAATCTAGCTCATCACCTTAAACTGGCAGCTGTAACCTTATGAAACAACTCATTGAAAGTGGATAAGACTAATTAGCATCAAATGAAGGTCAACATTTGAGCGAAATGTCTCCATTCCTTGTAATGTAGGTTTGTTCATCTCTTTTATGGATACCAGCTCTGACAATTTGGTGTCTTTATGGGTAGAGTGAAAAACAAACAAGGATAAAAAACATAAGTGGGTGTCACATGCACACCCCCAAACAGCATGAGTGATGTTGGGAATGTCAGTAAACAGGAAATTGGAGATGCATGAGATAAGGGTATTTTGGTGATCATGCATGATGTTAACTACACATCGACTGGACTAATCAATGTAGTGACAATGGTGGAGAGGAGGAATTTCTGGATTGCATGTGGAATGGTTTCCTTGATCAATACGTGTGGAAACCAAGTAGCAAGCAGGCCATCTTACACTGGATGCTGTGTAATAAGAAGTTAATCATTGCTAATCTAACTGTAGCAGATCCCTTGGGGACGAGCAACCATGACACGCTAGAACTTTTTAATCAAAATGCAGAGTGAGATCGTTGATGCGGAGACTCGGTTGCTGAATCTTTAAATTTTCATTTGAAGGGTAGGAGATTTACGGGGTATCTTATAGAAATGTAAACGACCATGAGAGGCATGCACTCAGTAGTTTCCCAGCGTTGGGTAATCCAGGACTAGAAGGAATCAGTCTAAGGTTAGGATGGAAATAATAAATGGGAACCTGAGGCCCAACTTTTATACACTAATACTGTGAAGCATATGGAATGAGCTACCAGTGGAAGTGGTTGAGGGAGAAACATTAACCATATTTAAAAGGTATTTGGACAAATACATGCACAGGAATGGTTCAGAAGGATAAAGAGCCAAGTGCAGGGAAATAAGATTATCGTGGAAGGATAATTTGTTTGGCATGGATCAGTTTGGGCAAAGCCCTGTCTCTGTGACGTGCAGCTCTAACACTCTCGGACACAAATCAGATACCAGAAATGTTGGAGAATGCAAATTTTACTGAGTGGGAGAACTGAGGCTGATCAATATTAGTAAAGGAATGTTGCTTTGAAAATTGCGGGGATGGACGGTGGATCAACCCCCAGAGCCTGATAATCTACATCCAAGCGTACTTCACAAAGTGGTTCCAGCAGTAGAGAATGCATTCACTGTCAGGATTGTAAACATTCCGATACAGTCCCTGCAGACTGGAGAGCAGCTGATATCACTCGAATATTCAAAATTGGATACATTGTCTTTGTTTTCTCTATAATCCTGTAATTTCCTGCTTTAGTTCGGAGTTCTACTGAGCCTCTCTTCGGACGGAGTGTGTCCCCATGGTGCATCGTGCAATAAACTGATTAATGCTCAAGGTCTGCTTGCAGTGATTTTCTACAGCAGCGCGTGTGTTTAATTATGTAAGTGCATATACATTTCTGTGTCTATTGCCATGGAAGCACATCATATTGCCTTGAAACCACTTTGGTTGTCAGAGGTCACCAGCATGCTCTGATCGTTGGAAGATGCTCAAGTGCATTTCAGGTAATGTGCTTTCATGCAATGTAGCTTTATTGCTTGATGAAGAGATGGTATATTAGCCTTCATTGTGAGAGGTTGAGTCCAGGAGCAGGGATGTGTTGTCGCCTTGGTGAGGCCACACCTAGAATATTGTGTGCAGTTTTGGTCTCCTTTTCTGAGGAATGTGTTATCTATCCTGTCCACTCCTGTTTATATTTTATAAATCTCTATGAGATTCCTTCCTCATCCGTCTGAACTCTGGAGGAAACAATCCTAACGCAGTTAATCTCTCCTCATACGTCAGCCCCACCATCCCCGGAAACAGCCGGGTAAAACTTCACTGCACTCCCTCAAGAGCGAGACCATATTATTCTTAATCATTCTTGAAGCGGAACCTTTGCTTTACTGTAGAAATCTCACCATGCAAAAAGTAAATTCACAAGTCATATGCATCCATTCCGTACTCATGCCCAGATACACTTGTTTGATGATTTAGGGACTCTGCATTTGAGCGGACGCAGAATTTGAGAATTTGTCATGTCACGTCCTAACCTCAGCATAGCAACTGGGATACTCTCGTCCACATCTCAATTAAACCCAACATGTCTTTCACTCCTCACTCTTCACCTTCCAGGATTGTATAATTCCTTGCAAGCACATCTGTGCCTCTCGGTTGTCCGGACTGAAATAAAGAGGATTGTTGTGACAAGATCTGCTGTTGGAATTGCTGAGGGAGCTAAGCAGGGGCGGCAGTACCTGAGGGAGGAAACGGAATTCTCATAAAGTTCTGTAGAAATTTTGAAACGGTGTCTCTGATTCTCTCTCCACAGATGCTGCCAGACCGGGTGATTTTTTTTCCTGCAGTTTCTGCTTTTGCGTTTAGCTGAATGTCTATTCCATTGACCGGAATGATACACACAGACACACCTTGTACCGATATTTAAATCTTTCAAAAACTTAGATAATTGAATTCAAACAAATGCACAGCGATGCACTTCCCTCAGCTCCGCAGACAGAGCAGCTCAATAAAGCAGCGGCTTAAGATGGTTTTATAGGTATAGCTGAGTGATTGCACCGATAAACGGGAAGTTCTGTTTCTTATTGCGGTTTCGAATCCTGCTGCCGATGGCTGAAGGCAGCGTAAGAGAGAGTTTGTTTCGTATCTCTCTGGGATTCCAATCCTGGCGGGGGAAACACTTCTTTCAGGTCAGAAGTAGTGTCAATCTCCAAAACGCTCACTAAACAGCTCGGATTCACACTTGCATTGCCAACTTTGCTTTATCTCGTGTGTTTCCAGATTCCTGGCTAGAGCTTTCTCGCTGAATTTGGTCAATGCCTCGACTGCAATAGACCATGATTCAATGTATGAAAGTACATTTCACTGGGGTGGAATCGAAACCCGCAAAGTGACTGCGAATAAAACAGTGGAAACTTCCAGCACAGGAGCAAGAGATCCTGAAGCAGACACGTCAGGGCAAATATCTTTCCTTTGTCAGTAAAAGGCACTGCTTCCCAAAAGGGAGCCATCGAAGTGAAGAAGTGAATGTGATTATCTCTGCTGATTGTTCACAAGCTGTGAAGGCCACCTAAGCGCGTTGGGCCAGTGGCGTAATGGACAACGCATCTGACTTCGGATCAGAAGATTGTAGGTTCGAATCCTACTTGGCTCGCTCGCCGTTCTCTGGTTTGTGTATGCATTTCCATTTGTGCAGAGGTGCAGGGATTGGATTCGTACGTTGGCTGCTCAGATTCCTCACGGTCGGAGCTGTCGCTGCTCTCACTTTGCTGCACAGCGCCGCATTTTTAATGGGGCCATAAAAATGTGTGTTTGTGTGTTGTTTTTATGGCTAACGCAAATGACTGTGGATGTTGGGAATCTGAAACAATAACAGGAAATGCTGAGGAAGCTCAGCAGGTGTGGCAGTAACTGTGGGAGAAAACGGAATTCTCGTAAAATTCTGGCGAAATTCTGAACCGATGTCTCTCGTTCACTCTGTACAGATGCTGCCAGACCTGCTGAATTTTTCCTGCTACTTATGATTTGGTTTTTATCTGAATGTATATTCCATCTATCAGGATGATACCCACATTGCTGTGGTTCTGTTCGCCGAGCTGGAAGTTTTTGTTGCAAACGTTTCGTCCCATGTCTAGGTGAAATCCTTAGTGCTTGGGAGCCTTCTGTGAAGCGCTTCTGTGCTGTTTCCTCCGACATTTATAGTGGCCTGTCCCTGCCGCCTCCGGTTGTCAGTTTCAGCTGTCTGCTGTAGTGGCCGGTATATTGGGTCCAGGTCGATGTGTTTGTTGATGGAATTTGTGGATGAGTGCCATGCTTCTAGGAATTTCCTGGCTGTTCTTTGTTTCGCTTGCCCTATAATGGTAGTGTTGTCCCAGTCGATTTCATGTTGCTTGTCGTCTGCGTGTGTGGCTCCTTGGGATAGCTTGTCGTGTCGTTTCGTGGCTAGTTGATGTTCGTGCATGCGGATCGTTAGCTGTCTTCCTGTTTGTCCGATATAGTGTTTTGTGCAGTCCTTGCATGGGATTTTGTACACTACATTAGTTTTGCTCATGCTGAGTATCGGGTCCTTCGTTCTGGTGAGTTGTTGTCTGAGTGTGGCTGTTGGTTTGTGTGCTGTTATAAGTCCTCGTGGTCGCAGTAGCCTGGCTGTCATTTCAGAGATGTTATTGATGTATGGTAGTGTGGCTAGTCTTTTGAGTTGCGGCATGTCCTCGTTCTGTTGTCTTTCCCTTAGGCATCTGTTGATGAAATTGCGAGGATATCCGTTTTTGGCGAATACCTTGTATAGGTGTTCCTCTTCCTCTTTTTGCAGTTCTGGTGTGCTGCAGTGTGTTGTGGCCCTTTTGAATAGTGTCTTGATGCAACTTCGTTTGTGTGTATTGGGGTGGTTGCTTTCATAGTTCAGGACTTGGGTCTGTGTGTGTGGCTTTCCTGTGTACCTTCGTGGTGAATTCTCCGTTTGGTGTTCTCTGTGCCCTCACGTCTAGGAAAGGGAGTTGGTTGTCCTTTTCTTCCTCTCTCGTGAATCGGATTCCTGTGAGTGTGGAGTTGATGATCCGGTGTGTTTTCTCTATTTCCGTGCTTTTAATGATTACAAAGGTGTCATCAACGTATCTGACCCAGAGTTTGGGTTGAATTTGTGGTAAGACTGTTTGTTCTAACCTTTGCATTACTGCTTCTGCTATGAGTCCCGAGATCGGTGAGCCCATGGGTGTTCCGTTGATTTGTTCGTATATCTGGTTGTTGAATGTGAAGTATGTTGTGAGGCACAATTCCAGTAGTTTAAGTATGCCGTCTTTGTTGATGGGTTCAACGTCCTGTTTATCTGTTCTGTCTGTTCAGCAGGTTGGCTATTGTTTCTCTGGCTAGGGCTTTGTTAATAGAGATGAACAGTGCCGGTACGTCGAATGAGACCATTGCTTCTTCCTTGTCTATGTGTATAGTTCTGATGATGTCCAAGAATTCCTGTGTTGATTGTATAGAGTGTCTGGATCCGCTGATCAGGTGTTTCAGTTTCTGCTGTAGTTCTTTAGCCAGTTTGTGTGATGGTGTCCCTGGTAGTAATACCATGCGTCTGAGTGGGATGTCTGGTTTGTGCACTTTAAGTAGTCCATAGAATCTGGGGGTGTTGTTGCTTTCAGGTTTCATTCTTTGTAGGTCCGACCTGGTTATCTGTCCGTTATTTGTAGGTTCCTCAGTGTGTTGTTTATCCTATTGGTGAGTTGTGGGGTGGGGTCAAACTCCCTCTTTTGGTAGGTGTTGGTATCTACAAGTAGTTGTTGTGCTTTTTGGATGTACTCTGCTTAGTCCAGGATGACCGTCATTCTGCATTTGTCTGCTGCTAGTATGATTATGTTCTTATCGTTTCTTAGTGATTTTAGTGCTTCCCTCTCCTTGGTGTTGAGGTTATGTGTTTGCCTTTTCCTTGTTATCAGGGGTACGATACTTTGTCTCACTGTTTGTTGTGTCTTATCTGTCAGTCCATTGTTCCTGAGTGTGCATTCTAGTGCTGCTAGGAAGTCTGCTGCCTTGGCGTCCCTGTGGTTGTAGTTGAGTCCCTTGGCCAGTATTGTTCTTTCCGTGTCTGTGGGAGAGGTTTTTAACCCAGGTGTGTGTTGTGGTGTCCTCTTTGTTGTGTGTTAGTTTGGCCATTTTTTCTTTTAGTGCCGTTTTTTGCGGTGTGTAGTCCTGTTCTGTCCTATGGTGACAGCCTGTTCTATGGTCCGGGTCCATTCCTGATCAGAGATCACACACTTGCAACAAGTTGACACAGCGACCCATTAACACAATAAGCAATCACCATGCAGATCTGAACGGAATAATTCCCATCTACTTCGCAGGTGCATTAACCAACTAAATCACAGCACCAGGACGTGTGCAGCTTCACTTACCGATATGTGCAGTCCTGTAACCACCTGGTCACTAACTCCGAAATGTGTTTTCTGTATCAATGTTGCTCAGTGAGAATTGCAATCAACCTACACTTTTGCAAAAACATGTCACACCTGAACATTCTTCACTGAAAATGGACAGAAAAAAAGACAATCTCCTTTTGCATTGGCTTCAACATGATTCTTTCGATCTGTCTAAACTGACAGGGCAAAGAGGATGTGTACAACCTCTTGGCCTCCCTTAATCATATTAATACACACTCAGGGAACCTCACACCAAGAGGAACAGGGTCATTGAGGTGAATTGGCCAGGTATCGTGTTTGAGTCAGTGTAAACAGTGTGCAGTGAAGACTGGCCCATGAACACCGACACTGAGCCTTGTACCACCAGCTCCACCTCCCATCCTGCCTCATGCCTCCCAGTCATCTTTGCTGCTGTCATAAACCTGGTCCCTTTTTTGCCAAAAGTTGTTCCTTCCCTCAAGCATACCCTGTCCTTGATTTTTTTCAGATGGATACTAAAGCAGGTCAGGCTTACGATGAGACTGGTTAAGTACAAAGATGAAAAGGGTCTGAGAAGCCTTTTGTTTATCTTTCAACAGATGAGACTTCAGGCCAAAGTGGTCATGTCTGTGGAAGTGGTGAGCTCTCGCTGAGCAGTTCAGTGAGTCCAGGACTGGTTGGACGTTCAACGGTGAGCTGTGTGGAAACTCTCTCTTCTGCCCTTCTAACCACAACCTGGAAGCATTTGACCTGTTTTTGTACTCTGTTTTAAAGGGGTTTGCTTATTGGGACTGTTGTGTGTATTCGGAACTGCACACTTAGGTCAAATTTGGATAGATTGAGTTCTGTAGGGGTTCCTAATTGTGTTGTTCGTGTTTCATTGTGTAATGTTGTGAAGAATTTTATTCTCTGATTTAAACCTGATAGTCAACTACGCTAACTTAATCTGGGTAATTGTAACTGTACACTTACCGATACAAATTGCAAAGTTATGGGTTGGGCTGTCTGCTTAAGAACGTTTTGAGTGGTCTGGCCTCGTCCATAACACGGTTCACGTTTATTTCACTTCCCTGCTCCACTTCTCAACTTATTCCCGGCCGATTGCAGGTGTCCAAATAGACCCTATCGCTATTAGAAACGCATTCCTGGGACATCGCTGTCACTCAATGCGATAGCACTCACTGCCAATGCCTAATTACCCCAGAGATGCAGGTAATGCCTTACTTTCCCGAACACTTGAATTCCTCAGCGGGGTTGTGCAACCATGATACCGCTCGGGAGGGAGGTACAGGATTTGGAACCAGCGACACTGAAGGGACATCGATACATTTCCAACTCAGAACGGTGAAATGATTGGAAGGGGATTTCCGGTGATACGTTCCCAGTATCTGCTGCCAGTGCCCTTCGAGATTCCAGGCCAGGTGTTAGAATTGGCGGTAGGTGAGCACTTTGGGGACAGTGACCACAATTCGGTGAGTTTTACTGTAGTGATGGGGAGGGATAAGTGTGCACTTCAGGGCAAGAGTTATAGCTGGGGGCAGGGAAATTATGATGCGGTGAGGCACGACCTAGGATGCGCGGCTTGGAAAAGTAGGCTTCAAGGCATGGGCACAATTGATATGTGGAGCTTGTTCAAGGAGCAACTATTGAGTGTCCTTGATAAGTATGTACCTGTCAGGCAGGGAGGAAAGGGTCGTGTGAGGTAGCCGTGGTTTAATAAGGAATTGAAATCCCTTGTTAAATGGAAGAGGGCGGCCTATGGAAAGATGAGGCGTGAAGGTTCAATTGGGGCGATTGAGAGTTATAAGGTAGCCAGGAAGGACATGAAGAGAGAGCTAAGAGCAGCACGGAGGGGACATGAAAAGTCCTTAGTTGGTAGGATTAGGGAAAACCTTAAGGCTTTCTACAGGTATGTCAGGAATAAAAGAATGACTAGGGTAGGAATAGGTCCAGTAAGGATAGTAGTGGGAAATTGCGTGTAGAGGCTGAAGAGATTGGGGAGACACTGAATGAATACTTTTCATCCGTATTCACTCAGGAACAGGACATTTTTGCCGATGTGAATATTGACTCACAATTAATTAGAATGGACGGCTTTGAGGTATGTAGGGAAGAGATGTTGGAATTTCTGGAAAGGGTGAAAATAGATATGTCCCCTGGGACTGATGGCATTTATCCTAGGATTCTCTGGGAAGCAAATGAGAAGATTGCAGAGCCATTGGCCTTGATTTTTATGTCCTCATTGTCCACAGGAATAGTGCCAGTAGACTGGAGGATAGCAAATGTGGTTCCCTTGTTCAAGAATGGGAGTAGGGATAACCCTAGTAGCTATAGGCCGGTGAGTCTCATTTCCGTTGTGGGCAAAGTCTTAGAGAGAATTGTAAGGGATAGGATTTATGAACATCTGGATAGGAATAATGTGATCAAGGATAGTCAGCATGGATTTGTGAAGGGCAGGTCGTGCCTCACAAACCTTACTGAATTCTTTGAGAAGATGACTAAGGAGGTTGACGATGGTAAAGCGGTAGATGTGGTGTATATGGATTTTAGTAAGGCGTTTGATAAGGTTCCCCATGGTAGACTACTGCAAGAAATACAGAGGTATGGCATTGAGGGTGAGTTGGAGGTTTGGATTAGGAATTGGCTGGCTAGAAGAAGACAGACGGTAGTATTTGATGGTAAAGTTTCATCATGGAGTGCAGTTACTAGCAATGTTCCACAAGCATCTGTTTTGGGACTATTGCTGTTTGTCATTTTTATAAATGACCTGGAAGAGGGGCTAGAAGGTTGGGTGAGCAAGTTTGCAGATGATACGAAAGTCGGTGGAGTTGTTGACAGTGAGGAAGGATGTGTCAGTTTACAGTGGGATATAGATAAGCTGCAGAGCTGGGCAGAAAGGTGGCAAATGGAGTTCAATGTAGGTAAGTGTGAGGTGATTCACTTTGGTAAGAGTAACAACAAGACAGGGTACTGGGCTAATGGTCGGATACTTGGTATTGTGAATGAGCACAGGGATCTTGGTATCCATGTACACAGATCTCTGAAAGTTGCCACCCAGGTAAATAGTGCGGTGAAGAAGGCATATGGCGTACTGGCTTTTATTGGTAGAGGAATTGATTTCCGGAGGTCATTTTGCAGTTGTATAAGACTCTGGTGCGTCCGCATCTGGAGTATTGTGTGCAGTTTTGGTAGCCATACTATAGGAAGGATGTGGAGGCATCTGGAACGGGTGCAGAGGAAGTTTACCAGGATGTTGCCTGGTATGGTAGAAAGATCGTATTAGGAAAGGCTGAGGCACTTGGGGCTGTTTACATTGGAGAAAAGAAGGTTTAGGGGTGACTTGATAGAGGTGTACAAGATGATTAGGGGTTTAGATAGGGTTGACCATGAGAACCTTTTTCCACGTATGTAGTCAGCTATTACGAGGGGGCATAGATTCAAATTAAGGGGTGGTAGGTATGGGACAGATGTTAGGAGTAGATTCTTTACTCAGCGAGTCGTGAGTTCATGGAATGCCCTGCCAGTAGCAGTGGTGGACTCTCCCTCTTTATGGGAATTTAAACAGGCGTTGGATCGGCATATGGAGGATAGTGGGCAAGTGTCGGTTCGGTGGGCTTGGATCGGCACAACATCGAGGGCCAAAGGCCCTGTACTGCGCTGTATGTTTCTATGTTCTCTGTTCTATAAATCGATGCAAACAATCACTGGACTGATTCTGGCAGAAACCATTTGCGTCTTATATGCGCAACGAGGAACGCATTCTCATTCAGGTAATTCACACAAAGAGAAATAAATTTTCATTCCCTGCCTGGGAATCGTATCCAAGTCTGGGCGATGCAAATTCGGACTCTTAAACAGGGACTCCCTCCAGTGCTGCTGACTGTAATCTTTTTGACCTGACTTACACACATCCTTTTTTTTAGAGTAGATTCTCTACAGTGTGGACACATGCCCTTCGGCCCAACAAGTCCACACTGCCCCTCCGAAGAGAAAACCGCCCAAACCCATTCCCCTACCCTATATTTACACCTGACTAACGCACCTAACACTGTGTGAAAGTTAACTCTGCCAATTCACCTGACCTGCACATCTTTGTATTGTGGAAGGAAACCGGAGCACCCTGTCCCTGTCCTTTGGGTTCTACCCACCTTCGGCAGCAATGCTTCTCTCTCCAAGTTTCCAAACAGTTCATGTTATCGCCCTGGGTTTCAATGTGAAGAAAGTGGAGCTTTGATAAAATGGTGTTGTTCAGGAGTAGAACTGAAGGAAGGAACAGAACAAGGGCTCTTTCTCAGGTGGTGGTGAAGTGGCGCCATCTATAAATGCGTCATTCAACTCATCTGATTGCAGATCCCGGGGCTAGAAATAACTAGCGTTTCCTCGCGGAATTTCTTCACGGCTTTGACTGGAAGAGACAATGACGCCAATTATGCAAGCACATTTCACTGGAGTGGATCGTGAAATCGCGCAGTAACTGTGAATAAAACGCTGGAAACGTCCAGCAGAGGAGCAGGCGACCCCGAAGTCGGCACGTGTGAACAGATGTCTTTCCTTTTCCACTGAAAGTGGGGACTTCCAAGTGAAGCAGTGATGGGGATTATCTATGCTTGTGAATGCTTTCTCTCCCCAATGTCCGTGTTTACATTCCATGTTGACAAGCTGTGGGCCGATTGCACGTTCATTGGTCTAGTGGTTTAATGGATAACGCGTCCTGACTTCGGATCAGGAGATTGTCGGCTCGAGTCTTATTAAGCTCGAGTTGTGCGGGTTCCCTGTGACATGTTTCATCTCTCATCCCCTTCAGGCACTCTGCCTGTATTCCTGATGAAGGCCTTTTGCCTGAAAAGTCGATTTTCCTGATCCTCGGATGCTGCCTAAACTGTTGTGCTTTTCAAGCACCACTCTGATCTACCGTCTGGTTCCAGCATCTGCAGTCATTGTTTTATCCTGTTGCATGCCCTTACCTTGTCTGTGTTCTCCAGGATGTGCAGGGATTTATTGGCGTGCTTTTGAAATTGGAAGTTGCATTTCGGCCCATTGCATTTCATTGCCAGACAATGGTATGGTAGGTCCTGTTATGTCAGGTTCTGAGGATCTGTAGGAATGGGATCAGTGGGGATTTTTTTCGAATTTGGAAATTGCATTTGGGTCCATTGCAGCTCATTGCCAGAGAGGTGTATGACATGTCCTGATTTACCTGGTCCTGAGGAGCTGCACGGATTCCATCCAAGTGTTTTTGAATTTGAATGTTGCCTTTGGGTCCATTGCAGCTCATTGTCAGAGAGGTTTGTGACAGGCCATGTAATGTCAGGTCCTGAGGAGCTGCAGCGATTCGGTCACTGTGCTTTCGAATTTGAAAGTTGCACCTGGACCCATTGCACATTTTCAATTCCAGCGCACCTCAACGTCGCTCATTGACTGTGCAACTGCCTTGTGTTCCACCTAAAGCTGCCTCTTGTCAGAGAACCTTGTGTGTGAACACAAAGGGCGCAAGTGAAGCACGAAGAGCGGATATAATCCTGAAAGCGTTGACCCTCATATGGAATGTGTCTGTTTATTTCCCTGTGTGGATGATAAAGGAGATGTGTTCGTCAATGGGGTTACAACACAGTGTAAACAGGCCAAACGTCGGTCCCATTTCTGTTACATTTAAGATCACAAGGAGAATCTCATTGACATTTACACTGGGAGCATCAGAACACACAAGGTCATGTGTCAAAGCTGGTATCTGGGACGAGTCGAGATGGATGCCTGATGAGCCGCACTGCATGATGGGCTGAAATGTCTTTTTGCACTCTGTGAATGCTCGAATGCAAGTATAAACTACTTTTCAGATGAAAAGATCAAAAATAAGAAGACAGAAGCAGTTCCATTGAGAGTAAATGCGACAGATTCGGTCGACTTCTCACGAAAGACAAGAGTGGTCCTAAAGGAAGAGGACTAAATTGGTGGAAGGCCAACTATATCAGCAGTAGGCTGTAGCTGGGAAATGTAGATTGGGAACAGGTGTTTGAATGTATATCCATATTCAATATGTGGGTGGTTTTTAAAGAAAGGTTGATTAGCGTTCAGGAGAGAGGATGTTCCTGGAAAATGAGGGATAGAAATGGCAAGACAAGAGAACCGTGGATGCCAGGTGAAATGCCAGCATAGCTAAGAGGAAAAGGTATGCCTACTTAAGGTCCAGGTGACTGAAGACAGACGAACTTTTGAAAGAACATGAGGAATGTACTGCCAATGTGAAACGGTGTGTTAAGAGGCCTGAAAAGGGTCATGAGATATCCTCAGTGAGCAGGGTTAAGGAAACTGCCTTTATTCGGATATAATTAGCAAGAGGGTACTAGAGAAAGTGTTGGCCCACTCAGGACAAAGGGGAAACCTTTTGCGTCCAGTCAGGGAAAATGGTGAAATTCTTATTGAGTACCTGGCATCGCTGTTCACCAAGGATAGCGATATATTGGATGCAAATGTTAGGGATAGATGTTTTATTACTCTAGGTCAAGCTGGCATAAGGAGGGAGGATGTGTTGGGTATTCCAAAAGGCATAAAGGTGGGTTAGTCTCTAGGTCTGGATCGGACCTATCGCAGGTATCTGAGGGAAGTGAGAGAGGAGATAACCGAGATTTTAACAAATACCTTTCCAACGTCATTGAACATGGGTGAGGACCTGGAGTACTGAAGAATTGCTAATGGTGTCCCTTTGCTTAAGAAGGTTACCAGGAATAACCCAGTAATTCCAGACCTGTGAGGCTGTTGTCAGAGTAGGGAAGTTACTGGAGAAAATACTGAGGATTAGGAAATATTTCCATTTGGAAGAAAATGGGCTAATCAGTGAGAGGCAACATGGTTTTGTGCAGGAAAGGTCATGTCTTACAAACCGAATAGAAATTTTTGAAAAGGTGACAAAGTTGATTGATGAGGGAAAGGATCCAGATGCCATGGACATGGACTTTAGCCAGGCTTTTGATGAAGTACGCAGATGGAGAAGGTGAAGTCACATGGAGTCCAGAATGCTTGAACTTGATCGGTAGAGAACTGGCAGTGCAACAGGTGACAGAAAGTAGTAGTTGGAAGGGACTTTCTAAAAATGGAGATATGTGACAGTGGTTTCACAGGGATCCGTATTGGGTCCACTGTTCTTTGTGATATATAAAAGTGACTTCGAAGAAGGTATAGGTGGCTCATTAGCAAGTTTACAGATGACACTAAGGTTGCTGGAGTAGCCGATAGTGATTGGGACTGTCAGAGAATACAGCAAAATAAACATATGTAGGAAAGTTGGGCAGAGAAATGGCAGATGGAGTTCAATCCATGCAAATGCAAGGTGATGCATTTGGAAGATCCGGTTCAAGAGCGATCTGTTCAGAAAAACGAAATGCCCTGGGGAAACTTGATGGACAGAGAGATCTGGGTGTTTATGTCCATTGTTCCCCGAAGGTGGCGACGCAAGTCAACAGAGTGGTCAAGAAGACATACGGCATGAATTCCTTCATCGGACGGAGTATTGAGTACAAGAGTTGGCAGTTCACGTTACAGTTATATAAGACTTTGGTTCAGCCACATTTGGAACACTGTGTACAGTTCTGATTGTCACATTGCCAAAAAGGAAGGGAAAGCTTTGAAGAGGGTGCAGAGGAGGTTTACCAGGATGTTGCCTGGCATGAAGGACACTAGCTATGAGGAGAGGTGGAGTAGATTAAGATCGTTTTCATTAAAAAGCCGGAGGTTGGGGGAGGACCTGATAAAGGTCTACAAATTCATGTGAGGTTTGCAGGGAAGATAGCAAGAAGCCTTTTTTCCCAGAGTGGGAAACTCAATTACTCAGGGTCACGCGTTTAACGTGAGGGGTGGGGGAGGGAACGATTAAGGGAGATATGTTTGGTACTTTCTTCACACAGAGGGTGGTGGGTGTCTGAAACGCGTTGCCAACGGAGTTGGTAAGGGCGGGAACAATAACATCATTTAATATTCATCTGGGCAGACACATGAATAAAGGGATACAGACCCTTAGAAAATAGGCAGCAGGTTTAGATAGAGGATCTGGATTGGCACAGGCTGGGAAGGCCGAAAGGCCTCTTCCACTGGGGTAAGGTTGTTTGTTTTTTGCTCTTTGTTCCATTCAGCCTCGCCAACAGGCTAAACCGTGCAAACCTGACAAAATCCATGCAAGCATTTCCTGAGCAATTTCACGTGATGTTCTTTGATTTTTCAATAATGCTGAATGACAATGATCTCCTTGAAAGAGAAAGTTATCGCATTGAATGGTCGCAAATGTCAGTGAGTTGGGAAGGACAGCGAGGACAGTTGCACTTCAGTGTAGTGGTCGTCACGCTTGCCACATGCGCAAATGTATCTGGCTCAAGTCCCCACAGGGACTCACAAGTTCCGTTGTTAATAGTGGTAGGTTTTGGGATTGGCGTGAAGGGAGCTTTCTTTCTCGTTGATCTCATCAGCAAACCTCGCTTTGAATTTGCTCACGCATATCTGCTGCAGTGCTGACAAGGAATACAATTCCGATTAATTGCTGAGTGAAACTTTGTTAAATTCCTCTCCTCGCTGGTCCTGAATATGTACCACTGTGTATGGCACCGATGGACATTCTATTTGAAGAGCGCAGTTGCTGGGCACTGATTTTTCTGCAACAGTAATACTGCATTTGGAATGCGTGCAAAATCGGCCCAATTCAGAGATAAGGAGAACCCGCAGTGAATACTGGATTACTGGTATACACTCTCTTCTAACTGATTCCCAAACAGGCTCTCTATGGCCTCATTGAGATGCTGTGTGTTGTTTGTCAACGTGCGTGAATCAAAACCAGAAATCCTCAATCATGCTTTGGAGCAGTTCACATGATCGAGATTTTTAAGCACCGGCTTTGTTTGCAGCTCATTCAGTCAACAACCTGAATGTGTGGATTTACAGTCTCAGATGAATCTCTTAACTCACGCTCTCATACAGTCGCTAATGTTAACTTGTGCTCTGAAATCCTGAATAAGGGCTCATGCCCGAAACGTCGATTCCCCTGCTCCTTGGATGCTGCCTTACCTGCTGCGCTTTTCCAGCAACACATTTTCATTTCTGAAATTTAAGCCGTGTGGAAACAGAAGCTGAGGAATGACAGGCTGCTGAATGACATTGTATCCATTTTATTTTCCTTCACATCACAGAGGAGCAGGAATGTCTCAAGTGAGAGGGATAGGAAAGTGGAGCACATGCAGCTCTGGTGAAATAGGTAAAAACCAGGACTGCAGATGCTGGAAACCAGAGTCTAGACTAGTGTGGTGCTGGAAAAGTACAGCAGGTCAGGCAGCAGCCGAGGAGCTGCCCTGCTCTTCGGATGCTGCCTGACCTGCTGTTCTTTTTCAGCACCACTCTAATCTAAGCTCTGGTGAAATACCGACTTTCTGATTCAGTCAACAACAAGAGACATGAAGGTGACTCAGGCATGATTCTATGGTCCAGTGTTGGAATGGGCTGGACAAATTTAAAAGTCACCTTTCAGGCAAACGTCCTTCATCAAGCCCAAAACGTCGATTTTCCTGTTCCTCGGATTCTGCCTGACTTGCTGTGTTTTCCCAGCACTACTCTTATTTTGACTCTAATCTCCAGTACATGCAGTACCCACTTTCACCAAGCTAAAAGTCACACAATACCAGGTGAGAGTCCAACAGTTTTATTTGGGATCACTAGCTTTCGAACAACTCTTCATCATCAGGAAGTTGTCACCTGATGAAGAATAGCACTTCGAAAGCTCGTGCCTCCAAATAAAGCAGTTGTACTTTAACATTGCGTTGTGTGATTGTCAGCTGTGACTCAGATGGGAGAGTTTTTCACACCTCGAATAAAAGAGCAATCATCTTGCAATGACTTTTACCTTCTGTCAATACGCATAGACACTGCCTTTTGTACATCTCTCAGTAAGCACCGTGGGATTTAGTAACATTTAGTGAGTCGCTTCTATTTGGTTCCCCCATTGGTTTCCAACTCAGCTGGCAGCCATGTCACAAATTAATCGTACCCTGATGTGGAAAGCTGCGCAGGAAAACGCCTGGTTAAGGGCAAAGATCAGGGAAATACCAATTTGTACCAGCACCTTATCCAACAACCTCGAAATGTGAGCTCGCCTTCTCAGATTCTGCTGCTAACTCAGATTTGAGGCGGAGGAACTCCTTTGAAACGCTAATGTTGCAGAAGAGCCGCTTGAAATGACCGTATGGTGCAGGGTATCATCTGGGTGCCGACCTGCTTAGCTTTGTGAGCTTTGCATGTTTGGTAGCCTGACTGAGCAATCTCAGGCGCTGAGGACAGGTTCCAGTTTCAAAGAAAACAGGGCCTTGAGTCCCACTTGTGCTGACTTATTATTATGGCAACGTTAGGAAGCGGGGGGGGGGGGGGGGGGGGATGTGTTGAAGTTCAATGCAATAAAACATAATCATTACCTCCAAACCATTCTGTGAAGTGGGAGAGCACAGAGCCTCCAACCAGTCAGTATCCACGCTGTGTTCCCCTGGTGCTGTGGTTTTCACTTTCACCTCGTACTCGAAAATCCCATGGCATGATCCCGGGCACATGCAAGCTGCGCTGCTGTTTCATATTCCAGGCAAGTTGGGTTGTTCACCATTATCTCGGAAAGTGAATGGAGATCATTATTTCACCACTGATGTGAAACCAAATCCTGTATTGAAACTACTCGTTGTTATTTGGTGCTGTGGTGGAAAGGAGGGCAATTGCGGTGTGAAACTTTGTTAAATTTCTCTCATTTCCTCCACTACTGTCGCCACACGGTAGGCTATTGCACAAAATCTGGTGGCATTGGATTGAGTGTGATTTAGCGGTTTGGGTCAGACACCGGCTAGCTGAAAGAAGATAGAGAGTGGTGGTTGATGCGAAATGTTCATCCTGCAGTTCAGTTATTCGTGGTGTAACTCAAGTATCTGTTTTGGGTTCACTGATGTTTATCATTTTGAAGAACTACTTGGGTAGAGCCTAAATGGATGGGATACCAAATTTGCGAATGACACTAAAGTCAGTGGAGTTGTAGATAGTACAGAAGAATGTTATGGGTTACAGAGGGACCCAGATGACCTCCAGAGCAGGGCTGAATTGTGCCAAATGGAATGTAATGGGGAAACGTGTGAAGTGATTTACTTTGGATTGAGTACAAGGAATAAGCACTGCTGTAATGGTAAGATTCTTGATAGTGTAGATGAGCAGAGAGATCTTCAGGTATTTAGACCACTGGGATGCCTTCTCATATACCTGAAAGACGAGTTGCAGTTGAACTGGAGGGGCACAAATCTCCTGTGTAGGAGATTTGTTCTTGTGGTTTGGAAGTGCTTTGGGCACCAGAGTCACATATCTGAGATGGGGGTATTATAGATGGGGCAGTGACAGGATGTAGTGAATCTATCAGGAACATTTTTGATGAAACAAAGGGATTGGTTAAAGTGTGTCTGCTTTAACGCAAAGAGTGTCAGAAATATGAGTGATCAACTTATAGCATGGATCAGTACTTGGGACAATGATGTTGTGGCCTAACGGAGACGTGTGTTCACAGCGGCAGGAATGATTGCTACACGTTGCAGGATTTAGAACGATAAAAAGAACAGGGAGAGTGGAAAAAGTGGAGAGAGTGCAGCATTGCTAATCAGAGAATGCATCACAGCTACAGAAATGAAGATTGTCGAGGAAGGTTTGTCTACTGAGTCAGTACGGGTGGAAGTTAGGAACAGCAAATGAGCAGTTACCTCATTGTCTTTTTTTGTAGACCCCCAAATTTCAGGAGGGAGATCAAAGAACTCAAAGGCCGGCAGATGTTGGAAAAATGCAGATGGAGCAAGGTTGTTGTCATGGGTGATTTCAACTTTCCCAATATTGACTGGAACCTCCTTCGGTCAGATGGTTTGGATGGAGCCATCTTTGTCAGTGTTCAGACAGGAGTATATAGACAGGCCGACAAGGGGAGAGACTCTTTTGGATTTGGTGCACGGCAATGAGCCATGGCAGAAGACTTTGGTGACAGTGATCACAACTGCCTCAGATGTACCATAGCCACGGAAATGGAAATGAACAGTTACCATGGGAAGATATTTAATTGGGGAAAAGGAAATTATGACGCTATCAGACAGGAGTTGGGAAATGTAGATTGTGTGCAATTGTTCCACAGAAAGGGCCCAATAGACATGCGGAGAAAGTTTAAGTGCAGTTGGTGCGAGTGATGCATAAATTTATTCCTCTGAAACAGGCAAGAAGGAGTAAGATTAAGGAGACTTGGATGACGAGAACAGAGGTGATTCACATCAAAAGAAAGAAGGCAGCTTACGTAAGGTGGAGGAAGCAAGGATCTAGCACAGCTTCAGAGGATTACAAACTTTAGAAAAGAGCTCAGAAATGTAATGAGGAGAGACGGGAGCGGGGGGGGGGGGGGGGGGGGGGAGGGGCATTTGTTAAGGTTCCCAATGGCCAGCTCATTGCTCAAGTCGGCAATTATGGGAAACAGAGAGGTTTGGCTCTCTGGATTCAGAATTATTTGGCTGACAGAAGGCAGAGAGTAGTTGTAGATGCAAAGTATATACAATGGTGAGTGGTGTCCCGCAGGGCTGTGTTCTTGGGCCTCTGCTCTTTGTAGGTTTTATAAATGACTTGGATGAAGAGGTTGAGGGGTGGGTTATTAAATTTGCCGATAATACAGAGGTTGGAAGTCCCGTTGATAATATCCTGGGCTATTGAAGGCTGCAGCATGACATTGACAGGATGCAGAGTTGGGCTGTGAAATGGCAGATGAAGTTCAACCTGGTTAAATGCGAAGTAATGCGTTTTGGAAGGTCGAACTTGAATGCTGAATATAGGATTAAAAACAGGATTCTTAGCAGTGTGGAGGAACAGCGGGGTCTTGGTGTTCAAATGCAGAGAATCCTCAAAGTTGCCATCAAAGTGGATTGGGTCTCTAAGAAAGGATATGCTGTTTTGGCTTTCATGTACGGGGGATTGAGTTTAAGAGCCACGAAGTTTTGATGCAACTCTGCAAAACCCTGGTGAGACCACACTTGGAATACTATGTCCAGTTCTGGACGCCCTATTATAGGAAAGATATGGAGGCTTTGGGGAGGGTGAAAAGAAGGTTTACCAGGATACTGTCCGGACTGGAAGACTTGTCTTATGAAGAGAGGTTGATAAAGCTCGGACCTTTCTCTCTGGAGAGAAGGGGGAACCTGATCGGGGTGCACAAGTTAATGAGAGGCAAACATCGAGATGATAGTCAGACACTTTTCCCCAGGGCACGATTGACTGTACGAGGAGTCATAGTTTTCAGGTGTTAGGAGGAAGATACAGAGGAGACTTCAGAGATAGGTTCTTTGCACAGAGAGTTGTGAGCACATGGACTGCATTGCGAGCGGCGGTGGTGGAAGCAGAGTCATTAGGTACATTTAAGTGACTGCTGGACACGCACATAGACAGCAGTAAATTGAGAAGTGCGTAGGTGAGGTTATTTTATTTTTGATTAGGAATAAGCCTCAACAGAACATCTTGGGCCGAAGGGCCTGTTCTGTGCTGTACTTTTCTTTGTTCTATGTCATATGTTCTATTATTAGATAAGCTGATGCCACCTTGAGAATGCAATTCTCTCATTTACATATTAAAGAACCTAAACGATCATATCCCGTTTCAAAAGATGATAGGCATAATTTAAATATGTTTAAGAAGTATAACCTGGTGTTGTGCGATTTGTTGTTTAAACAACTAAAGTAATCATTTTGCTGTAAATTCTGTGTTGTACGATTATGTTCCACAGCCACCTGATGAGGAGGCAAAGACTTGTAAGCTAGGGCTTCTAAATAAACTTGTTGGACTATGACATGGCGTTGTGTGATTTTTAACTTTGTACACCCCAGTCCAAAATTGGCACCTACAAATCATTCCTCTCTGACTGAATGCTTCAGTGTTTTCACCCGCCACCAACTCCATGCAATGGCGTGGGAAGGCCAGCAGAGAGGGAAATTTGTTGCACTGTTTCGACTCTGCTCCCGGGGAAAGAAAATTTCTGATTAGACCAAATTGGAGAAGCAGCCCATTGGAACTGAACAGCTTGACATTGAAAAATCGGGAGCCGAGGCATTTGTTATCATTCCATTGGTGGTTGGGCTCTGATAACAATTTGTGATAGCATGCTGCAATTTCACACGTCGAAACAGTTCACAGCTCTGTGTGAATTTGTATGGGGTTTGTTGAACTGTTACTGAACAGTGAGATCATGTATTTAATAGTGAAACATTTTCTGTTTAACCCATTCTGTTTAGTTTCATTAGAACACACTGAATAATGTAATTTTGATGGAAGGTTACAGACAGAAATTCTATTTACCTGGCCAATTCATTTGCATTGTGCTACAACAGGCAATCCGCACATTCTCAGCTCAACACTTTGTGTTCCCTCTCTGAAACTGTATCTGTGGAACATTTTGTCGACCAGTGTGTTCAATCATTCTAACTCCTATAACAGTTATCATCGTTGTAACTTTCTTGTCTCGCTTATTTCTCCATATATTTGAAACGTACTCCAACCCAGACGATCATCCCTATCTCTGTAAATTGTGATTGACTTCATTGCATGTCTTATCTCGGTATCCTTCTCTTCCAGTAACTGGAGACATGTAGCACAGAAACAGACTCTGCAATCCATCTCGTCCATCCGAACCAGGTTTCCTAAACGCATTTGCCTGCGTTTGGCACATCCCTCTTCAAACCTTTTCCACTCCATGTACCTGCTCAAATGTCTCCCCCATGTTTTAGTTGTACTTGTTTCTAACATTTCCTCTGGTAGTTCGTTCCATACATAGAAAATAGAGAATCGAACAATCAACACTGCAGTGCAATGCAGACCCTTCGGTCCTCGATGTTGCGTGAACCTGTCAAAATAATCTGAAGCCCAGTCTACCCGACACTATTCCATTTTAATCCATATGTCTGTCCAATGACCATTTAAATGTCCTTAAAATTGGCGTGTGTACCACTGTTGCAGGCAGGGCATTCCACAACCCTACACCTCTCTGAGTAAATAAACTACCTCTGACATCTGTCCTATTTCTATCACGCTCCGAATTCAAAGCTATGTCCCCTCGTGCAAGCCATCACCATCTGAGGAAAAAGGCTCTCATCGTCCACCCTATCTAAACCTCTGATCATCTCATATGTTTCAATTAAGACTCCTCTCAACCTTTTTCTCTCTAATGACAACAGCCTGAAGTCCCTCAGCCTTCCTTCGTAAGACCTCCCTTCCATACCAGTAAACATCCCAGTAAATATCTTGTGAACTCTTTCCAAAGCATCCACATTCTTCCTATAATGTGGTGATCGGAACTATGTGCAATACTCCAAAACCAGCCGCACCAGAGATTTGCACAGCTGCAGCATAACTTCATGGCTCCGATACACAATTACTCTATTAATAAAAGCCAAAATAACGTAGGTCGTCTTAATATCTTTATCAACCTGGATGGCAACTTTCGGTGCATGGACACCGACATCTCTCTGTCTATCTACACTACCAAGACACTTACCACTAGCCCAGTCCTCTGCATTCCTGTTACTCCTTCTAAAGTGAATCACCTCACAGTTTTCAACATTAAACTCCATTTGCCACCTCTCAGCCGAGGTCTGCAGCTTGTCTATGTCCTCCTGGAACAAACAACATTCTTTGGCACTATCCATACCTCTATCGACCTTCGTGTCATCTGCAAATTCACGAAACCATCCTTCTCCAACCTCATCCCAGTCATTTGTCAAAATGACAAACACCGCTGGCACCAAATGAGATCCTTGTGGTCCAACACAAGTTAATGAACTCCAGGATGAACACTTACAATCAACCACAACCCTTAGTCTTCTTTCAGCTAGCCAAGTTCTGACCTGAACCGCTAAATCACACTCAATCTCATGCCTCCATATTTTGTGCAATAGCCTACCGTAGGGAACTTTATAAAACGCCTTACTGAAATCCATGTTCATCACATCAACCGCTTTACCCTCACCCACCTGTTTCATCACCTTCTCAAAAAACTCATTAAGTTTTGTGAGGGATGATTTACCTTCACAAAACCGTGTTGACTATCCCTAATTAACATATTCTTTTCTCAATCTTTATAAATCCTATCTCTTACAACCCTTTCCAACATTTTACGCACAACCGAAGTAAGGCTCATTGGCCTATAATTGCTAGAGTTATCTCAACTCTCCTTCTTGAACAAGGGAGCAATATTTGCCATCCTCCAGCTGTCTGGCACTATTCCTGTAAACAATGACAAAATAAAGATCAAAAGCAAAGGCTCTGCAATCTCGTCTCTGGCTTCCCAGCGAATACTCGGATAAATCCCATCTGTGCCAGGGGCCTTATCTCCTTTCACACTTTCTAGAATTGCTAACACCACCTCGTTGTGAACCCGACTCCAATCTGGTCTGGTAGCCCGTATCTCAATAGTCACCTCAATAACATTGTCATTTTCCATCATGAATGCTGATGAAAAATATTCACCTCGTGCTTAAACTATCTCCTCTGACTCCACATGCACCTCCTACTACTGTCCTTGATTGGACCTAATCTTAATAGAGCCATTCTTTTATTCCTGATATACCTTCCGGGTTTTCCTTGATACTATCCGCCAATGGATTCTCATGTCCACTCCTGGATCTCCTCAGCTCTCGATCTAGGTCTTTCCTCGTTAACCTGTACTTCTCAAGCACCCTAACTGAGGCATCACATCACATCCAAACATAATTTTCTTCTTCCTCTTGACAAGAGCTTCAACTTCTTGAGTAAACCATGGTTCCTTCACTCGACAGCCTCATCCCTGCCTTACAGTGATATACTTATTAAGTTCATGCAGTGGCTGTTCCTCGAATAAGCTTCACATTTCAATTGTGCCATGCCCTACAGTTTCCTCCCACATCCTATGCATCCTAACTCTTGCCTAATCACATCATAATAGCCTTTGCCCCAGCTATAACTCCTGCCCTGCGGTATATGCACATCCGGTTCCACCGTTAAAGCAAACATAACCGAATTGTGTGAACTGTCACTAAAGTACTTACCTACCTTCAAATTTAACAACTGGCCGGGTTCATTCCCCAGTTCCAAATTCAATGTGTCCTCGACCCTTATTTACTTGTCGACATATTGTGTCAGGAATGCTGAAATACAAACAGACTGGAACTGCAACGTACCCAGAAAAATTAGGGAATGGGAAGAGATAGCAGTCGAAGCTCAGAATACAGAGGCACTGCAACCCCAAACGCCCTTTGATACAGTTTTCGAGATTAATTATGATGTGGTTTTGTACTATTTGGCTCTGATCTGTGAGCAGAACCAATGTTTTTATGTCAAACCTATGTAGCTTAGGGAAACAATGCCTGCTGGAAGGCAACTACAAAATAATGCGATATAGATTCAAGTTAAAGCTGTACTATCTCTTCATTGGACTTCTTGCATCTTTTCAAAAGATGACAGCTGATTTTGGTGATCAGATATCGCTTACTATTTGATTAGATGAAATCGTGGAAGTGGTTTCCTCTTCCCATTTATTTCCTCTTGCATTGGCCTTCACCAGTTAAATATCACCCCACTATTTCAATAAAAAGCCAATGCGAGTGGGATCTCCTTAGTGTTGTCCAGATGATAGCCCTGCTTCTGCTCACTTGCAACTTCATGCTGATATCTGCTTCTCAAAATATCTGAATATATGGTCACATAACGGTATAGGAACTGAAGAGGGCACAAAATAGTATGACAAACGCTTCAACTACTGCAATCCAATGAGGGCTAGATTTTCAAACTGTTGTTATCACCAGGGTGTTCTTTGGTGCCACACTCAATATTCAGAATGACACTTAATATTTCTGCTAGTCCACAACTACTCGAAGAGAAAATACTTTTATCAGCTTTATAAAAGCAAATTACTGCAGATGCTAGAATCTGAAACCAAAAGAGAAAATGCTGGAAAGTCCCAGCAGGTCTGGCAGCATCTGTCAGGGGAAAAGAGCTGACGTTTCGAGTCTAACTGACCCTTTTTCAAAGCTTTGACAAAGGGTCAGTTAGACTCGAAACTTCTGCTCTTTTCTCTTCTGACAGATGCTGCCAGACCTGCTGAGATTTTCCAGCATTTTCTCTTTTACCAGCTTTGTTGCTTTAAATAATTGTGTGTTGTGTCGATGTGTGTGTGGTTTGTTTCTATTTATTTCTGTTCATCAGTTGCTTGCAATTCTTGCTGTATCTGCTCAAAGGCAATGTAATGTTGCCGTTCGTCTCTCTCGACAAGGACATTGTTGCTCGTGTTCCTCTGAGATCAGTGCAAAACTCTCCAAGTTAATTGTAAGCCCTACACTTTTTGGTTAAGATTCACCTGCAATCTGGGGTGCTACTTAGAAAGTTGAGTATTGATGGAAAAAAAAAGGAGGCCTTTACTGATCAGGATATTTTCAACAGTAGCAACACAAAGGGAGAAAACGTTCAAACTCTCGAGGCAATGAGTGCTGATTGGTAAAAGCATAGAGATTGGACGAGAACTGCCAAGCCTTGTTGTTTGTTCTGATTCAACAAATCGACGGTTTCCATTCTCAGTTTCATTTGGCAGGACAATGCCTTGACTAATCAGTCAACCTGCCTTTTTAAAATTTAGCAACGGTAAGCTGTCAACTGTCCATCCTCATCGAACTCGTCCGTTTTCCATTGATAACATCTCCATCAATCATGGTGCACACTTTCCAACCCATCAGAACTCTTTTCTTGTGCAGTGCAAAATATTGTTCCCCTTGATGTTGATATTCCTGCAGCTATCCTGATGAAAGTAAGATTTTTTAAAAACTGGAACCATACATGTGCTATTTTAAACAGTACCTAAGATGTGGATTTGAATATGGGAACTTTTTGCAAATGGGGTATCCAAAATACAACTGGTATGATTAAAACGGAATCGAGGTTAAGGACTCGGAATGGTTAAACCCTCTGAAAAACCTATTCGGTTCTTAGAAATATGCTTTGACCATTGTATCAGTCTGGATGTTGGAAGATAATTTTCGAAAATTGATCATTTATGTTAACTGCAATTTAATACATTGCTGAAACGTTGGAAATTGCACTTTATTCCATTCATAAAACGACGATATTTTGTGAAATCATGAGATATGCACAGCGCAAATACAAGTCCCATTTAATGTTGTTTGGACAAGGCTGGTAAACTTAAATTTGTATTTATCGAGAAAGGACTGAGATCTTAACTGGTTCAGAGCCATCTCATGTTTTAAATTTAAACTTATGTATATCTTCAAATTCTTCATGGTCTTGATCCATGCACTGTCTTCTACACGCAGGTTGGTGCATTTGTTCAGAATGCATACGGTGCCCTAAACGTTTATTGACAGAGTGATTGTGTTTTGGAACGACTAGGTCATGCTGAGCTTTACAACCTCTGAGTGTTGTGTGCAGCCCTGGTCACTGCAATATCGGAAGGATGCGAAAGTTTCGGAGTGGGTTGAGAAGAGATTGATTTACGAGGATGTTGCTTGTTACGGAGAAAAGTTCTTAATAGTAAAAACGCAGAAGATTGTGTCTCTTTTCGTCAGAGAGAAGAGGTTGAGAGGGAATGTAATTGAGACATGCAAGATAATCGGAGGGTTAGATGGGGGAGAAGTGAAAGTGTTTTCCTTGGATAGTGATAGCTCGCACGATGGGCATAGCTTTAAATTGAGGGACGATAGATGTAGGACAGATGCCAGGTGTAGTTTCTTCACTGAGACAGTCTAATGGGCATGTAATACGATGCCTACAACTGTGGTAAACTAGTCAAAATGATCACTGGATAGACATACGAGTGAAAAAGGAATAGTGTGGGTTTGAAGGGCTTCAAATTGGTTTCACAGATCAGAGCAACATTGAGGGCCGAAGGATTTGAACTGTACTGCAATGTTCAATGTTCTCACAGCTTACATTCCACCTTGGCAGTCTACAATCTGGAGGACTCAACAGTAAGTTCTCCAATTTCAAATACTCTTCCCAACCATGCCCCAACTCCCTTTCCAGTCTCACGTCCTGCCTTCTTTCCACCGAACCACCCTGTCTCCCAGCTACCTATCAGTTTCACCCTCCCATCAACCGATCAAGTTGAACCCACGACGTCTGTTCACCTATTCCTACCTCATCATTCTACTGTTTTCGCCACCCGAACCACTCCTTCCCTCTTTAACTGCAGGTGCTCCGAAACCACCCGAAGTCCTGAAGAACGGTTTTACCTGAAATGTTGGCTTCTCCACCTCATGTTGCTGCCTATCGTGCAGAGTCCCTCAATCCTCCTGTTTGCCACCAATTACAAAGGAATTTAAGGAGTCCAGTGAGTCCAGCACGCTGATAAGGAGGAACCACGGGACGTCCAATACTGTATTTGAACGTCTTCCCTGGGACAAGGAGGAGGTCATTCAGCCACTTGAGACACTAACACATTAACAGAAGAGGCCATTGAAACACAATAGCAGGAGGTTGACATTGATGCTCCGAGATGACAATCCAATGAAACAGAGACTGCACAGGAAGACTTCTCCACATTACTCCTCCTGGCTCTGATGCTAATGGTACATACGTGTTACGTTCATATAGTTTATGCCAAATCACAACGAGGCATCTTCCATCTCGGAGAATATAGGTTAGTGCTCGGTTTGGAAGTCAGAAGCGGGTGGGAATGTCTAACTCTTTCAGAGAGTGATTGTTGACAGACTTGGAAAAAAATATGACGCTCGATGCAGGGACACACAGCAACTGCGCATTGAGACGGTGGGAGACGTTTAGAGCCTGAAGCCCTTACTCGCACAACATTGGGCTCTACGCAGCAAATATCTTACAGTCATTGTTTGCTACAGAACGGAGACAGGTTCTTCAGCCCAAACTGGTCCTTGTCGACGAAAACGTACATCCAAGCTTACCGCATTTTCCTGCCCTTGAACCCACATTTTAAACATTTCCTTTCTATTTCTTTGTCCAAATGTGAAAACGCGAATTGCGCAAAAACATGTGTTATATTTCACGCTATCAATGTTTCGTTTTTGAAATAACTCTGTTGGTCCAAAGAACTCAAGTTTTAATATAAACACCTTTTATTCAGTTATAACCATCCAGACTAATACCACGTTTCCTTCACGCTTACCGCATGGGACCATCACCAAATAAATTATTCTGGTGAAACTACTTTACATTATCCCTCTGTGGAAAGAAGATCATTCCTTTAAAAGATGGGAACATCTGTACACAGTGTCACAAGTATTGTCATAACAACACATTGCTACTATAGGAAGGCATATTCAACCCTATACTTTAATAATTTTGCCACGAAGGACAGCACATCATGGAATGTGCAGATTACTTGCTGTCCTTTGTGAATTCTGTCATTGAGTCATCACGAAGGCCAAACAGTTCATTTTCGCCGAGACCACGTCCGATCCTCTAACCTTCTAGTAAATACAAAATTAGGAATGATCGTATATTTTGCCAAAACATTTCTCTACCTTGCAAACAGCACTGCTTCAAGCACAACTACCTTATCAGCAACAACAAAGTTGCCAATGAAGACGGTTGGAGATGCTGGGGAGAACATGCCTCACGGTATTATTTCAAGATTATTAATCTAGGAACCCTGGTAATGTCCGAAGTCACGGATTCGAATCCCACGACAGCAAATGGTGGAATTTGGATTAAATAAAATATCGGGAATGAAGAATCAAACGAAACGATGAAACCTTTGTTGACAGTTGTAAAGAAGGCCTACCTGGCTGTCTAACATCCTCCATGGAAGAAGATCTACTCCCTTTTCCTGGTTGGACTGACATGTGACTCTAGCAGTGTGATTGATTTTGGAATTCACGTTGAAATGGCAGGCCAGCCACTCAGTTATATTACTTCACTACAAAGCTTCAAAGAAATGAAACCACATGTATCTAAGCACTGACTACCGACAACCCACGGACTGCAGTGTGTCAAGAAGGCAGCTCACCAACATTTTCTCAGGAACAATTTTGAAAGGAAATTAAATGCTGGCACAGCATCCCGTGAATGAACAAAAGAAAGTGATCACACTCAGGGAATAGAGGCAAAGGGACATATCTCACTTTAACAATTATTTTAATGTATAACCTGCATGGGCACGATATTCTCGAAGATGGGAACAGGAGAAAAATAGGAAAGATGGGAACAGACGTCCTTGTGGCCAGCATCAATCACGCTATTCCCCAGCTGCGGTCAGTTCTGATGTATGGACATCGAACTCACAGTGCCACCTGTGTTTATTTTTCACACGAGCCTGCCAAATTTGCTTAGATTCTCTGGCACTTGCTCGTCTTTATTGTTTCCTATATTTAGCATCATTCTTTCATTAATTCATAAGTAATGTTGTTATTATATGGGCTGCTCGGATCGCAGACGTTTGTTGACCTCACTAAATGCCATTTACTATGAAACTATTTCTTCAGATAGGTCCAGAGCCAAGCATGTTTCTGTGGGTCTGCAATCAGTCTTAAGCTAGGCTAGGTAATAATGAAAGATTTATTTTCCACATGATAGAAGTGAAAAATATTGAAAATTAGAGAAAATATTGGCAGTCTTATGGTTGATATTCGTGCAATTCGATTTTATTTCCAGTAGCTGCCATTTGATGTTACGTACTCATAGCATCTGCGGTAGGATTTGGAACAGAGTTCTTTGTGTAATAACCTGGGCCTGCGAATTACATCTCCAGTGATATTATTACTTTGACACAGTGTCTCTATCATCTGTGGGAGATGTGAAAATGTATCTTTCGTGCAATAGTCTTTCGTTGAGAATGACATCTCCAGAGACGTCACTACTCTGGCACAGTGCCCGGATCAGCTGTGGGATATTATGAAACAGATCCTTGAGTGAAATATCATTTCCCTCTGAACTGCATTTTCAGCATCATCCTGACTCCGACAAGGTGCCCTTGTGATCTGTGGGAGGATATGAAACAGTGTCTTTCCCGTAATAACCTGTTCCATTTGAATTTTGTCTCCAACGACATTAAACTCTGACACAGTTTCCTTCCGACCTGTGGATGAAGTGAAACAGTACCTTTCTTTTAATAGCCTGGGACTCTGAACTACATGTCCAGCGTTAATACTACTCCGACAGAGTGACACTGTCATCTATGGGATGATGCGAAACACAAATTTAGTGTAATAGCATTTCCCTCAAAATTACATCTCCAGCGACGTCACTACTCTAACACAGTGTCCTTGTTCCTGTTGCAGGATGGTAAACAGTGTTTTTAGTGTAATAACCTGTTCCTTTGAATCACATCTCCAGCGACATTGTTACTCCGACACAATGTTCCCGTCATCTATAGGACGATGCAAAATTATCTTTCGAGTAAAAATCTGTCTGAATTATGACTCCAGCGAAATTAATACACTGACACAGTGTCAATATCGTCGGTGGGAGTATGTGAAACAGTGTCTTTCGTGGAATAACCTTTTCTTTTGAATGACATCTCCAGTGACCTAACTACTCTGGCACAGTGTCTCTATCTTCTGTGAGAGGATGTGGACCATTATTTTTAATGTAATATCCGGCGCCTCTCTATTACATCTCCAACGTAATTACTACTCTCAGACAGTGTCGCTGTCATCTGTAGGTGGGTGTGGAGCCGTGAATTTCGGATCAGGGCCTTTGAAATTTGCCAATGCGACCAGTCCTGTTCTCAGATGTTTGACAGGCGTGGGCGGGGTGGTGTGGGTCCTTCGCAAATGTGTGATTATAAATGTCGTTTGCAATTGGAACTGATGGCAATTTTTTCCATCTTTGCCAAAGAAAGATAATGAAATTGCAAAGAAATTCACCACAGGTGTTTGGGATTATGAAATTAATAGTGATGGAGAAACATATCAGAAACACCAACAGTAACGAGAACGGGATAATAGCCCAATGGAATAATCAGTAGTGCACCGAATATCCGATCGGATAATGTCGACCAAACCTAGGAAAGATAGAAAATAGCCGTGGATAACCTGCTGTCTCTGATTGCAGCATTCCAGTTTGCTATTCTCAGATCTGGATCCACTTTAGTAACTTCCCAGTTTATTGATCTCAGATTCGGATCCGTTGTTGCAACATTGCAGTCTGCTGTTCTCAAACTTTGATCCATTGTTCCAACATACCAAGCTACTGTTCTCTGATTTTGATCTATTGCTGTAGCATTCCAGGCTATCCCCAGGGTCTGACTTCTCTTCTCGCTGTATCTGTAGCTGCTGATCCCTGTCAGTGTCGGAGGTCATACATCTACTGTTACAATGGGAGAAAACATTTCAAGAACCCCCTAACTAATAAAAAAGGTAAACCCTCCAGTGACAAAATTAGAATCCATGGAGACTGACATCAATCACAGTCACAGTGGGAACACTTCTGGTTAACTCCTTGCAACATGGCACATTTATTTGACAATAAGAACTGTACTGGAATGAATGCTGACATCGTTGTCAATTGGGTAAAAATAATGACTGCAGATGCAGGAAACCAGATTCTGGATTAGTGGTGCTGGAGGAGCACAGCAGTTCAGGCAACATTCGAGGAGCAGTAAAATCGAAATTCGGGCAAAAGCCCTTCATCAGGAATACAGGCAGAGAGTCTTAAGTGTGGAGAGATAAGTGAGAGGAGGGTGGGGGTGGGGAGAAAGTAGCATAGAGTACAGTAGGTGAGTGGGGGAGGGAATGAAGGTGATAGTTCGGGTGGGGAGAGTGTAGTGGACAGGTGGAAAACAAAATAGTCAGGTAGGACAAGTCAAGACAAGTCATGGGGACAGTGCTGAGCTGGAGGTTTGGCACTGAGGTGAGGTGGGGAGGGTTAAATGAGGAAACTGTTGAAGTCCACATTGATGCGAACTCTAAAGAAGGAGGCTATCTGGTGTGTTCTATGGTGGATCTGGTCCTCCTGGAAGCAGATACGGGGGAGGCGGAGGAATTGGGAATACGGGATGACATCTTTACAGTAGGTGGGTGGGAAGAGGTGTAATCCAGGTAGCTGTGGGAGTTGGTGGGTTTGTAAAAAATGTCGGAATCAAGTCGGTCGACATTCATGGAGATGGAGAGGTCGAGGAAGGGGAGGGAGGTGTCAGAGATGGTCCAGGTATCTTTAATGTCAGGGGAGAATTTGTTGTTGAATTTGATGAATTGCTCAACCTCTTCGCGAGAGCACGAGGTGGCGCCAATGCAGTCATCAATGTAGCGGAGGAAGAGGTGGGGAGTGGGGCCAGTGTAATTACGGAAGATCGACTATTCGACGGAGCCAACAAAGAGACAGGCATAGGTGGGCCCTTGCGGGTGCACATGTCTACCCCTTTGGTCTGTAGGACGTGGGAGGATTCAAAGGAGAAATTGTTAAGCGTTCGGCCAAACGAATGAGAGTGTCGGTGGAAGGGTACTGTTGGGGACGTCAGGAGAGGAAGAAACGGAGGGCTTGGAGGCCCTGATCATGGCGAATGGAAGTGTAGAGGGATTGGCTACCCATGGTGAAGATGAGGCATTGGGAGCCGTGCAAACAGAAGTTTTGGAGGAGCTGGAGGGCTTGGGTGGTGTATCGAAGGTATGAGCGGAGTTCCTGGACGAGGAGAGATAGGACAGTGTCGAGGTACGTAGAAATGAGTTCAGTGGGGCAGGAACATGCTGGGACAATGGGTCGGCCAGGGTGGTCAGGCTTGTGGATGTTGGGAAGGAGGTAGAAACGGGCAGTGCGGGGTTCCCGGACTATGAGGTTGGAAGCTGTGGGTGGGAGATTTCCTGGGCTGATGAGGTTCTGTATGGTCTAGGCAATGATGGTTTGGTGATGGGGGTGGGGTTATGGTCGAGGGGGCGTTAGGAAGAGGTGTCCTCGAGTTAGCATGTGGCTTAAGCGGTGTAGAGGTCAGTGCGCCAGAGTACCACTGCGCCCCCTTTATCTTTTGGCTTAATGGTGAGGTCAGGATTGTAGCAGACGGATTGGAGGGCTGCGCGTTGTGAGGGTGAGAGGTTGGAGTGGGAGAGGGAGGTGGACAGTTTGAGGCGGTTAATGTCCCGGTGGCAGTTGGAAATGAAGAGGTCGAGGGCAGGTAATAGGCCAGCGCAGGGTGTCCAGGTGGATGCAATGTGTTGGAGGTAGGCGAAGGTGTCCTCGGATGGTGGGCGCGGAGTCCTGATTGTGAAAGTTAACCTGGAGGCAGAGGCAGCGGAAGAATAGTTCGACGTCACAGCGTGTATTAAATTCTTTGTTGCGTGGACGGAGGGGGATGAAGGTGAGTCCTTTGCTGAGGACTGATCGTTTGCTCTCAGTGAGGGGAAGGTCTGGAGGGATGATAAACACTCGGCAGGGCTGGAGCTGGGATCTGGTGTGAATGTGCAGCCTGGAGTGGGGACATAGCCTGTAACTGGAGTGGGTGTGGTGATGGGGGAATGGGGTGGAGTCATGAGCTGGGGTAGTGTTCCCCTCAGGGTTCTGGGGCGGGGTCGGTGACAGTTGTATCTGTGGGGGGGCGTGTCAGCAGAATGCAGGTGAGTGGCGTTTGTGGGGGCTGAAGTGGTGGTAACCACGGCAGTGGAGGGGGCTGAAGTCAATGAGTGTGTTACATCAGCGATGATGTGAGGGGAGGAAGTGATGTCAAGTGCGGTGCAGGAGGAATTGTGAGGGGCGGATGTGTCTGT
This sequence comes from Chiloscyllium plagiosum, assembly GCF_037043375.1. NCBI lineage: Eukaryota > Metazoa > Chordata > Chondrichthyes > Orectolobiformes > Hemiscylliidae > Chiloscyllium > Chiloscyllium plagiosum. The sequence goes on along the minus strand of NW_028270188.1, from coordinate 3,902,641 downwards.
GGGAGTGGCCATGATGGGGGCGGAAGTGACATCATCAATCAGCGTAGGGATGGTAGCTGCAGCAGCCGCATGGCTAATGGCGTCCGAGATCGCAATTTCCCTTCCCACATGGTTAAAGATGTCCTCCAACGCATCTCGTCCACATCCCGCACCTCCGCCCTCAGATCCCACCCCTCCAACTGTAACAAGGACAGAACGCCCCTGGTGCTCACCTTCCACACTACCAACCTTCGCATAAGCTAAATCATTCCCTGACATTTCTGCCACCTCCAAACTGACCCCACCACCAGGAATATATTTCCCTCCCCACCCCTTTCCGGCTTCCGCAAAGACCGTTCCCTCCGTGACTCCCTGTCAGGTCGACACACCCCTTCAACCCAACCTCCCATCCTGGCACCTTCCCCTGCCACCACAGGAATTGCAAAACCTGCGCCCACACCTCCTCCGTCACCTCCATCCAAGGCCCTGAAGGAGCCTTCCACATCCATCAAAGTTTTACCTGCACATCCACCAATATCATTTATTGTTTCCGTTGCTCCCGATGTGGTCTCCTCTACATTGGGGAGACTGGACGCCTCCTAGCAGAGCGCTTTAGGAACATCTCCGGGACACCCGCACCAATCAAACATACCGCCCTGTGGCCCAACATTACAACTCTCCCTCCCACTCTGCCGAGGACATGGAGGACCTTGGGCTCCTTCACCGCCGCTCCCTCACCACCAGACGCCTGGAGCAAGAACGCCTCATCTTCCGCCTCGGAACACTTCAACCCCAGGGCATCAATGTGGACTTTAACAGTTTCCTCATTTCCCCTTCCCCACCTCACCCCAGTGCCAAATTTTTAGCTCATCACTACCCCCATGACTTGTCCTGGCTTGTCCTACCTGCCTATCTTCTTTTCCACCTATCCACTCCCCCTCCCCCCGACGTATCACCTTCACCCCCTCCCCCACTCAACTATTGTACTCTGTGCTACTTTCTCCCCACCCTCCTCTCACTCATCTCTCCACCCTTCAGGCTCTCTGCCTCTATTGGTAATGAAGAACTTTTTACCCGAAACGTCGATTTTACTACTTCTCGGATGCTGCCTGAACTGCCGTGCTCTTCCATCACCACTAATCCAGATCGTTGTCAATTGGTTTCATCTTCCATTCCCATTTTCCGTCGTGACGTTAGTCGGGAGGGAGAATGATAAATGTTTCTTATCACTGGCTAGATGATTGTGCTGTTTTTTTTCCGTTTTCAATACCACAGATGCCTGATCCCATACCACGCCCCCCCCCCCCCCCCCGAAAAAAACAATCACGATGTTGCTACTGTGCTGAGCTCTCCTTCACTGGAACACGTACCTATCAATAGATTTGCAGTGGACATATTTGTCCTGACGAGATACAGGAAGTGTGGATTTCGCTGGACATTCATCTCGGAGGCAAGTTTCTATCTTAAATAAAGCCAAATGTAGCATGCTGTAACAAAGCTGGTCTTTTTGAAAAGGTTATGTTATCCTTGATTTTTTTTCAGGGAGGAACTAAACGATCCAAGTTTTAAAATATTTGAATGGTAATTAGGGGTCCGTTTGTTTATACCCAACAGATAATGCCGCAGTCAGAAGGCTTTCAACGCCTTAAGAAAGACTTATAATCAAGGGAACATGGACACGTCTGCAGCTGGGCATTTCATTTCAGTTCGGGAGTTCTTTGAGAGAATGTCACTTGAAACTGAACGGTCACGCCTCCTTCTGCGCTTCTGACAAGTGTTCTTTTTGTGTCATGTATATTTTTTGTGTAAAGGGGTTCATTAATTGCGATTTTTGCTCGTACTTTCGAGCAACGTTATTACTTCAGGGTAGTCTGTCATGTTCTAAAAGGACGGTTTGTTCGGGTATACTGTTTTCGGTTCGTTGTGTTCCATTCCGTCTCCTTCAGAATGATTTCTGTTTGTTTAAACCTCGGCAGTTTGACCAGCTAATTCACTCCAGGAGTAGACACTGTACACTTACTTTCAACAAAAAGATAAGTTACGGCAAGTGCTACCAGCTTAAAACTGTTTTCAGCCGTTGGGCCTGGTCCATAATACATTGTGGGTTCAATGCCGGATTTAGGTAGAGAGTGGTAGGTGTTGGTGTCTTTTATTTCAGGTGTTCATTTGGTTGAGTAAAAATATCTTCGAACAGCAATGAATATTTCAGTCAGCAAGAACGTTCTGGAGGTGGAAGCAGTGACATTGAGGTTTTCACAAAAACCTAATAAGACCAAGCTTCTGGAATTAGGAGACAAGCTGGCATTGAAGCTAATTCCTAACGTGAGGACAAATGGGAGGTTCGCTGCAGTATCTCAGCTTTTAAATTTGCTGAAAATCCATCAGGATCTGTAGAGATGGCACAACCTCAAATGAAAATAGAGTAGCTTGAGCTTGCTCCAGAAATAAAACATTTTGAATTTCGATGAAAATCAGAAGAGAAAGCAAGAGAACGGTTTTAGCAGAAGAAATAGTAAAACAACAAATGGATTTAGTTGAAGAAAAAGGAAAAAGAAAAACAGAGAGCGTTTAAGTCCAAAATAAAGAGCTCAGTTATGAAACGTGAGGTGAGAACGTCCAGAAAAAATTGAGAATTTGTGTTAGGAGAACTGGACAAACTCTCACCTCCGGGAATCTAATTTGTCCTTCTGAATGATGTAGCTTATTGACCAGTTGGAGTGCTGCCTACTGTGGTTGAACAGCCAGTGGAGACGCAGGAAACTTAAGCAAGGCAGGCACTCATTCTGGAATCTTTCCTGATTGTGTTTTAACAAGGTCACAAATTCACCATTTTAAACAGGATAGAGAAGCTTCAGATAATGAAGCTGATGTCGCATCAGCAGAGACTGTGCTCAGCTATTTGAGACAAAACAGGAACAAACAGGTGACCATGTAACATTTTAACTCAACTAAACTAACTTAGTTACATGAGAAAAATGAACATTTAAAGCACTGGTATCAAAAAAACACATACAGTGGGGCTGGGGCGGCACTGGATGTATCCCTGGGTGTTATCATTTGAAAAATCATGTCTTAATGAGGAAATGCGGACAATCACATATTTAACCTGATGACAAATGGGCATGTATTCATCACATTATCTTGCCAGTGGGGTATGGAAGGGAGGTGCTGTGAGTGGCGCATGTGCAACCACTTGGAGGTCATTTAGGAGTTAGGAAAACACAGGCTAAAGTACAAAGACAGTTTGACTGGCCTCGATTGCAGAAGGACGTAGTTGAATTTTGTCAGATTATTGGAAAACCACTGGCGATAATCAAACCTGCACCTTTCGTACCGATTTCAGAATTTGAGGATCTTTTTACAAGAGTCTTAATTGATTTCTTCGGTGGCCTAACTCACACGAAAAGATGGAATCACTATTTCTTAACCATAATGCATGTATTAATTGTTTTCTAGAGGCCAACCTATTATGTACTATTACAGTTGAAAGAATTATTGACGAATTATTCAAATTTGCAATTAGAAAGGACTACCAATACAGAAACAGTGAGATCCAGGTTCAGACTTCACATCCCTAGTATTCAGAGTCCTTCTTGACAGATTATGTATAAAACAAGTCAAATCTACTGCATACCATCCAGAATCTCATGGAGGGCTAGACAGGTGTCCTCAAACATTAAAGACGATTTTGATGCATATGTCAAGGATGTCCCATGAATTGGGATAAAGGAATTCCGTTTGTCACTTTTATGATCAGAGATGCACCAAATGAATCGTCCAAATTCAGTCCATTTGAATTAGTGTTTGTACATGAATTGAAAGGACCGTTAAAATTTATTAAGGAGAAATTCCGAAATCAGAATGCAGGTACCACAGAAATGGATATTGTGTCAAATTTTAGGGAGAGATTAAACAGAGCTGGGGAGTTTTCTCGACCGCATTTTAAACCATGACATCATGCAAAGAACTAGCTAACGGGCAAGAAATCAAAAATTTGAAATTTTGGTCTCAGGGTTAAGGTGATATTGTTAATTCAATGGATACGTGAACATTTAAAACCAAGTTTTTGTGTACACGTTCAATTCTAAAGGAAATTGAACAGGTGAAATTCTTGTTAGGAACTCCAGAAAGAAAGAAATCTCACAGGGTGAGAATGTGAATAGGCACATACGGTATGTTGATAAGGAAGGAAAGCATTTGGAGAAGGTGTTAATGATTACAACACCGAAGGGGTTCAGTGGTTGGAGTACGAAAGTCTGTATCCGAAGTTCGCTGCATATATTTGCATATTTACAGTGAGTGAATATACGTTCTTTTAGAGTATTAACCAAACATTGGTCGGTTTTGACGAATGAAGCTTTCTTTGGATAATGATGGTCAATTTTTTAGGGGGTTGGTGGGGAGTGTCCTTTTAAAATGTTATAATGTCCTTGAATTTTTCAGAGATTTCCAAACCAACCGAAGGATCCAGCATGTCTGAAGGTTGAGTGGATCACTGGTGCCCTTTTGTTTATACCAAGCCTATAATATTTCATGTAAATGACTTAAAAATGAACTGGTAGAACCAAGCGAGAGTGGCCAGCACTCTGAGTGCGCAGGTAAGGTCAGTTCGGGGTTTAGTTGAGTCAGGGTCACAGTTGAAACTGGACGCTTTTCCCCTCCTTCTGTCATTTTGACATCGTCACCTGTAATTTTTTTGCCATTTTATTCTTTGTACTCACTGGTTTGTTTTTTGGGAATGTTGTAAATAGTATGGAACAGCATTGTTAAGTCTGTATAGCCTGTCAAGTTCGGATAGGTTAAGTTATCCGGTATTGTATTTTGTGTTTATTCCATAATTTTGTACATAAGTTCTGATTGCTTAAAATTCGGCAGTCGGACCAGCTAATTCTCTCTGGGGATATCCATGATACACTTACCTAAAACAAATGGCGAAGTTATGGTATGAACTATTAGGTTGAAAATGTATGCAGTGGTCGGGTCTGCTCCATACCTATGTACTATAACCATCTTTAGTAAAATTCAAGGATTAATGATTCAGGAATAGAATGAATATGATATTGGCTAGCAGACAGAAAGGACTAGGCACAACTTCTTAATTAACACTAAACTGTTTGGTTTTCAAAAGAAAAATAAAACATTTGCAGTGAAAAAAGAAACAATTTAAAATGTATACAGACATTTCTCATATTATTATATTCCACCTTGCTTAAAAAAAGATGTCCATTTGAAAATAATTATGAATTATGTTTTGGATTTTTGTTTTTTTTGCATGTTAATTAAACAAAATACAAAACAAATATTTTATAAATAGACTATAATGAGTGTATTAACTGCAGTAAAAGTATAATTAATATTTAACTATGTCTGTCGTTCCAGGAGCAGCTTTAAGATCTATGCTTCTCTAAGAAATTTTTTTTTCAAACTTTGCTTTCCAATATGAACAACAGTGGGCATATGTTCTAATAATTTGCCTCCAATTCTGGTTATGCATGACGATATGATTTGATCTCCTGCCGTGCACCTGTAACCTAGAATTAAAGAGAATCTTTATCCTCGTCACGCTGGCTCTTACAACCAAAATGCGGCACTGAAATGGCAAGGTTATGGAAACCTGAATGACAGGTAAAATTGTGAGACTAGCAATGAGGCAACAGAAGCGTACATACGCTCGAGGCGACTGAAAACAAACAAAGCTTTGGAAAAATATCGTGAATGTAGGACCAATCTGAAACGAAGGATTTCGGGGGTCAAAAGGTGTCATGAAATCAGTTTTGCAAGCAGGGTTAAGGAAAACTTTTTTTCCATTTGTTTAAATTCATATATAAGGAGAAAGAGGTGAAATAGAAAAAGGGTTAGCCCACTTCAAGACAAAGGAGGAATGTTATGCGTGGAGTCTGAGAAAACCAGTGAGATTATTAACGAGTACTTTACATCTGTATTCATCGAGGAAAAGGGTATGACGGATGCTGACGGGAGGGATCGATGTTTGATTACTCTCGGTCAAAACGGAATAAGCAGGGAGGAAGTGGTGCATATTCTAAAAGGCGTTAAAGTGGTAAAGTCCTCAGATATGAATGGGATCTGTCACAGTTTTCTGATGGATGCAAGAGAGGAAATAAAGGGGGTCTTACCAGATATCTTTGCAACATCTTTGAAAACGGGTGGGGATACGGAAGACTGGAAAATTGCTAATTTTGTAGTTGAAGAAAGCTAGCAGGGATAATCCAGGTAATTACAGACCAGTGATCCTGACGTCAGTGGTAGTGAAGCTGCTGGAGAAGGTAGTGATGGATAGGATCCATTCCCACTTGGAATAAAGTGTGCTAGCATTGACAGGTAACATGCTTTAGTGCAGGAAAAGTCATGTCTTCCCAACTTCATAGAATTCTTTAAGGAAGTGACAAAGTTGATGAATGAGGGAAGCGCCGTTGATGTCATTTCCATGGGTTTCAATAAAACATTTTGATTAGGTTTCTCATGGTAGGCTGATGGAGAAGATGAAGTCGCATGGGTTCCACGGTGTACTGTTGTGGGAGAATCACTCAATATTCCAAAAAAAAAACAGTAGACACGGGATATCCTTCAAAAATTAAACTTTAATCTTGTGAAATCAAAGCTGTGATAGCTATAAAATCGTTTCCCTGTCTGTCCACGCGCCTTTTCTTTCGCTGCACTTGAGACAGTTGTTTTTCCTGTGCTTATCTGATAGATCCTGCGCATGCATTGCAACACTAACTTAGCGGTATAAATGCCAGATTAACATCCATGCATTTATCCCTTTGAGATTAAAAGTTCTCATGCAGATAAAGAATAAAAGGAAACTGGATGCACAAAGACCAAATCCATTCGCATAGTTGCAAAACCGGTCAAGAACAATTTCCAGGGTGCAGATCTCAAAGGAACCTTCCTCTGCACCTGAAAGCACAGGTCAAAAACTTGTCCCACAATTACTGGCATAGGAAAAAAAACCCCAAAGACTCCGCTTAATCTAAATGCGCGTGAAGCACATGCAAGTCAGGTGTCTCCATCGGAAGAAGACTTCAGCACTGCACCAGATTTCAGATCATAGTGGTCAAGCAGTGGATCCATAGTGGAGCACGGGCCGGGCCAGAGTCCACTGGAACAACAGAGAATTGTCACGCAGCAAGACACACTGAAAAGATTCAAATAGAGGTATAAGACAGCAAAAGACAACAAGCACCAGGATACCCGCAACAACCCCTGTCTTAACGAACCAAGCTCCCCATCCACTCAAAATACTATTCAACAAGACAAAAGACCCGATGGGCAGACCCAGCATCCACCTTAAGCTCCTTCCATAAATTCCACAGCCTCGCTACAGCCTGTGTAAAGTATCCCTCCGCGCTATGAATGTCCCCAAATCTGTACACAGAGCGCACCTTTCTCAGCCAACAACGAGTCGAAGGACTGCCTTGTCTGCCACGCCATCCGGCTGCGCTGCTAATGCGGAAAGGCCATAATTAAAGCAATAAATAAATCTCGGATGATTTTAATAGATATAATTAATCCACTCAGCATTCTTGCTAGTACCAATGACAGGGATAAGTGACTCCCAGCCCACAGATATCTCATTCTTGGCCTTGAATACATTGGGAATACCCGGTCGCTGATCAAAACTGTCCATTGGCACCGCAGAATCAGGACACTCTTCCGTTTCGGTCGATGCAATGTCAGCGGGGACAGAACATCAAAGTAAACCCATGGCGAGATAACAATCTCAAGGAGAAGCATCACACGGGTGCCATGCCAAACAAAGGGAAGAGTCAGATACATCCCAAACTTCGAGACCACACAATTATCAGGTATCGGCCAAGGGAACAAACTGAGAGTTCATAATGAGCTCATCATGTATCACACGGCCACGTAAAGGTACCGCAGTCACAATACTAAACGTATGCAGACAAGTACCCCCAAAGCAACTGACGGAAGCATTGATCCTGAGGTCTGGAATTCTTAATTAATCCTTCCATTTTATCGCACAGATTTTCATCCTAAATACACTCTTTTGGCCATTAAGGTATTAAACCCTCATTTCTTTATTCCCATTGCTCAGGTTGTTTTTATGATATCCTTTCTTTCTTTTGGTAATTTCTTTCGCAGTATTTCAACTTTGTTCATCCTGACATATATTACAGTCCAGCTGATCTATTGCTTCTATTCTAACAATCCACTCCCGTATGCCTCTCATATCCGGCAGCAAGTCGACCATTATTGTGAATATTCCATAAATCTACAAATCACAGTCATCCCTCATCAGTTCATCAGTCCCAAAACATTCTTAGTTTCAACTAATTAATAAAGACATTCTATTTTCGTTCGTTCTACCTATACTACTCCAAGACTGCATCTGCAGATTACAGTAATCACTGATGATTCCTTGAAAAAAACTTTTAAGAAAAACTCGATCTTGAATTCCTACAGTGCAAAACAAGATCAAAACACTCCCGCATATCGAGCTCTGGGGAACAAGACCATTTAACGAACCAGAAATTGCTCACAAAAACCAGACCGCAATGGTTGTACTCGAGAGTCTCTCTTTCTCAAACACACACACAGACACACAGACGCACACAAAGACATTCTGCAAGTCAGAGCTTCTCTCTCTCTCTTACACAGATAACGTTTCTGTCTTAGCAGATCCTTTGTTCATGTGTAGAATTACATCGGTCTGATTATCATCCAGTCTTTTTTTCAAGCATCCAGTCGCATTTTAGAAAACTTGTGTCGTTTCTATTATTTTACTTCTAAGTCTACTACCAATCTGCCCGCTTTCAATTTCATTGAAATTCAATAGTACTAACAACAAAACAGTCCTCACCAGCTCTGAGAGTTCAGTCACCTGATCTTGTTTTTTTTCTTCTTTATTTACCGTTACTATTTCAGGGCGGAACAAACCGAATTTATATGCACGACATGGAATTTTGTCACGATCTCTCTTTTCTATACGTAATCACCCCCCTCCCCGCGCAGTTTTGCTGAACATCCTCAAACTTTAAATTACCGTTCATCCTTTCATTCTTTGGATCAGACTGACCCACCAGCAGCTTTCTCTGCACTTCTTCGACTCTGAAAACCTCCCTTATTTGACAGAATATCGTCAAATTAGCAGCAAAACGTTTGCCATTCTTTTGTGTGTAGACAGCACTTTTACTCTGTCTTTCTCAGGAGAGCTTTCGGCACAACTGTGAGTGCCTTGTAGCTGCAGCATCTTTTCAGAGGGGAATGATTCTCCAAGTCTCATCTGGCATGCTAACGTTTTTGTCGTTGAATCACTCAATATTTTCCAAAAATTACTTGGATAAATTTAAATTTGCGAGGAAAAGGTGTGGCAATCATCTAATCGCTGCATGATTGCCCAACAAGCCTTTGTTCCACTGCAGTTGATACATTTGTTGTTCCCTGGCCTATCGGATGACATTAGCATAACAAATCATATTGGCTTCCATTACCTTTCTAAATTAATAATCGTCTACCAGACTGGTTCCCTACATTACACATAACCTATCACATTGTCCTACCATCACCTTCAGCAGTAGCTTATCTCGCAGTGAATTAACTAGCCTATCACAGTGCACGACCTTTATCTGTGACTGGCGCCCTGTGATATGATCCCGGGTATGCATTACATCACTAAGTTACCTACATAACTGCCAGATTAACTTGCATAATATTACCTGAGTGGGCTTTTCGAAAACTTCAAGCAAGCATGGAAGACTGGGACATAGCATTAACTGAGGTGGCATGTGAATGAAATAAAAAGTTAGAAACGTTTGCTTGGTCAGAGGAAGAACGTATCGTTATGGTGGGTTGTTTCTGACTTTAATTATGTAACAAATGGTAATCTGTAAGGACTGCTGGGACTTCTGCTCTATAAATTAGTGTGTTTGTGTGAGTGTGAAGATAGATGGAGAAATGGCAGATGAAACATCATCTGTGCAAGTGGCAGCAGACGCACTTCAGGACGTTGAGTGTAAGTAGACAGTATGAAAAAACAGTATGACTCAGAGGACTATTGACACAGGACAGGCCTTTGTTAGAAGTCCGTAGCTCCTTGATGTGATATTATTATTGCATAAGGTAACAAAGACGAACAACATGCTTATCTTCATCAGGTTGGGGCACTGAGTACAAAACTCGGCAAGTCGGCAACATACATGTTGCAGCTCCATAATATTTGCAAACTGTTGCAATGAGTACAGTTTAGTCACTACAGAAGAACAACGATCTGGTAGCTTTCAGGCGGGTGCACTCGAAGATTCTTGGCAGTTTCTTGGAATTTAATATAATATCTGAAAAGAGAAGTTTTAGAAATTTGGATTATCTTCGCTGGGAGTCGGAAGCTGACTGGGAACGGACAACAGCCCCTACAATTATGAGAGACATCCATCGGGTGGATAATCACAATTTCTTGTCCAAGACTGGAAGTGTCAAATGCAATGTTTAGTGTGGAAAGTGACACGTTTGTAGGAGATGTGAGAGGATAGAGATTTTTTTTATCAACACAGATGTTGGTCGGGGGCGTGGACCTAGCTTCCGGGGTAGCGGTAGAAACAGATATGGTCTCAGCGTTTAAGGAGCATATCGGTAGACGCTTGAACAGTCGGTGGCGAACGTGGACGTGAACGTCGAGGGATATGGGCAATGTGTAGGACTTTGTGATTAATTTGAACTGCACCATTGACGGCACAAACACGAGGGATTAAGCACCCTGTATCTGCACTGTAATATTGTGTTTTCTGGAATACTGAAGGGTCGTGTTGTGAGTTATAAAGTACCGAAGTGGATACTTGTCATACGTGATACATCAAATAATTTACAAATGGAGGGAGACTGATGGAGAGAGGCACCAAACACATTGAAGGACAGAGAGGTGCACTGACAGAGGGAAAAACAGAGAGGGAGAGAGAGGGGGGGACAGAGAGATAGATGGAGAGTCAAGCAGCAACATACATGAAGAGAAGACAAGGCTGACATGCAAGTATTTTGCTGTCACAGAAAAGGCTGAGAAGGAATAAGGCTTAGACTAGAAAAAGACTGAATTGAAGAATTGGAAATGCATGTTACGTGTGACAGAGGGCCAGAGTTTTAAGAACGATGTAGCAAGGTTGAGCTTTCAGAGCAGCCTCATTTCCAATAGGGAGGGCGTTCCGAGAGATAAACTCGATCACGCTGCAGGAACCATGATATAATTTGAAGGCAGGATTGTCTCCCTCTGATTAAATCACTGCCAAGACTATACGCAACGCCACTTTCAGCCCAGATGTTGCTGGCCCCTAAGGCACTTCCACCCTCAGTGAGGTCAATCAACGCAGCCACGGCTGAAGACACCACGAAAGTCATTAGTAAGGACACTTCCATTGCCTCGGATGCCACTGAACGCAGCACTTCCGCCCACCAATGAACATGGTTATTTATACTTCATTTGATGATGTCTCTAACAATGCCATGATCACATTCGCTACCGAGACAGTCTCTGCCACAACTCCTAACTCTAACTCTGCATCAGGTCCTTAATTGCAGCCTTGATGAGTCCTTTTTGAAACCATCCCTCACACCTCCCCCTTTCTGAGCATGAACGTTCAGTCCTCAGTAAATTTCTGACCTTCATTGCACTACTTTGCGGGAAACAAAAGTTCAACAGGTGTTGCAACATCCCACTTTCTTGTTCTGCTTCTAACCACGCCCTTCCTTTGTCCATCCAACCTCCGAGGATCCCTTCTGCGATCTTCAAAATACTGTATCAGCTGGATACATTATACTGGACTGTTGCCCGCCCCAGACCGCATCACCACAAACTGCCGCCATCACTTTGGTCACCTCAACTTGTCCACCCCTTTAACGCACTCCGAACTCTCACTCTCACAGTGCTCAGTCCTCAGTTCCCTTCACTCCAAGCCAAAAGTCAGCATAATACCATGTGATGGGAGGTTGTGGGTGCGCTTTCTTCATTTGGTGTCCCGACTTCGAAACCATGGAAGCCAGTTGCCATCTCACCTCCTCCTACTGTCCCCAGCTATGGCCGCACCTTCCATCAACAAACCATGATATCCCATACTATCCACAACCTCATCATCTCAGGGATGTCTCCTACACACCCTTTAGTCTCATCGTTCTGAAAATCCACTGTGCTTGTTTCTATCTCTGAACCCAAATTCATAAACCTTACTGCCACTGTCGAAACACGGTTTCCGCCAACCCATACCCAACAGATCCTACCTTTCCTTATCTTGCCAATGTCCTATCCCCCTTGGTCCAATACATCCCTATATAAATTGGAAACACACTCCACGCATTTCACCTCCTCAAGGGCTTTCGTTTCCCTGGTGCTCACAATGCCTCATCTTCACCATGGACAATCACTCCATACTCACATCCTTTCACCGTGGTGCAAACCTCTAAAACCAACGTTTCATCCTTTCCCGCTGATCCAAGTATTATCCCTCCACCTACACACTCATTCAAGAGGCGAAAATGGTCTTCAATCTCAGCAACCTCTCCTTCGAATCCTTCCATTTATTTTCAGACCAGAACAGCAGCCATGGTCAGACTGTGAGCCAAAGGTATGCTTGCTTCTTCATCAGATATAATGGATCAACCCGCCTTCAGGAGTTAACATTCCACCATTTCTGATGTATTTCCATTCGTTATATTGATGACTCTGTGGGCTACACCTTGTGCGACCGTGAGGAAGTTTAACAGTTTATCAATGTCACAAGCACCTTCCTCGTTGACCTCAAGTTCACAGACATTCTCAGACAACTCTCTTCTCTGCCTGGACGTCTCCGTGTCCATTTCCAACACGGACATGAGGTTCAATCCTAACCATTCCCGCAGCGAACTGTCTACAATTGTTCCCTGCCCACCTCCTGTTTAAACGCTGTTCCTTTAATCCCAAGTCCTCCGTCCCGGCCATATTTGTATGCAGCAGGAGCAGCTCCACTCAAGATCACTACAGATCGTTTCTTTTTCAGGAGAACAACATCCCCTCCCACAGGAACAGAATTCGTTCCAGCGCATCTTCTCCACTTCCGACCCTCACCCTTCAACGCCAAACCTCCAAATAATAATAAGAATAGAACCCCACTGGACCTCACCTTCCAACCCCCAAACATACAGATACAGTGCATAATCCTCTGCCACACCCGCCACCAAAGGCTTAGTCAACCACCAGAGATACATTTCCCTGACCACCTTTCTGCAGAGATGATGCCACCCACGACTCCCTCGTTAAATCCACGCATTCCTCCAACTCATCGTCTGTTCACGGCAGCATCCCTTTGCCGCAGCAAGAGGTGTAAAACCTTCGCCTCTACCTCCCCCCCCCCCCCCCCCCAATTATCCAAGGCCGTAAACGATCCTTCCCATCCAGCAGAGATTTACCTGTACTTGCAAACACGCCATCTACTCTGTCCATTGGTGGTGATATGGCTTCATCTACTTTGTGGAGACAAGGCGGCAACTCTTGGAATGCTTCAGTGAACATCTCAGAACAGATGCAACAGACAGTCCCACTGTCCTGTTCCTGATCACTTCAAATTCCCTTCCCACTCCACTAAGGACATGTAAGTTCTGGACCTCCTTCTCTGCCAAATACTTGCCAGACAACGCCAGGAGGAAGAACACCTCACCATCCGCCTTGGTACCATCGAATGACACGCATTAATGTAGACTTCGCCAGTTTTCTTATTTCCCCTCCCTCCACCACATCCCTCATTCAAACCTTGAACGTGGTACTGCCCTCTTTACCCGTTCCACCTCTCCATGTTACTGCCCAGCTATCCACACCACCTTCTGTTCCTACCTATCACAATCACACACCCCTATCTGAATCTACCTATTGGCTATCCAGCGAACTTCACCTCAACACGACTGCTTTCCATTTATCACTCAGCTCCTTTCCCAGCCACAATGCTGATGAAGGGCTTATGACTGAAACGTCATTTCTGCTGCTCCTCGGATGCTGCCTGACTTGCTATGGCTTTCAAGCACCACACTCTTCGACTCACAAAACCACGCTGACTATTTCTAGTCAAACTATTTTTTAACGAACAATCAGAAATCCTAACTCTCAGAAACCTCTCCCATATTGTGCCCACCAATGATATAAGACCTACTTGTCCATAATTTCCAGGGTTATTCCTGTTCCTCTTCTTGAGCAACGGAAGTGCAAGCGCCAGCATCAATCATCTGGCACTGTTCAAGTGGACTGAAAAAGATCATAGCTGAAACAGTAATGTCTTCCCTCCCTTCTCGTGAAAACCCTGGATACGACCCGTCTCCCCAAGGGATTTATGCATTATCATGTTGAAAACTTTTCCAGCGCATCCTCCTTCTTAAAATCAACCGTTCGATATTATCAGTCCCTTGCACCCCTCATCAGACAGAATCCCGCTGTTCTCGAAACTCCAAATGCATCTCTGCCTCATGTAATTGTGTCTGCATTCGGGGATATGAATAAAAAAAAAATCAAGTCGAAAGTGACTGAAGAGAACAGGCTAAATGTCTATCGAGATAAATATTTAATACATTACTTAAGTATGCATAATATTAACTACAAAAACAACAAAAAGAATTAAGGAAACAACGCAGAGCCGAATGTACGACACACTGAATGCCGCATTCACACCGCAGGTTTCAACTCATAACTTGTCCATTCAAGGAATTCACTGCCTCATACTTGTCACTCAATAAGACAAAAGCTGATGACTGCTGTGAAATGTAAACTTGCTTGCACATTGAGGATTACTCTGTCTTCGACATTGTTCCAGTGTTGTGGTCAGCATATTTGAGCCAGGAGCAAGTCTACAATCGCTGTAAACGGTCAGAAGCTATTACTAATTTTACAATGCATTTGCATAGGTACTTCAGAGTATAATTCAGCTCATTTCCGAATTGTTACTGTGTTACAGTGCAATGGAAATGATGGCACATATACTGATGAGCTGTATCATGGCAGATCCACGTAGTGTTATCATTCGGTGATCTGAATCAGAGGGATAAAACTCAATGCTTTCAATTCGCACATACATATCATAAACAAGCTGAGTAGCCAATGAAAGCATGAAAGATTCAGATATACTGAAGAGTAAAATAATGTATATCCTTCCCTTTACCATTTGTTTTTCTTTGTCATTCTCTCCAGTGATGCAGTCCTGGTGCCCATGTCATTCTGTAGTAGTCACTACGTTGTGAATGTAGTGAGCAGCAGAACAAGAGCTGACGGGAGCAATGAAACATGATAAATGCGGGCCATGACTTGTAACCAACAAGTTTGTGTTTCAAACTGCATTTCCAGGGAATAATACCAATCGTAAACCGAGCTTCTTGTGTAAACCTTCGGGGAAGAAGTTCCAAAGAGCCCAGTACGCTCACTGTTGTTAGAAGCAAAATCGCTGCTTTCTTTTTTTTCAGTTCAGAGCTTTGTTTTAAGCTTTTCACAGCAAATGACCAGAAAAATAAATCAGAGGGGAAACCACAGTGAGCCAGTGAAACAACGGTGGCTGCAAATTCAAAGTGGCCATGAGAGAACAAACAGGTGTGATGAGCAGGGATGAATCTCGGAAATAAATTCTCACTCCCGTGAGAATGACCAGGCGATTGTGAAGGATGTTTTTGAAGAAAGAACAGTTGCTGCGGGGGAAAGGATGACAACTGAAATGTGGTGAACTGAAGGAGACTGAAAAAAATCTCAGAGCTTTCTTATCAGATACAAAGCCATCGACGCAATTAACATGTCTAGACGAAATTCTGCACCTTCAATGAGGAAAGTAAAATTTTATTCTGTATTTCTGTTCAATTTCCTTTGGTGGAAATGGGAAATCACTTCTCATTGATTTACTTAATACCGGAAATGAGGAAGAAAAGCACGAGATCCATTTGAATGGCCGAAGTCAGGTGCAGTGAAGTGACGTAGAGATTAAATGTTTTATAAATCAGGCTATTCGACAGTATCAAAGCACACTTTCAGCGGGACAGGAAAAAGATTAAACTGAGGTTATCCCAACGAGACAAAATATACTTGGATTGTAAGCAGATTCAAAGTCGCAATTAACATTTCTAGGATGACATTTTTATCGTTTTTCGCGATTTCTATTATGGACGATGATATTTTTCTCTCTATTTCTGTCCAACTTGCTTTGATTAAAAAAAAATTACTCAGTACCGTAATTTAATTTTTTAAAATTGCATGGGATCCACTTGAATTGCTGAAGTAAAATGCAGTAGACAATGCAACTGGCAAAATGTTTTGTCAATCAGATTATCCAATGGAACAAGTTCGGATTTGGCACCAGTTTGAAAGCTGGTGAAGTCTAACGGCAAAATATTCCTTTCAACATGTTAAATAGAAGAGGAGACTGCGTTCTGCCAAGGCAGAATGCATGAGAAATGTGCAAATTGAATTAATCTTTTCTAAGATGTTTGAAACTCCGCAAAGACCTGATGAATGAGCAGCGCTCAGAAAGATAGTGCGTCCAAATAAACCTGTTGAATTATAACTTGGTGTTGTGTGGTTTGTAACTTTGAAACGAACATTGGGTTTCTCGAGAGAGCAACGGTTATGAAACGCAAGTGAAGTCAGCTTGACTAAATTAGGTAGTTCCAAATACTTGAAGCAAAAATGGAAATGTTCTATTAATAGTTTATGCATTGAGTAGTATAATATGTAGTATTTTATCACTCACCTACAACTGCATCAGGTCAGTTAACAATGAGGCACATGATCCATCCTGAACATCATCCTCCCTTGCCTTAACATCTCCGTCTCTATCTCGGGTGCAATCTCCAGGCGGATGAGTATAAGAAAACCCACAGACTCTCATCGCTACTTGAATGACAACTTTTCCCTGCCAATAACCGTCAAGCAGTCCACAGCATTCACGCAATTCTTCAGCCTATACCGAATCTGCGTGGATGAGGAGACATTCCACTCTCAAATGTCATAGATGCCCATCCATTTTGGTAAACATGTTGCTCTCCCCTGTCATCCAGAGTGCACACGGGCGCACCTCCTCCATTCCCCATTGCATTGCTCTCAAAACCAATTTACACACAGTAAAGATAAGTTCAACCTTGTTCTCACCCAACAGCTGACAACTCTCTATATTCAACCAAACATTCTTAAACTCTTCTGACAACTCTAATTAGACCACAACATTAAGAATACCTTGCTCTCACCACCTCTCCTGAGGACGTCAAGTATCGTTCCATTCCTCAAATGTTTGGGGACATTGCCCTGTAAACACTCCTGAACCCAAAGGTACCTTCCCATACGACTGAAAGGCATGCAAAACGTATTGGCGCACCACCACGCACTCACCTCCATCCCGGGCCACAAACAACCTTTCCAGGTGAAACTGATGTTCACCTGCCCCTCCTGCAAACTAGTTTACTGTATCCAGTCGTCCCGATTTGGTCTACTCGTCATCAATGAGAGCAAGAGTAAATTGAGTCCACGTTTCACTCAGCATCTCAGCTTGGCCTGCTGGAGCCGACCTGACCTCCTCGTCGTTGTCTGTTGTAATTCCCTTTCCTACTCATTTTCAACATGACCATCCTTAGCCTCTTTCTTTGTCACAGCGAATCTGATTGCAGGTTGTGGGAAATGGCACCTCATCCTCTGCTTGTTGACAATGTAGTCCGAACACGCAGCATTGAGTTCTCGAACTTCAAACAGCTTCCTTTCCTATCCGCTCGCAGCATTCCCAGCCCCTCCCCTCTCCCTATCTTCCATTCCTCTAATCAAGCATTTCCTCCAGAAATAAACAAATGTATTGTTCCAATCAACCAACCAGGCCATGCCCTCTATTTTATTTCACCTGTCCTGAACACAAATAACTGCCATCCTCAACCACTACCCCGCTTAATCTGCGGATCCATTTACACCCAGCCCAATGACTGAAGGAAGGTTACACCGAAACTTTGATATCTTCACCTCCTGATGCTACCTGACTTCCTTTGTTTTCCAAGCCTCCTGCTTGTCTGCCTTGGATTTCAGCATCTGCCTTTTGTTTGTCTCTTCTGATGTCGCACGTAGTCCGACTGATTTCCTCCATGAAATGAAACAAGGGAGAAAACTTGCCAATTAGGCGAGTCTATTTAATCATTAAATTCAAATGTGTCTATTATGAATGGATTAGAATCGATGTCCGTACAGAGACGCTGAGATTACGATATCTGTGGTGCTCCCACAATTCTGGCACATTTGCTTATATTTCAACGCAATCAAAGCTCAGTGGCCTGATGGCTAATATGTGAGCACGGCTACCTCACAGTACCAGAGAACCACGTTGAGTTGCAGCCTCGGGCGACAGCCTGTGTGGAGGTTGCACGTGAGTGTTTTTCCTCCCACATTCCGAAGATGTGCACGTCAGGTGAATTGGCCAAGCGAAACTGTCCATAATGTTCAGGGATGTGCAATTCAGGTGCATTCCTGAGGCGAAATTCAGAGTAATCGGGCCAGCGGTTGGATCTGAATGGGATACTCCTCGAAGGATCAAAGTGGAATTGTTGGGCCAAGTTGCCTGTTTCCACACGATTCAATTTAAAACAATAAGAGAAAGAAGAATTCTCCCTGTGTGTGCGGGTTTCGTCTGGGAGCTCCGGTTTCCTCCTTAATCCAACGATATGCTGGTAAGGTGAATTGTAAATGATAAATTGTACATAGTTTAAGGGTATGTAGGTTAGTTCAAAAGTCAGGAGTAAAGTTAGAGTAATAGACTAGGGAACTGGTTACTCTTCGGAGGGTCGGTGTGGACGTTGTGACTAAATGGCCCGTTTCCACACTGTCGACAATCTGTGAAGGATTAAAGTGCAGCCGTGCTTCTTTAAATAAACTAACAGTAAATGGTTCAAGAGCCGTATCAATCATTAATCGCTCTGGCCTTTGATGTTAGTGACAGGTAAGCGAAGGGTGCAAACCAAGTTTATTAATTCCACACGGCGGACTTTTATAGAATTAAATTGCTGTCCAGCCCATCAGACTTGGGCTGTTTTCGGTTTCTGTGGGAAAGGCTTTTTTATTTTCAGTTTCAAATCCTGTGTTATGAAGAATTGATCCGACATTGGACACAAATGCCGTTTAGATTTTGGAATGGTAACAGGTTTGTGGAAGAGCCTGTCATACTGAAAGGCACACAGTTGTAGCAAGTAAGGCCAAATTGCAATATCATTCAATAAGACAGGATTCTGTCAAGAAACAGAAAAAAACACAGCATCTCCTGTGAATTACTGTGCATGGTCTGTTAGTTTCACAGCTTCTCCCATCAATCTCAATACCTTTTCATGTCTTTCTATCGCTCTAATTTACTCTCCATCCCTCGCTGTCACTCTCTCTCAGACACTCCCAATTGCCATTTTGCGTCTGCATCTCAACTCTGCAAAACACAGTCTCCTCTCAAACCAGCAGTTGCTTCCTTCTGTGTCTTTCTTCACTCTGTCTGTGTGATTTCTTCATCGATGATCTCTCCTAATTTGTTACTGATCATGCTCGCTCCACCCAGATCCATACCTGTACTGACTTCTTCCTGATCAATTTCTGTGCCTGCAAGTGCTCTACGTTATTCTCTTTCTAACTTACATTAATCTCTCATCTTTGTTTCACCTTATTTGAAATCTTACGCCAATCTGTTTCAGGCTTAGTTATGAAAAATATTATATAAGATCAGACTGATAGTCAATATTGTTAAATTCTAATACACATAAGCCTCTGATTAGGGTGAGACGATTTCCAGCTTCGTCTGCATAATTTTGGGACGGGTAAGCACAGATTTCTTCCTGAAAGTATTTATATTAAACTATTTTTCTTGTCACAGTGTCTCAGTGGTTAGCACAGCAGCTTCACTGTGCCAGACACGTCATCCTCAGACGACCACGCGAAGTTGGTACATTCTCCCTGTGTCTGCATGGATTTCCTGCATGAGCTCCGATTTCCTCCCACAGTGAAAGGATGTGCACAGAACGTGGGTTACACTTGGTAAATAGCCCATAATAACCAGGGATGTGCAGTGTCGATGTATCAGCTGTGTGAAATCCGTGTTACAGGCTTTGGGTAGCTAGGTTGGATATTCTTATAAGGATTGGTGTGGATTCCGTGGACCGAATGGCCTGCTTCCACACGAAAGGAATTTTTATTCTGATCGCCAGGCTCACAAGTAAAATGTCGAAAGAATTGATGATTCCCCGCTCCCTGACACTTGACCAGAAGCCATTTCTAAACACAAATACTCAAGGAAAATCACATTTCGTTAACCCTTTGAAGATACAACCAATATTCCATAAGTTGATCATTTTTCCCTGAGAGCATCCTTTGCTATTCGATAATTTCATAACTCACACACGTTTATCCTCGTCTCGAACTTCTTGAATATTTCTGAATATCTCTGCTTTTCTTTCACTTCATTGGTTATCAAGAAACTAGCTCTGCCGTCATGATTTCTTCTCATAAAAAAGAATCATTTATTATTTGATGCCCAGAATTCTGAAGACTCACAACCGCCACCGAGAGAAGAAGAACTAGCAAATTTTTGAAAGAAGTATGTCCCTTTTGTTAAACTAGGACTGAATGCTAGAAATTAATAAAGCAAACACGTTGCTGATACAATATAATCTAAAGTGATAGTTTAACAAGATCCTCTGAACTGATCCATTCAAGTGGGCCCTGGAATGCTATTGAAATACATCCTCACTAACATGGCTGTGAATCTCATCATTGAATTTCGTTGCACATACATGACCAAAAACATGACATCAGCTGCAATGATACTGTTTTCAAAAACATGTTATAACTGCTCAAGAAGTAAAAACACAAATTGATGACAAAACTTCCCGAGCAAAGCACGCATAGCGGAGTTCGTTAAGGAGTGATCCCTCAACAATGATGGGCAGCTTCATGGTACCAACTTATCTCAATGACGTTTCTGATGAAGAGTCACTGAACTCGATACGTTGCCTCTGCTTTTTCTCCACAGATGGTGCCAGAATTGCTGAGTTTCTCATACAGATTTTGTTTATTTTTTTTACATTTTACAGACAGTACACATCTTTTGTACTTCTTTTAAAAATGTTACTGTTGTAGTTGCCAAAAGTAGAGAAGTCACTCACAGAGTGAGACCGATTCCATTGTCTTCCTGAATTTTCTCATTCTGATTTTCAATCTTTCCTCTGATGAATATTTGATTAAGTTGAAACTTCAGAATCTAGTCCAGTGATAGGTGAAGGAAGTATAACGAACTGGACAAGCTCCGTTCAAAATTTATCAAGAAGATACCCTAGACCTTGACCTGTATTGATTTAAAGGCATGCAAAACGTGTAGTGTTCCAGATGTGTACGATTTCTTCAAGCTACTTGGCTTTAAACAAAATACACATTATTCTTTTTTTAAAAAAGTTAACATACAACAAAGAATGTAAAATTGGCATCACCTCCAATCCATTAAAAGGATGACCAAACATAGTCAGCTATGGAGTCAGCAAGGGGGCATAGCTTTAAATTAATGGGAGGTAGGTATAGGACAGATGTTAGGGGTAGGTTCTTTACTCAGCGAGTCGTGAGTTCATGGAATGCCCTGCCAGTAGCAGTGGTGGACTCTCCCTCATTATGGGCATTTAAGCGGGCATTGGATAGGCATATGGAGGATAGTGGGCTAGTGTAGGTTAGGTGGGCTTGGATCGGCGCAACATCGAAGGCCGAAGGGCCTGTACTGCGCTGTATTCTTCTATGTTCTATGTTTTATATATTTTGTTCAACTACAAATCCCCAACTGTTAAAATGCAGCAGCAGTACCAAAAACCATGAGTTCTGATGAAGTATAACTGGACACGCAACTTTAACTCTGGTTACTCTCCAGAGATGCTACCAATCCTGCTGTGTTTTCCAGCATTTGTTGTTTTTTTTTCCATAAGCACAGATTCTTCGTTTTAACCGGTTATCTTCAGTCATGGAGAAAGAAAAAATGCAAAAGAAAAACTCTACAACAGTAGAGAGAGTATGCCGTTTTTTTTCACCAAAACGGACAGATCTGTGTCTATCTGCTTCAATCTTTCACCAATACCTCCCCCCCCCCCCAACTTAAACTGCTGGGACAACTAAAAACCTGTGTCCCCGTGAGCCTGCGTCCATCCACATGTGCAGCTTTTGTTTAATTCAACAAAACACAACAATCCAACGATCTCAATGCTGTTTCGCCACTGTTTCTGAAGCAGACATTGCAACAGCATTCTGGCAAAATAATTTTCGCAAGAGAACCTGTACAGTTATTAGATTAGATTCCCGACAGCATGCAAACAGGACTTTCGGTCCAACAAGTCCACACCGACCGTCCAAAGTGTAACCCACCCAGACCCATTCCTCTTCCATATAATTACGCCTGACTAACGCACCTAACACGGTGATCAATTTAGCAAGGCCAACTCAGCTGACCACCACATCTTTGGACTGTCGGAGGAACTGAAATATTCAGGGAAACCCCAGCAGACACGGAGAGAATGTGCATTCTCCACAAAGACAGTCGCCCGAGGATGGAATCCAACTATCAGCAAAGCATAATCAACAAAACTTACTAGTTGGAATCTTCCTCAATAATGCCCAAGAAGTCTGATGGCATCCCAGGCAAAGTAGCTGTCGTCTTTGGCAACACTTAAAATTCCTCTTTCTCGAACGCCAGCGCATATGTCGCAGCCGTACATAGGTTAGAGAATAATCAATACTGTTTAGGCAGCGCCTTCCAAACTCATACTCTCTATTGTCTACAAGAGCAAGGACAGTTGATATTTGAGAACATTATCATCAGGATCCGCACTAAGCCTTACATCAATCACATTTGCCGAAACAAATCTGTTCCATAACCATCACTGAATGGGGCGATGCTATGGCTTTGACAGTTGCACTTTGTGCTGTCTTTTTTCTGAAAGAAATGGAAGTTGAGACAGAATTGGCGAGATCACTACCAGAAACCTACAAAATCAAAACGTTTATGAAGCCTTGTATTTATTTTGATGCAAAAGAAGAAGCCAGATTTGTGACGTATCCCACAAAAGCACAGTTTTAGTTTCAGCTTTCTGTAGCTGTTGTGGTTGTGCAAGCGACAAATCTCTCTCTCCATCTCTCTTTCTCTCTCTCTCTCTCTCTCTGTCTGTCTCTCCCCCCACCCATATCTCTCTCTGTCTTACTGTTTGTTCCACTTAAAAGTT
The DNA here is from genome assembly GCF_037043375.1 of Chiloscyllium plagiosum. Lineage (NCBI taxonomy): Eukaryota > Metazoa > Chordata > Chondrichthyes > Orectolobiformes > Hemiscylliidae > Chiloscyllium > Chiloscyllium plagiosum. The sequence continues at coordinate 3,879,451 of NW_028270188.1, read as the reverse complement.
GAGTTCCTCTTCCTGCTGCGACAATTGCAAGTGAGGCAATCAATGCAACTGAGTTAGCTGTTATACACGTGTATGATTATGAGGTATTTCTATGTTTGAATAGCTAATGATAGATGTTTTGTCGGGATTAAAACAAAGTCCGCACGGTGCTTAAGCACTGCTGCCTCACATCGCCAAAGACCCGGGTTCAATTCCCACCTCAGGCGACTGTCAGTGTGGAGTTTGCACGCTCTCCCCGTGTCTGCGTGGGTTTCCTCCGGGTGCTCCGGTTTCCTCCCACAGTCCAAAGATGTGCAGGGTCAGGTGAATTGGCCATACTAAATTGCCTGTAGTGTTAGATAAGGGGTAAATGTAGGGGTATGGGTGGGTTTCTCTTCGGCGGGTCGGTGTGGACTTGTTGGGCCGAAGGGCCTGTTTCCACACTGTAATGTAATGTAATGTGATGTAAAGGTCAGCCATGTGTAATTCATAGAGGATGATTTAATATGATTCATACAGTGATAATTGGCTGGCAGGTCCAATTAAAGTGTGGGAGATTCTATCCTCTCTGAGAGCTGGCTCTGACGAAGACGAACTTATGTCAAGTATTGCACACTTGTCATGAGGTTTGTCTGAGTAATAGGATGCTGGCCTCTATGGAGTAATTTCAGTGTACAGAAAAGTGAAAAAAGTGTGATTGAAACATTGGTACGCAACTGCACACCTGAGTTGGAGTAAACATTTCAGGCATCCAGCTAATATTTGGAAAACTGAACACATTAAGTCCAAAGGTTTAAAAATTGGCCAAGCATGTCTAAAAATAGGTTCTTGTTTCTGGCACAGTTTTGCTAGTTTCAAAGTCATCCTGAGTTTGGACGACGCTCTGTAATTTTAAATCTTACCTTTCCAATAGCTGCTCTCAATGACTCTCAGGGATACATTGTCAAACACTAACACATTTTAAGATGAATACAAGTTTGTCCATTCTACAAGGGAAACACAATGGCAAATTTTCCAGCAGAGTGAGGGGCTGTGGGGGTGGGGGAGATCTGAACGCATTTGATGTGACCGTTGTCAATGTAAATTCACGCAGTAACATCTCCCATGAAAATTTCGCCTTGTCCTCTAGATCTCATTGCTGATTAGAAATTAATTCACTTGCTGAATAAACTTTTGCAAACAGACGATTTTGCACATGGATAGGGGTCATAGAAACATCTGTTAGGAATTCTGTTCGACACTTTGCTCAATTTTCTGTTCCTCATACGAATGACTTAACGCTGAGTGAGCGGTTTCTTCCAGCAGTGCCTTACTAGGCTATTCATGGTGAGTGATGTCGCATTGCTCATACCCACAGGTGGACCCAAACCACCGCAGCTAACGCCAGCTGCACTGCTCCAGCAAACTGCCTCACTCAGAAACAGACTTGCAAGCAACGATTCTCGTCGTTTCAGCTCCAGCTAGAATTAGACCAAAGGTAATGGCCTCGATTTCTCCAGATCGTCGGACAGACTCTTACTAAACAGCAGTGAACTGCTAAACTCACATTATAAATAGGCATTGTTAATCACAGTCCTCATTAAACCAGAGGATTATAAATTGGAACTCTTCAGAGCTGCTTACAGCGTTTTATAACGCGAAATATCCAGTTTCCTATGAAATCCTGTCTTTTTGCTTTCCCGCGGCCAATTCTTACCAGGTTTGCTCACACGATGCACACTGCCATTCTGGATAAACAGTCATTGTATATGCCTGGTTGAATAACCAACACACCGCCCCACGACCCCAATGATCTCAGACCTTGCCCAGTTGTCATTCGTCCAGTGTGGATTCATTCCTTCACTTCGTCCACTCCACTTCTTCTCCCTCTGGCGCCATCTCTTTGGCCATATCTTTGCCGATATACCTTTCTGTTTCTACACTAATGGGCAGGTGGCACTGCACATCATCCTAAGATCACCCCATTTGAGATCACAATGTTGAGCTTGCTTCCCAACACGCTGCTGTCTGCCCCTATGTTCTCACCCCTATTTTGCACACATAGTGTTGGTGCCAATGTGCCCGACGACTATTGAATATTCGCCCTTCGCTCACCCCTCATTCTGTCAGAATATCATGTAACCACTCTGAGAGATCCTTTCACCAAACAACGAGAAAACCGCACATCCTTTTGCACTGTGGTAGGAGAGTTATGAAACTCCTCCTCCTCCCCTTATAATTGGTTTACAACTGTATTTCCCATACAAGTTTCCATTTCCCCGTGGAGTGGAGCCAAGAGGTGTCAAGCAAATGTCTGTTACAAATGCCTTCATCCCGAAGGCCCAATCGTCACCCATAAAAATATAAGTGGGTTCTCTGTTTCTCTGGTGAATGTCCATAGTGGGATAGTGTTCCTGCCGAGTCCCCTCACTCTGTCAAAAGGACAACTATCTCCCTTTCTACCCTTGAATTCCTATCCTTCTGTGTGTCCCCATAGCCTCATCCCCAAAACCCAAGCAGGAGCAAGCAGGAGCTGAGGAGAGTCCGAGTGATGCTTGTGAAAGAGACCACGTATACGAGTGGAATAAATTTGCAGCACATAGCTGAGGGACCTGCAGTGATGCAACCCTCATTTAATCATGACTGGAAGAAATAACAACAAACTAACACACAAAATTAAATTATTCATTATTAAAGATACGACAGTTTGGACAATGGCAAAGATCGCGAGCAGAGCTATGGATGATCATGGATTCACATCCACTGTAGCTGAAAATATAACACAGTAATGGGGTCAGAGAAACACTTCAGTTTTCTTGCCTTCCGCTTTTCTGTAAAATGAGATGATAAATAAATGTGTTGAGAGACATTCAGAAGAAACATATACATCTCTTCGTTTGAGTTCCAACCATCCAAATGTTAAAGAACTTTCCAAAATCCAGCACTGTCAGTTCAGGATGGGAATTTACCAAATGGTTTGAGGAGTCAGGTATTTTAATGAAAAGGTTATGTTGGCGAGAGGGTTTAAGAGATGTGATAGATGCATGCAATTTAAGATGTCTTTTCAAGAGCCAATGTTATTTTCCAAAGATCATTTGGAAGCAGAAGCTTGAAATGCAGGAAAAAGAAAATTAGGAATGAATATAATCAACTCTCTATAACAATTAGATTCAATGGCTGGGTAAGTACCCAGCATTCCACGCCTTGAGACTTTAATCATTACAGGAGAGGGAGGGGCATTCGCATGCTGGCTTCACCTCCGTGGTCAATGGGAGAGATGCACTTTTCCAGACGTTAAGGCTGTAGAGCCTGGAGATAGGGATTCAGGCCGAGAGCGTTAAAAACGCTTCTAGCGAAAATCGAGCACCTTGAAAAATAAATAGTGGGTAAATGTTTTACAGTTCCAAGGTAAACAGCTGCCATTCTGGCTAAGGTTCTGGACGCATGGGTGGGCGGAACGGTGACGTCCTAGTACGGGTTTGTAACTGAGTGTGATTCATGCAAATATTGAAAATCTGAGATTAAAATAGAAAGGGATGGAGGAAGTCAGCGGGTCTGGCAGTATACATGGACAGAGAAGCACAGTTAACAATTCCAGTCTTGTGTGCCTTTTCTTCAGAATCCATTTCCTTGGTGGTGCGCTATCCTGGCTGATAGCCATTTTAGCTGCATAACATACAGGTGCATTTGTCAAAAAATACCACAGTCTGCTTTGACTTTTCTGCAGGTGACATTTTTAATCAACCTGTTCAGACGTGTTGCGAAGCCGGTGGTGCTTGAGAATCCAGACCTTCTTTGTCAGAGTGGAGTTACAAAGGGTCGAGAGTGTGGTGCTGGAAAAGCAGAACAGGTCATGCAGCATTCGAACAGCAGGAGAGTCGACTTTTCCGGCATCAGAACTTCATAAGCAATAAGGGCTCATGGCCGAAACGTCATTCTCCTGCTCCTCGGATGCTGCCTGACATCTCACGCTTTTCCAGGAACAACCTCTCTACTCTGATTTCCAACATACACAGTCCACACTTGCCCTTTGGCGTTCCTTTGGTCGGGGTCTTGGCCCAACCATCTTCACCTGCTTTGTCAATGACTTTCCCTTCACCGTGGGCGGCACGGTGGCAAAGTGGGCGGCACAGTGGCACAGTGGTTAGCACTGCTGCCTCACAGCGTCAGAGACCCGGGTGAATTCGCGCCTCAGGCAACTGACTGTGTGGCGTTTGCACATTCTGCCAGTGTCTGCGTGGGTTTCCTCCAGGTGCTCTGGTTTCCTCCCACAGTCCAAAAATGTGCAGGTTAGGTGAATTGCCAGTAGTGTTAGTTTAAGGGGTAAAATGTAGGGGAATGGGTCTGGGTGGGTTGCACTTCGGTATGTCGGTGTGGACTTTTTGGGCCAAAAGGCCTGTTTCCACACTGTAAGTAATGTAATGTAAATAAGGTGGGAACGTTGGTTGACGGTTTGACAACATTCAACATCATTTTCAACTGCTCAGATACTGAAGTCGCGCGTATGCGTATGTTCAGGTTGTATGTTTGCTTGCTGAGCTAGTGGATGTGTTCTAATTGAGAACAACTTTTCAGCCAGAATCTCAACATGCGGTAAAAAATACTTCCCAAAAATCGTATATCAATTTGTAACAACACCTAGATATCATACAAAATCTGCACAAGTGGCAAATAATAGTCATATCACATATATGCCTTGCAATGACCATCTTCATCAAGATACAATTTGAGTTTCCCGTTTTCACATTCAACACCAAATGTATTCTTGAATCCTCCATGAACAACATTCTGAGGTGTACTATTGAATAGAAACCTTCCAGATAGATTCAATATATCCTGCCACTGTCCTGTCTGCCGCTGACCCCCTCTCAGACATGTGGCTCCGATTCCCAACCCCCTGCAAAACTCGTTTAAAACCATTCGAAGCGCACGAGCAAATCTCCCACCCATGACATTTGTACCCCTACAGTTCAGGTGCAACCCGTCCTTCATGTACAGGTCCCACCTTCCCCAGAAGGCATCCCAATGGTCGAGGTATTTGAAGCCGTCCATCCTGCACCAGCCTCGCAGTCACGTGTTAAGTTCCATTCGCTGACTGTTCCTCATCTCACTGTCACGTGGCAGGGGTAGCAAACCTGAGAACACCACTCTCCTCCTCCTGCTCTTCAGCTTCCAACCTAACTCTCTGTAGTCACTTTTGAGATACTTAATCACTTTCCTGTCTATAATTGGTGCCAATATGTTCTATGATTTCTGGATGCTCACTCTCCAACTTCAGAATCTTGCAAATTCGATGGGCGATATCACGGACCGTGGCACCAGCGATGCAACATACCTTCCAGGAGTCCCTTTCCTGACCACAATATCCCCTGTCAAACCACCAAAATATTGAATCCAATACCACCAACGCTGTTCTATTCCCCCGCTTCCCTTCTGAGCCACGGTGCTAGAGACCTGACAACTATGGCTTTCCCCTGGTAGGCTGTACCCACCAGCAGTATCCAAATCGATATACTTATTGCTGAGGGGATTGACCACAGGGAATCCCTGCTGTGACCGTCGGTTCCATTTACTTCCCCGGACAGTAACCCAGCTGTCCTTATACTGTGTCTGGGGAGTGACCACCTCCTTGTACATCTTCTCAATTTCCCCTCAGCATCCCGGATGTTTCGTAGTTCAAACAGCTCCAGCTCCCGTTCCCTAATTTGATTTTCAAGGAGCTAAAGTTGGCTGCACTTCCCGCAGATGTAGTCGACAGGAACATGTGAAGTGTCTCTCACCTGCCACATTCTGCAGGAGAAACATGCAACTGCCCTGACATCCATATCCCACTAGTCTGAAAATCCGCACAGATCTAAACAAAGGAAGAGAAGAGGGAAAAAATCAGAAACCTGAAATCTTACCACGTTTACAGAATCTTAGGAAGGTTAGAAGAATTAGGTAGGAGGGCGGCTTGATGGTGAATGACCTCGGGTTTAGATGTCACACACTTAAAAACTCCCCAGAAGTCCTTCACTCTTCCCTCACACCACTCGGCAAATGTAGGCCCCGATGCCTGAACACAGGTTGTTAAAATATTAGACTCACCTTCCCAAACGTCCTTCGCTTCTCCCTCACACCTCTCAGCAAATGGAGGCCGTGGCGCCTGATCTAAGGTTTTTTTAAACGTTAGATTCACCTTCCCAGAAGTCCTTTGCTCCTCCCTTGCAACTCTCGGCAAATGTAGGCCCCGACGTCTGAACTAAGGTTTTTAAAAGTTCAGACTCACCGTCCCAGCAGTCCTTCGCTCCTGCCTCACACCTCAGGTCAAATGGAGGCCCCGACGCCTGATCTAAGGATTTTTAACTGTTAAATCCACCTTCCCAGGAGTCCTTCGCTCCTACCTCGCACCTCTCGGCAAATACCGGGATTGAAAGAATTGAAGTTGAGTGAGTCAAATCAAGCATGAATATACTGATCCAAGATCCAACGGAGTCACTAAATTCAGCAGGCCATGAAGGCTTATATTTATCTGGTATGTCTGTGGGAAAAAGATTTGAAATGGCAGTGTGATTGTAAAACGTCAATACACACACACACACACATATGCAAACACAGACACACACGTGCAAGCACACACACACACTCACACACAGACACTCTACATTGTGAGTGTTCCAGTGCAACTACTGCAGTAAGTATATCACAAAATCCAATTAACATTCTTTAAAAGGTCTGAAGAGAAGCCATACCTTTGTTGTGTTTGAAGGCAAGGATTCAACAGATCATTGGATTTGGAGATATAAAAGGAGATCAGCAACATGGAGATTTCTGGATTGTGGGAAGGATTACAGCTGCTCAGAGCAGCTGGAAGCTCAGCGACACAGACATTCTAAAGATAGACTGTTGACGTGCTCCATGTGTGGAAAGGGATTTACTCTGTCATTCAGCCACGTGTGACAGCTGTGGGTTTAAACTGACAAGAGACTTTTCCTCCGGTTGTGGGGAAAACTCTTTCAGATTTTCTCAGATTTGAAATTCAGTGGTCTGAATTCAAGATCAAGTTATTCCCATGGGCGAGAATTCGTTCAGTGTTCCATGAGTGGGCAAGTTTTCACTAGGGGATCCAGCCTAATGTCGCACATATGTCTTCGTCACTGGGAGAGAAGCTTTTCTGCTCCATGTGGGCAGAGATAACCTCCACAATCCATTCTAATGTCAACCAGTCGAATTGAAACTAGAGCGTGTACATCCTTCTGCTCTGTGCTTGAGAAGAGGTGTATTAAATCAGTTAAGTTTCAGATGCACAAACTTGATAAAAACTGGATGGAGACCATACATCTCAACTGAGTGTTGGAAGCGATTCACGTGGTCATCTGTACTCAGTGAGCACAGATTATTCACATTAGTGACAAACACTTGCCCCTTGTGTGGTAAGGGATTCACTTGGTTCTCCAATATCAGCAGATATGGGCTTGTTCATACCATTGCGTGAAAAAGTAAATGCTATGACTGTGAGAAGAGCTTCAGGCGTAACAATGCTTTGATGAAACGACAGTAAACGCTTTGTGGGTCGAGGCCGTTCATCTACACTATGTGTAGCAATGAATTCAATGATTCATCCGCACATGTGATGCACCAGATTGGTTTAGCTCAATTGGCTGGGTTGCTTGTTTGTAAAGTAGTGTGATGCTGACAACATGGGTTCCGTTCCCATCAACGGGTTGAGAATACCATAAGGAACTGTCCTTCTCAACCTCTTCCGTTGTCTGAGGTCTAGGAGCCCACTGGTTAAATCACCACCAGTGATCCATGATGGAGGGCTTATGCCCGAAACGTCGAATCTCCTGTTCTTTGGATGCTGCCTGACCTGCTGTGCTTTACCAGCAACACATTTTCAAATCACCACCAGTCACTTGTCTGTCTAATGAAGAGAATAGTTCCTATAGTCTGCATATCGACGGTGGCACCCACATTCCAGTGAGGTCAAATGTGATTGTATCCTGCTGTTTTTGCATCCAGAAATGAACTGTGTTCATTCTATCAGTAGACGTTTACTTCATTGGATGTGAATAGCTTCTTTAATTGAACTGGGTTTTATTTGCTCAAGTATCAATCACATCAAATATACTGTTTTCCCCAATTTCACCCAAAGTGGGGAGACTAGTGGATATGCATTTGCACTCTGTTCTTGGGCATTTTCTTCGTTATTCAAGCTTGATGTGTATAAAAAAAAGTATTTGATGCATTCAGAATTACGGACTGTGTTTCACTGCAATGGAAGTCCTTGAGAAGTGTGATCACTGCTTGAGGAGATGCAGCAGTTAAATTGTGTCGATACACAGTGGGAAGTCAGTCCCACAGTGAGAGCACGTGAATGGTTTCTCATCAATGTGAACACGTTGATAGGAGTTCAGTTCCTGGGAACAAATAAAGCACTTCCCATATTCTGGACATTTAAACGGTTTTTTTTTTCACTTGTATCCCATTGGTGTATTAGCGTAATGGAAGATTTAAGTGCATTCTTTCCCAAAAATTGAACATATAAATGTCCCCTTGCAAATGTTAATTCGCTGATATCTCAGCAAGTGTGTTAATGGAGTGAATCCTTCCCCGCATTTAGAGCAGGTGAATGGCCTTTCACCGGTGTGAACTCGCTTGTATTTCAGCAGGTTGCAGAAATCAAGTACTTTCTTCCCGCGTATAACAGACAAATGGTCTCTTTTCTCTGTGAAACTGCTGGTGTCTCAGCTGACCAAATACTCGAGTGAATCCTTTCCCACACTTAGAGCAGGTGTACGGTCTCTCTTCAGTGCGTTCCCAGATGAAAAGTGAGATCCGATGACGTGCTGACCCCATTTCCACTATGAGAATACTTGATTTATTTCTCATCAGTATGAACACATCTGTGATACCAGTTTTGGAGAACTTTTTTTGAAAGCATTTCCCACAATCTGAACAAGTAAAAAATCTCTCCTCAGTGTGAATGCATTAGTGCAAAGCAGGTTAGATGACTGCACAAATTGCTTCTCATACTCAGAACAGGTGAAATGCTTTTCCCCAGTGTGGCCGGGTGAATTGTCATGGTAGGCGAATAATTGAATACTTTCTACAGTGAGAACATGTCCAAAGGTTCTCTCCAGCGTCCCTCCAGTTATATCTTGGCAGTCCAGATGATTGGCTGACGCCCAGCCCATAGACAGCACACGTGAATGGTTTCACTCGACTCGCAATGTTGTTTTCTCCATCATTTTCAAAGGCCGACGTATTCAGGCTCCTTTAAACTGAACAACTCCATCAGATACCGATGTGATGTGTCGTGTCAGTTTCCAATGAAAATCCTCATCTTTATTAATTCTGAAATGAAAACAGAAATAGCTTAGTAAGAGCTAGCTTTTTTTAAAAAAACACCAAATAATTTAATTATCATTCTTCTTTCGTATGGGTATATTCAAGACAGGGTCAGGATGTATTGCTTATTCCTAATTTGACTGTACAAGGTGATGATGAGCAGCCTTCTGGAACCCTTGCTGTCCATGGGCTATCAGTACATCCACATTGTAAGGGAAGGAAATTCAGAATGTTGACGAAGTGCCGGGGAGGAATGGCAAAATATTTCCAGGTCAGTATGGCAACTGGTTTTTCGGGTTGTCCTACCCACCTGTCGTCTTTTACCTTTGAGATGGACGTGATTGTGAACGTGTAAGGTACTGTTTGCGGAGGCGTGGTGAATTTCTGCACTTAATCTTGTGGATGGTACAACCTGCATGCCTGAGTGTTTGGTGGTGGAGGAAGTGGATCTGTGTCAATGTTGTGCCATTCATGCAGTGCTGATCAATTTGGCTGTTCTGTTCAGGGTGGTGTTGGGCTATGCATTATTGTTGGAACAGCACTGAGGAGTCCTCAAGGATGTTCTGACTGAAATTCTATCTTCCGACTTGGATGCTGCCTTATCTGTTGTGCTTCTCCTGCAACATGCTTTTCAATACTGCACTTATTCAGGGAAATAGGAAGTATTTAGTTATGTTTCTTATTTCTGGCTTGTAAAGGAATAAACGACAGGTAGGGAAAGAACCCAAAGAAGGAGAAGAACAGTTGGACAATGGAGTGGATAACGATCTGGCTAGGAGTGAGAAAATCGGTTAATGGAGATATTTAGTTGCTATTCGTAGGTGGTGTGTAATGGCAGGCAATCTGATAGATAGGCTTCAAGGAACAAAGAATTGTATTACTTGCTGAAGAAATCCCCGATTCTGACTGATCTTGTCGCCACAAAAGGCTGGTTAAATTAATTTCTCAAAGAGACTGGGACTTTCACAGCAAATAGAGAGGCCTTTTGGCCCTTCTTGCCAATGTCAGGCATCAAGCGCCTATCCACTGTCATCCTATTTTCCAGAACTTGTTCTGTAGCTTTATGCGCTGTGGTGCTTCAAGTGATCATCGATTGCTTTTTGCAATTCCACTAGCTCCAGCAAAATGCCATCACCACACACATATTCCTCTCACCTCCCTTCTCTGCCTTCCGCATGTAACCTTCCGTCTGGGACACACTGATGCATTCTGCCTTCACTCCCAACACCTCCCCACACGGCACTGTGAAATCTTCCCCTCCAATTGCTGAAGATGTGAAACATGCAGTCCTGAAATCTCAGAAATAGGAGCAGCTGTAAGCCCTCCAGCCCTTCGAGTCCGCTCCGCCATTCAATACGTTCATGGCTGATCATTTCGTGCGCTCAGATCCATTTACCCGTCCTCTCACTGTATCCCTTACTTCCTTTATTGTTCAAAAATAAGGTCATGGCCTTAAAAACGTTTACTGAAGTGGTGTCAACTACTTCACTGGGCAAAGAATTCTAATTATGAAAGTGAGGACTACACATGTTGAAGATTAGATGTAAGAGTGTAGTGCTGCAAATCGCATAGCAGGTGAGACAGCATCTGATGAGCAGGAAAATTGACCTTACATGCAAAATTCCTTCATCAGGAATCGAGGATTCCAAAGAGTATCAACCATTTGTTTAAATTATCAATTCTGTGCTGAATCTGCTCCGTCTAATCTTGAGGCTGTGCCCGCTTTGAGATGGACGTGATTGTGAATGTGAAAGGTACTGTTTAAGGAGGCGTGGTGAATTTCTGCGCTTAATCTTGTGGATGGTACAACCTGCCTGTCTGAGTATTTGGTGGAGGAGGAAGTGGATCTGTGTCGATATTGTGTCATTCATGCGGTGCTGATCAATTTGGCTGTTCTGTTCTGGGTGGTGTTGGGTAATGCATTATTGTTGGAAAAGCACTGAGGAGTCCTCAAGGAGGTTCTGACTGAAATGTATCTTCCGACTTGGATGCTGCCTTATCTGCTGTGCTTCTCAACCCAATTCGCACAACCCAATTCCTGAAAAAGGGGTCATGCCCGAAACGTCGATTCTCCTGCTCCTTGGATGCTGCCTGACCTGCTGCGCTTTTCCAGCAACACATTTTAAGCTGTGCCCTCTTTTCCAAATTTCACCCGCCAGTGGAAACATCCTTTCTACTTCTATCTTACATATTCCCTCAATATTGTACATATTTCTATAAGGTCTCTCTTAATTCTTCTGAATTCCAATGAATATAATCACAATCTACTCAGTCTCTCCTCATAACCATATCCCCTCAACTCCGGCATTATCCCAGTGTACCCCATCTGCACCCCTTCCAGTGCCAGTCCATCCTTTCTCAAGTAATGAGACCTAACCTGCTCACAGTACTCAAAGAATGTCGTCATCAGCACCCTGTACAGCTGCAACATAACCTCTCCCTTTCGTAATGAAAGACAACATCCATTTGCATACCTAATTCCTTGTTGTACCTGCAGACCCGACCTTTGTGATTCATGCACAAGGGCTCCTCCGTCCCCCTGTGCAGCAGCATGCTTCAACATTTTAGTCGACAAGTAATAACCCTTTCTCCTGTAACTTCTAACAAAATGGATGACTTCATATTTTATCTGCCAAACCTTCGCCCATTTCGTTAATGTAACTATTTTCCTCTACAAAGTTTGACATTCCTCTGCACTCTGTCCTCTGCCATTCATTTTCGTGTCATCTGTAAAGTTGGACGTGCTCCAAATTGTCCCTAACTACAAATTATTTATATAAATTGTAAATAACTGCAGTTCCAAAACACATCACTGAGGCACACCACTACTCATTGGTTGCCAGCCAGAATACTACACATTTATCGCCACTTTTTGCTTCCTTCTATTTAACCATACCTAGATACATACTTATACTCGATCACTAACACCATGCATCCTCAACTTATGCATCAGCCTCTTGTGCACACCTTGTCGAAGGTCTTTTGGATCTCTGGGTACACCGCATTCAGTGTGTCCTTGTTGTCCACCATACTCGTCATGTCTTCACAGAATACCAATATATTTGTAAAGCATGACCTGCTCTACATGAGTCCGTGCTGTGTCTGTTCAATCTCTATCGCAGTGATCTTTTATCCCCTTCCTTGATAGTGGACTCAAGCACCTTCTCTAATACAGAAGTTAAGCTAGTGGGTCTATAACCCACTCTCTTGTCTTCCTTCCATTTTTTTAAACAATGGCGCCAGATTTACTGTTTCCAATCTGCTCGAATTGCCACAAAGTCCAGCGAATTTGCAAGATTTCCGCCTGTACACCTGTTAGTTCCCCCGCCAACTCTTTTAACACCTTGGGATGGATTCCTTCAGCGACAGGAGACTGTCTATCCTTAGCTGCATTAATTTGCCCAACACGAAATAAAGATTGTTTTCAGGTCCTCACTGACATCTATCTCTTTTCAACTACTGCCATGTATTAGTGTCTTCCACTGTGAAGAACGATACAAAATAACTGTTCAATGGCTCAGACATTTCATCACATCCCATAACTAAATGCCTAAAGGACCAACATTCACTTTAACCTCTCTTCTTCGCTGTACATTTTTGTCAAAACTTCTTCTAAACGTCTTTATAATCTTTATAATCTTACGATTCATTACAGCACTTTTGTGGCTTTTTTTGACCGAGAAAGCTTTCCGAATCTTCCAGTTTCATGCTGATTTTAACCACTTCGTATGCCTTCTCCTTCAATTTGACAGTCTCCCTTATTTCTTGAGATAACCATGCCAGATTGCACCTTTTTTTACTGCCCTTCCTTTACATTGGAATATAATTTTGCTCAGACCTTTGAAAAATGTAATTGAAAGCTTTGCTCATCAGCTGGCCCACCATTTTTTTTTGTTTTGAGTCTTCTTTAGCCAGGCTCTCCCCTATCTATTGTAGAGCCCCTTGCATATGCACAGGAATCTGGCATTGGCTTTTAACTTCACGCTCTCCATCTGCATTCTCAATTCAAACATACTGTAATCACTCCTTCCAAGCGGTTCCTTAACGATGAGTTTTTTAAATTTTTCCTGTCTCACTACAGAGGACCAGATCGACGATAGCTTGCTACTTCGCCGTTTCTTTGACATAGTGTTCAGAAAACTGTCACGATTAAGTCCAACAACGTCGTCCTCAAGGCAACATTGACTGAGCTAGTTCGACCAATCTAAATGTCGATCAAAATCCTCAAAGTTAATATCCGTCCCATTTTGACCAGCATTACTTATTTCTTTGTGTATTTATTCCCCCAATGTAATCGTTTATTTTGTGGTCTTCAGACTACGTCTATCACTGAACGTTTCTTCTTAGAATTTCTAATTTCCAACAAAATGGATTCAAACTCATTCTCTATCGAAGTTATACCATCTCACAGTTCTGCGTTGAAGTTGTTCTTGAATATCAGTCTCTCCTGTCTGTCCTTCCGAAAAGTCTGAAAACCCTGGATATTTAACTCGCAGTCATGACCACCCTGTAACCATGTCTCCGTAATGGCTACTAAAACTTATTCATTCTAAATGATTTGTGTCATTAATTCTTCAACCTTGTTCCAATTGCTACAATCATTTGGGAAACTGACTTCATGATAGGTTCTTAGCCTCATGATTTCCAACATCTCTCATAACATCTCCTGAATAATCCTTCCTTTTAACATCTTGTTTCTCCTCAACTGTCCATTTACGTCCTCCCTCCTAAGTACCCAATGGCCCAAAAACACCTTCCAGGTGAAGAAACACTTTGCCTGCACTTCGCACAACCCTGTCTACTGCATTTACTGGTCGCTATGTGGTCTCCACTATCTTGGGAAATGAAGTGTGGACTAAGTGACTGCTTTTCAGAAAATCCAAGTTCCATCTTCTAGAAAGTCCCTAAACTATCACTTCCCCGCCCAATTAGCGGGCCAGCCCGTTCCTTGGCCAACATCTCTGTCTCAGGCTTACTGCAGTGTTCCGGAGAAGCTCAGGACATGCGTGAACAAGAACATCTCATTTTCCATTTGGGGATGCTGCAGACCTCTGTAATCCATCAATTTCAATACTTTTAGGACCTGAACTCATCCATCTCCTCGCCATCTACCTCACACGCCACTCCTTGTTATCACAAATGCAGCCATTACACACTATCCATGTTTAGTCACTAACAATCGCCATATAAAGCTACTCACCCTCCCAGCCTGATCATTATCCATTAGTTTGCCCAATTCTTCTTCTCTCTCTTTGAGTTCGACACCACCCTACCGTTTACATCTTACCCCACTCCCACCACCCTATCTTCTGCATATAGGTCAACATTTCGTAGGTACCATCAGTTCTGAAGAAGGGTCACTGGACCGGAATTTGTTAACTCTTATTTCTCTTCTAAGATGCTGCCAGACGTGCTTGGCTGTTCCAGCACCTTCTGCTTTTGAACATGTTCCTTGGCCCACATCTCTGTCTCAGGCCATCTGACACTGTGAATGATCAAGGAACAAAGGTCATGCGTGTGCCCTTTTAGTAGCTTAAGATTGTCCGTGCTCAATGATCCTCTGCACCGAAGACAGTCCTCTGTTCCTTTTGGAAACTTCTCTTGTCGATTGATCCTATTACAATGTGAGCCACAGGCATCAACTTCTTTGGTCTATTAATTCAGCATGGGATTTGTATCGCAGATCTATTTTGAATGCGATCAACAACAGAGAAAGAGAGAAAAATAAACTCATGTCAAATCTGAACAGACTGGAGTTTCTGCAGGAGGTGGAACTTAGTGACATTTTTTCAGATAGAGAAAACTAAAACACTTTCTCACTCTGAGAATGTGCCATTGGTTATCGAAGCTAAAAGGATTTATAAGCGCAAAGGCTGAAACAGCTTTTTCACTTATAATACCTGAACGATCTTCCTCCAGTGTGATAGTACAGTTGTGTCAGTAAATGGGATAACTGAGCGAATCACCTTACATATGCAGCCGGGGAACAGTCCTTGTGTGGTAATATATGGGTACAGAATGCATGGACGAGGGACTGAGAGTTTCTTGAGCCGTTTCACATCGTGACTGAGACGGTATTGGGGTTTTGACAGGCTAAAAGTCGGCAAATGCACAGTTCGGGATGGAGTTATGATTCACGTTGCTTTGTGAGACTAGAGAGAAAATTACACGTGTTCTGACCAATGTTTTACATTCCTTTTTGACCACCTGGGAGTAGTTAGAGGATTTCAGGACTACTAACACAGTTCCAGTTTTCACTAAGGCTGGCAGAGATAATGCAGCAAGTTACACAGCAGTGAGTCGAACATCACATGTAGGGAAACGTTTGGAGAAGCCCTTTCGGGAGAGAATTAATTGCAATTTCTTCAGAGAAAGTTTGACCAGCGAGAGTCAGCATGGTTTTGTCAGAGGAGGTCATGCCTGACAGAACAAATATTTTTTTAGGATGTGATCAGATGTGTAAACGAGGATAGTGAAATTGATTTAGTTTATGAGGATTTTAGAAAGCCTTTGACAAGATCCCACAACGGAGACTGGTAACAAGGTTAACATAAAAGTGATAAGGGTCACGTGTTAAGTTGGATCCAAACTTATTTGGGTGGTGGAACCCAAAGGAAGGTGCTGTGTCTGTGACGTGGAACGGGTATTCAGTGGTGTACGACAAGGATCAATGCTGTGTCCCTTAATGTTTGTGATTGCACATAAACAATATAGAAATAATATTGGGGAAATGATAAGAAAATTTGAGGAGGATATGAAGATTGGCAAAGTGGTTAACAGTGAGGAAGAGGATCTTAGGTTCCAGGATTTCAGAGGTGGATTTGTCAAATGAGCAGATGGGGGAGCTGAAAATAACAATAAAAACATCAGGCGATGCATTTTGTAAGTAACACGTCATGGAAGTACTCAAAGAACGGTAGGGCACTGGGAAACCCAAAGGAACAGAGTCACTTTGCATGTGGGTCCACAGATTCGTGAAGGCAGCAGAATATAGTAGTTAAGAAGAGAAGCACGACTTTATAAGTCACGGCTAATATTGCGAGAGCAGGAAAATAGGTGTCACATGTAGAAAAGTTCGTGAAGAAAGCATTTAGCACGCCTGCCTTCATGAGTCGGAACATTGATTATTGGAGTTCACATGTCACGTTCTGGCTGTACAGAGCATTAGTGGAGCCACATTTAGAATACTGCTGACAACTCCGATCACCTTCAAACGGAAAGATATTGTAAAACTTGAAAGAGTGCAGAATAGATTTACAAGGATGTTACAGTGTCGAGAGGGCTTGAGTGGGAAGTAGAGAGTGTTTGAGCAGGGGCTTTTCCCGGCAGTGTTCCAGGCTGGTGTGTAAACGTCTAGACGTTTATAAAATCATGATTGGGGTTGGATCGGTGACTGGCCTAGGCCATGGTTTTACCCAGAATGGTGGAATTCAAAACGAGAGGGCACAAGTTTAACGTGTTTTACACGGACACACTAAACAAGGGACAAAGTGTGATAGAGCGATATTTGGATTTCCAACAGACATCATCTCAGCTTAGTCTTCGACTTAATAAAAATGGGCATGTACTTGGGAAAATAGTTTGAAAGGTAAACCATGAAGAGAACGTTAAGGATATAAAAATTGAGTGATGTCGAGATGAGGAAGTTTGTGAGTAAAATATTGACCAATGCAGTATGAAGTGGAGAATGAGATGTTCGCAGGAACATTCAATAACGACCCTTTTATTTAAATTAGATATTACAGGAATCTGAAATACAGAGGGACCTGGCTGTCCTGCTTTGTGGATCACATTAACATGGTCTGCCGGGGGAGCAACTGATTAAGAACGCAATAAGTCTTTTTATTCATTTGTTCAGCAATGACTGGGCCAACATTTATTTCCCCACTCCTATCGGTATTTGAGACGGTGAGAGCCTGGTCGAAACACTGCATTTCATGATGTCTTTTTTTGGAGAAACGAAGTGTTGCATTTATCAAATTGCAGCTTTTTCTTTGCCTGTTCACAGTTTAATGTTCAAATATTCAGTTGATATCAGAGAATGCAGATTTTCTCCAGCAATTATGCTTGTGTTTCAGATTTCCTGCATCCACAGTTTATTTTTATTTAGTAATTTGGATGATCTGAGTTTTATGAGGAATGAAATGTTGCAAGCTGTCAAACATGTGACAGAAGATTCAAACTTCAATTTTCCGAAGCAGATCAGCTGAGGTGGGAATAGAGTCAAAAAGTGTGGTGCTGGTCAAGCAGCATCCAGGCAGCAGGAAATTCGATGTTTCGCATACAAGATGTTCGTCAGGAATGCTTGAATCGTCGATTCCCCGCTCCTCAGATGTTGCCTTACAGGCTGTGATTTCCAAGTGCTACACTTATTGACTTTGATCTCCAGCATCTGAAGTTACCACTTTCTGCTGAGGTGCGGTACATTCAGGTACTGTTCCTGAGAGGTAATAACGTGGTCGTGATGACAGAGTGAATTTGTAGTTGAAAACTTATCCGTGAATCAATATTATTCTCCCGATCCCACTCTGCCGAGGACAGGCTGTTTCGATGGAGCTTGTTACAGTCAGTCAATGTGACAGTTGTGCATTTGGCAGGTCGCGAAAACGTGAATTCCCAACGCGTTGTTTAGACTCGAATACGATACGGAAACGTTCGGTCTTGGGTCTGCCACGGCCTAAATTTGAAAGTGGGTTTGCATGTGCATAGTCGTTGTAGTGTATATTTGTGTCTGAGTGTGTAACCAGTTATATTTTCTGATGGGTTTTAAAAATGAAGCGATCAACAGAATGTTGATTTTCATTTTACTTTGATAATGTAAATCTGAACCAAAAATATGAATTGTTGGAGAAACTCAGCAGACCTGACAGCATCTGTGGAGAGAAACTGAGTTAAAGTTTTAGATCGACAGAAACACGTTACTTATACATTTCTATATAATAATGCTGGGAAAATTATCAGTCTTATCTTTGGAATCAGGATTTTTATCTCAATGACAGACAACCGTCACCTTTACAAATTCAGAAGGACTTTATTGACTGTAATGCTGTTTCCGTTGCTCTCAGCTGGTGAAAGGCTGTGCTTAAATGATTACCTTCTTTCGTTTCCTTTCTCTCAGTTTGCAGCAATGTCGAATAGAGAATTGGTCATTTCAGTGTCTAACTCAGCATGTGTCTCCATATGTCTCTCTTTGTCTCTGTGCATCCACCTCACCCTCTTCCTGTTACACATTCTCTGACACTCTGCCTGTCCATACAGCTCTTTACCTATTTCGGCTCTGTGAAAAGTCTGACATTAGATTACTTACAGTGTGGAAACAGGCCCTTCGGCCCAACAAGTCGAAGTGCAACCCATCCATACCCCTACCCTAACACTATGGGCAATTTAGCATGGCCAATTCACCTAACCTGCATGGAATGTGAGAGGAAACCGGAGCACCCGGAGGAAACCCACACAGACACGGGGAGAACGTGCAAACTCCACACAATCAGTCGCCTGAATTGAACCCGGGTCTCTGGCGCTGTGAGGCAGCAGTGCTAACCACGTGCCACCGTGCCGCCCAATTGTCGCGACATTTCGAGGCAATTTGAGTGTGCAGCTGCTGAGAGGCTTTTTGCCCACTGACTGGAGTGCGTTGAACTGGGCTCACATTCTCCGGATAATGTGTCTGTCACTTCAAACCAGGCAAGGCGACACTTCTTCCTCAAACAATTATGACTGTTTCGAATTCAAAATAGAATACCTAATCCACAAGAAAAAAATGCAATTACACTACAAATAAAGTAGCACATTGATGTATATATTGTTGGTTTAAATGTATGAACGGTGGCATCAGAGAATGAGTGATCAGTTGTTCGTATCTCTGCCATTACCACAAAATTCCCCGGCAAATCTGCAGCGTCTCCTGCCTCATCTCGTTATTCCGACCTAACTGGGAATGAAGGAGGGGGAATAAAAGAGGAGGAGAAGCAGAAGTGCTTGTGGAATAATGGAAAGGAAGCACAGACATAAGTAACAGTTCGGAATATTAAACAAAATGGCATTCACTGTTGGAACTTAACCCGGATCACCAAATCATAACTGGGTTAAAGTCCAAAAAGGCACTCAGTTATTTTTGTGAAGACTTGAAACACCAAGTCCAAGTATGAACGCAACAAGTAGGCACCGCTGGGAGTTGAACCCAGGATTGCTTGTTTACGAGACAAGCGCTTTAACCAACTAAGCCACGGCGCCACAGCAGTCAGTCACTCACTCATCCATATGTGGAGTTGCTTAACCACTTCCTCACAGTCTTTGGACATGTGTTTTCGGATCAATGTTGCTCACAGAGAATTGTATTCAATCCTCGAATTTTCAAATACAAACAGTTTATAGCTGAAAATTATCCACTGAAAAGGCACAGAAAAAACATAATCTCTTCTTGCATTCATTTAAAACTGGTATTTTCACCTGGTTAAATTGACAGGAGAAAGAGGATGTGCTCATTCTATCGGGGCCCATGAACCACGTTAATACACACAGAGGGGACATCACATCAAGAGGAACAAGGTCATTGCGGTGAATTGACTAGCTGTAATGTGTAAGTAAGTATAAGCATTGGGCAGTAAAAGCTGACCCAATGGCACCGACATTGAGTTTTGCACCATCAGTTCCGCGCTGACTTCCTGCCTTATGCCTCCCAGGCATCATTGTCTATCACTTTATTTCACTGTCTTCGTCCACGTCTCAACTTATTTCAAACGATTACAGATGTCTGATAGGAACCTTTAAATTTTCGAAACGGATTCATGGAGTATAGTCAATGGGAAAGGATTCACTGCATATCCAGAATTACCACAGTGATGGAGGGGATGAATTACTTTCCTGAAGCTTTCAACGCCTCAGCACAGACATGCAGCTCGTGGGGTATTTCCAGGATTTACACTCAGCGACACTGAAGGATAAGCGAGATACATCCAACTCGGAAAGATGATATGATTGAATGGGCATTTGCGGTGGTCGTTTCCAGTGTATCTGCTGCCTTTGTCGTTATATACGGATGGAAGCAATTACTGACCGATTCTGGCAGGATCTGGGTGTGTGCTCTGTCTGCAAGCAATATTTGTTTTCATTCTAATAATTCACAAAAAGAGAAATAAATCTTCATTACCTGAGTGGGAATTATATCCAGGTATGTGCGATGCACACTCGGACTCCGAAACAGGGACCTCCTGTGATGATGACTATAAAATTAAAACCTGACTTGTAGACACTCTTGTGTCTGTCGTTGACTCCATGACAAACTTCAGCTGCAAAGTTGCTCACTCCTAGTTTCGAAAAAGTTCATATTATCGCACTGGATTTCAATGTGAAGAAAGCGGAGCTGCGATAATCTGATGTTGTTCAGCAGATGTACTGCAGGAAGGCACAGAACAGGCTGGTGGTCACAGGGCCTCATTTTGACGCGCTGGTATCCGGTGAGCTGGCAGCACCAATAAGGGTGTCGTGATACTTGTCTGATTCCAGATCCCGGGCTAGAAATGACCAGAGTTTTCTCGCTGAACTTGTTTAGGGTCTTGAAAGGAAGAGGTCATGACTCAGATTATGAAAGTACATTTCACTGGAGTGGATCATGTAATCGCGTAGTGACTGTGAATACAGCAATGGAAACGTCCAGCAGACATGCAGGCAACACTGAATGAGGCACGTGAAGACGAATGTGTTCAAGTTGCCAGTGAAAGGCACTGCACCACAAAGAGTGACGTATTGAATTAAAGCAGTGACGCTAATTATCTTTGCTGGTTTTTCACCTTGGTAATCTTATATCCCCCCGATATAAATGTCTCCATTACACATGGAAAAGATGGAAGGAAGTCGACGGTGGGTCGGCCCTGTGGTGTAATGGATAACACGTCTGAATTTGAATCGGTCTATTGTAGTTTTGAGTCTACTTAGCTCAATTGCAGCATGCTGCTTTGTTGAAGTCAGTCATAACTGGTTTTATAAATTCATTATGGGCAAGGAGGAGTCTGTGAAGAGTACCGGGACATCATAAAAATCAATAAGCCCGTCTCTGTTTGGTGCGGCTCCAGATGGGGGAGATATGAAACCTGTGCTTTGTATGAATGCTTATTGTGGGGAAGGACATAGAACACAGAACATAGAAAAATACAGCGCTGAACAGGCCCTTCGGACCTCAATGTTGCAACGACTTTTGAACTATTCTCAGCTCATCCCCTTCCAAGAAACTATCATCGCCCATGTGCTTCTCCAAGGATTGTTTCGATCTCCCTAATGTGGCTGAGTTAACTGCACAGACAGGCAGGGTATCCCGCGCCATTACCACTGTCTCAGTAAAGAACCTGCCTCTGACATCTGCCCCGAATCTATCACATGTCAATTTGTAGTTATGTACCTTCATACAAACTGACATCACCATCCTAGGAAAATGACTTTCATGTCTACTTATCTAATTTTCTGATCATCTTGTATGTCTCTATCAAATCCCCTCTGAGACTTTTTCTTTCCGATGAGAACAGACCCAAGTTTCTCAGCCTTTACTCATTAGGCATTCCCTCCAGACTAGGTATCATGCTGGCTCACTGGATAGCACTGATGCCTCATAGTGCCAGGGACCCGGTTACAATTCCAGACTCGGGCAACTGTTCGTGGGGAGTTTGCATATTCTCCCTGTGTCTGCGTGGGTTTGCTCCGGTTTCCTCCCACAGTCCCAAAATATGCAATTCAGGTGAATTGGCAATGCTCAATTGCCCGTATTGCCGGGTGCATTAGCTGGGGTAAATATAGGAGAATGGGTCTGGGTGGGTTTATGTTGGGAGGGTCGATGTGGACTTGTTGGACCTAAGGGTCAATTTCCACACTGTAGGGAATCTAATCTAAATCTCTTCTGCACTTTTTTCCAATGCTTTAACATTCTTCCCGACATACATCCGCACTAGCGTATTATGTATTTGCAGCATGATATTGCGGCTCCGGAAATCAATCCTTCTACAAATGAAACCTAACACACTGCATGCCTTCTTAACAGCGCTGTCAATCTGGGTGGTAACTTTCAAGGATCTATGCACATGGACTGCAATATCCCTCTTCACATCCACACTTCCAACAATCTTTCCATTGACCCAATACTATGCCTTCCTGTTATTCTTCCCAAAGTGCATCACCTCACATTTAGCTGCATTGAACGCCATTTGCCACCTCTCAACCCAATTCTGCAGCCCATCCAAGTCGCCCTGCAACCTGTAACATATTTCCAAACTGTCCACTACTCCACCGACTTCAGTGTCATCTGCAAATGGACTCATACATACACCTACGATGCATCTAAGTTATTTATAGAAATAACAAACAGCAGTGGCACCATAACAGATCCTTGTGACACACCACCAGTAACTGGACTCCAGGTTGTATATTTTCCATCAATTACCACTCGCTGCCTTCTTTCAGGAAGCCAGTTTCTAATCCAAATGGCTAAATCACCCTCAATCCCATGCCTCTGCATTTTCTCAAACAGACTATCACACGGAACCTTAACAGAGGATTGTCTGACATCCATGTATACCACGTCAACTGCTCTACCCTCATCTACATGCTTGGTCACATTATCAAAAAAACTCAATGAGGTTTGTGAGACACTGCCTACTCTTGGCGAAACCATGTTGACTATCTGAAATCAAATTATTGCTTTCCAGATGATTATACATCTTACCTTTTATAATCCTTTCCAAAACCTTTCCTACATCAGAAATATGGGTCACTGATATATAATTACCTTGGTCATCTCTGCTGTCCTTCTGGAACTAGGGCACAACGTTTGCGATCCTCTAGTCCTCCAATACTAAACCTGTAGACAATGACGACTCAAATATAAAAGCCAAATGCTCTGCTATCTTCTCCCTAGGTTTCCAGAGAATCCTCGGACAAATCACAACCAGCACAGGAGACTAGTCTACTTTCACTCCTTCTGGAATTGATAACACCTCTTCATAACTAACATCAATCCTTTCTATTCTAATATCTCTTATCTCATTCTTCTCCCCGACATTATTCTCTTTACCTGAGTGGAAACCGATGGGAAATGTTCGTTTAGTACTTCTCCCAACTCCACAGGGTCCCCAATCAACATCCCACTTCTGTCTTTGACTGGCCCTATTCCTACCCCAGTCATCATTTTAATCCTCACATACCTACAGAAGGCTTTAGGTTTCTCCTGTATTCTATTTGCTGAAGACTGCTCGTCTTCTGAAAAATCTCTTTAAATCCTTCCTAGCTAATCAGTAACACTCCATCGCATCATCTGAACCACCTTGTCTCTCAACACATGAGCCTCAATCTTCTTATTAACAAGAGATGCAATTTCTGTAGTATTCCATGGTTCCCTTACCTTTTCAATTCTTCCCTGCCTGACCGAGATATGCCTATCAAGGGAACGCAATATCTGTTCCTTAACCCAGCTCCACATTTCCATTGTCTGCATGCCTCGCATTTTGCTACCCTATTCTATGCATCTTAGGTTTGCCTAATCGCATTATAATTGCCCTTGCCCCATCGATAACGTTTCACCTGTGGCATGAAAGATGTAGTCTGTGGGGAAATGGATGTTGTTATCTGCAGTAAAAGAACTGTTACAGAAGAGGAAGCGCCGGACGTATTGGACCGGCTAAAAGTTAATAAATCCCTGTGACGTGATCAGGTCACACCACAGAACTCTGCGAAAAGTGAGACAAGTGATTTATGCATCACTTGCTGAAAATTGTGCCATCGATCATCACAGGTGAAGTGCCATAAGACTAGGCTGGATAATATGACACCACTAATTAAGAAAGGAGGTAAGAAAAAGCCAGGCAACGACAGACCTGTGAGTCTGACGTCGGTGGTGGGTAAATTGCGGAGGGAATCCTGAGAGACAGGATTTAATGTATTTGGAAATGCAAGACTGATTATGGATGGTCAGCAATGGCGTGATGCGTAGGAAATTATGTCTCCTTAAATTGAATGAGTTCTTTTTTGAAGAATTAACAAAGAGGATTGATGAGGCCAGACTCCTTTACGGGATATCTGTGGACTTCTATAAGAGAGGTCGACAATATTCCACATGGGAGACTAGGTAGCAAGTTGAGGAGATCCAACCATTTGGATTCAGAACCGGCTCCAAGGTAGAAGACAGAGGGTGGTGGTGTAGGGTTGCTTTTCGGACTGGAGGCCTGTGACAAGTGAAGTGCCACAAGGATCAGTGCTGTGTCCTCAACCTTTTGTCATTGATATAAATGATTTGATTGCGAACATTAGAATACAGTTAGTAAGTTTGCAGGTGACACCAAATTTGGAGGTGCAGTGGACATCGAAAAGGGTTACCTCAGATTAAAGCAGGATCTGACCAGATGTACCAATGGGCTGAGAAGTGGCAGATGGAGTTCAATTCAGATAAATGCGTGGTCCTGTATTTTGGGAAAGCAAATCTTAGCAGACTTATGCACTTATTGGTAAGGTCCTAGGGGGTGTTGCTGATCAAAGAGACCTTGGAGTGCCGCTTCATAGCTCCTTTAAAGTGGAGTCGCAGGTAGATAAGATAGTGAAGAAGGCGTTTGATGTGCTTTCCTTTATTGGTCAGAGCATTGAGTACAAGAGTTGGGAGGTCATGTTGCGGCTGTGCAAAGACATTGGTTAGGCCACTGTTGGAATATTGCGTGCAATTCTGGTCTCCTTCGTATCCGAAAGATGTCGTGAAACTTGAAAAAGGTTCTGAAAAGATTTACAAGGATGTTGCCAGGGTTGGAGGGTTTGAGCTACAGGGAGAGGCTTAACAGGCTGGGGCTGCTTTCCCTGGAGCATCGGACGCTGAGGGGTGACCTCATAGAGGTTTACAAAATTATGAGTGGCATGTGTAGGATAAATAGACAACGTCTTTTTCCTGAAGTCGTGGAGTCCAGAACTAGAGTGCATAGTTTTAGAGTGAGAGGGGAAAGATATAAAAGCGACCTAAGGGGCAACGTTTTCACGCAGAGGGTGGTACGTCTATGGAATGAGCTGCCAGAGGATGTGGTAGAGGCTGGTACAATTGCAACATTTACGAGACATTTGGATGGGTATATGATTAGGAAGAATTTGGAGGGATATGGGCCGGGTGCTGGCAGGTAAGACTATATTGGGTTGGGATATCTGGTCGCCATGGACAGGTTGGACCGAAGGATCTGTTTCCATGCTGTACATCTCTGTGACCCTATTACTCTATGTTGTGCCCACACCCGACTATGCGAATGCACTTCTGCTCGTCGTCAAACATTCTGAACTTTCAGATAGTAATTGTCTTATTGTCGTCAGCAAATTGCAGTTGCCTGTTCCCGAGTTGACATATTTTCCAATTCACATGGCTAACACAAATCCAATTAGCCTCAGTATTTATTTATATATATATATGTGTGTGTGTGTGTGTTTTCAAACACAGAAACACGTACAAAATGCAGGGATTTCATTTCTATATTAAACAAGAATGTTCATTTATCAGTAGATAGTATATCAACTGCAGATAAACAATGACTAACGACAATATATCACTGGAATGCTGACAACCTTAATCCTCTCATACAACTTCCACCACAAACTCCCAAAGGCAGTCACAGAGAAAAAGAACGTGGAGTCGTTGTTGCACATGATGCATGGGAACGCAGTTCAGTAGTCCCTGCCCATAGGAATCACTGAGATTATTCTGTTAACTTTTCAGGATACTCTGCGGTAATTGGTTGTGTCAGCTTTGTTTTGCTTGACACTGCGTCGACAACGTGGGAAACCCTCCTGCTGAACAAACCAAACACCCAGGAAACTGGTCTCGCCTCAGAATTTGTCGCAGTATGAGTGACAAAGAACTACTAAATTCCAGTACATTTTAAAAACTCAATGTGTTCCTTAACTCTAAAAGTGAACATTTAGCAAAATCATTTACAACTTTAAACCCAGTTTCTCTTAACTAATTGTTATTGGCCTTCAACTGTACAGCAACATACTTTTCCAATAACCATGTATTAAAATTACACCACCTTAACTTCAAAACCACACAACGGCTTTCAGTGACAGTTTCCATCTCCCTCTGGCTGTAGGTCTCCCTGGGTCATCTTCGATATTTTCGTGCAAGGATGTTTCGTATGAAAAAGGAACTTTGACCGGGAAAAATTTGCGGACAGTTTACTCTATTGATGACATTTAGTCTCACTCTGTCTAACGGTCAAAATGTCTGACTCTTTACTGCCCACGCATTGGATTATATCAGTGGTATGATATTTGCAAAACAGCAAATTCAAAATAATCAGTTTTTAATTTGCTGGGCCTAATTTAAACTGATGTTTTTTATCCATTTGAATCATTGCAAAAACAACAACCGATATTCAGGTATTTGTTTCAAAATGAAATATGGTATATTTTCAAATTTCCAGTACACTCTAATACTGCTAGTCAGTCACATGATTGGTACCTGCAAGCTCTCATTGCCAAACAGCCTTCCCTCTCTTTTTAATGTACATTTGACACACGCAAATTTATAACATCTCCCCACTTACGAAAACGATATGAACCATTACAGTGAAAATATGTTTTTTTTTCAGGTTTTATCCACCATTGCAAGGAAATGCGTTGGGCCTTCATGTTACTTCATATTACTTCCTGGGCGCGCGCACACACACACAACGCACACACACACACACGCACACACACACACACACACACATATATATAGATATATATATATATACAAAATATTGTTATCCGTTCAAACTTATCTGTAGTTTTTCTGTTAAATCAGCAATAACGCACCTATAACCAAATTATTATCAGCCATAAAATGTACAATGTCTAAATTAAGAGTCTGCAACAAAAGACTCCAACGCATAAAACTCACATTCTTGTCTTTTATTCGTTCCAAGAATGTAAAAGGATTTCAATCTGTCACATAAACATTAAACTGTTGGAAGGCCAGTACGAAACTCAATAATTTATCTGTTTGGTGTGGAGTTTAGTGTGCAGTAAACAACTGGCGTTCAATTCCATCATGATCTTCGAACAGCTGTACAGCTCCAACGCGTATGTTGTTGGTGTCCAAATTGCATGACCGATGTTATGTAACAAGAACCTCTCCTCTGCTTTCGTGAATGTTGATTTCTTTCAGTTTATTACTAGTTTTGCTTCTCTTAATCGTTCAAAGAGCTCTGCCAATTGCAGCATGTGATCTCCCCATGACTCACTAACGATCATTACATCATCTGGATGGACTGCACGGTTTCCTAACGCAGCCATAAGCCATAAGGTTATGAGCCTTTGGAATGTGGCTGGTGCATTTTTCATTCCAAAGTGCATCACTTCGAATTGATGTAACCTATCAGAAGTCAGGAACACTCAAAACTCTTCGTATTTCTCTGATAAAGGTATCTGCCCATCACTACGCAGTAGTTCCCACTACCTAACGTTACTAGCTTATCCAAATTTCTCGGTACAGTCTGAGTCGGTTCGGTGATATTTTCGTTGAGCTGCCATCCACTTCCTTCCACACTTGCGTGGCTATGAAAGGATTAATCCTATAGGGGTGTTGTTTTGTCAGAACAGCATTCCCTACTTCTAGCCCATGCACAATGGCATTAGTCCTCCCCATGTTATTCTTGCAACTGTCGTCATACTGCTGCTATCTTTCAACTGCGTTTTTTCCCTGAGACAGTTAGCTCACTGACGCATCACAGGACTCAGGGACTTCCTCATTGTTAAATTTGCGGTCCATCAAAATCCCCATCGTCTGAATTTGTTTTCTCATTTTGTGGGGCAGTAATTAACTGTTTTTTTTTTCAGAGCCCTCTCTGACGTAACAAGGTTTCAACCTGTTCATATTACATGCCCGTCACAGTTTTCTTCTATCCGCATAAGATCATTAGACCATAATAAAAAAAAGAGTGGAAGTAAGGTCATGTGGACAATCGAGTTCTCCCCATCATTCAATCATGGCTGATGGGCATTTCAACGCCACCTACTCGTACCCCTTAATTCCTTGTGAGATTGCGAATTTATCAATCTCTTCACTGAAGACATTTAATGCCCCCGCCTCCACTGTGCTCCGAGTTAGTGAATTCCACAGGCCCGCCATTCTCTGGCTGATCAAATGTCTCCTCATTTCCTTTTTAAATTGACCCCCTCTAAGTCTAACGCTGGGCCCACGAGTCCTAGTATCCTCACGAGACAGAAACAATTTCCGAGCGTCCACCTTTTCCAAGCCATCTTGTATGATACTATTAGATCTCCCCTCAGCCTTCTGAACTCTAACGAATACAATCCTAGGATCCTCAATGATTCATCGTTTGTTAGACCAACCATTCCAGCAATCATTTGTGTGAATCTCCGTTGGAGAAGCTCGACTGCCGGTATGTCCTTCCTGAGGTTTGGTCCACAACAGGACACAATGTTCTAAATGGAGCTGAACCAGAGCTTTAAAACGTCTTCGTAGCAACTCACTGCTTTTACATTCCAACCCTCTCGAGAGAAATGACAAAAATGCATTTGTTTTCTTAACCACGTACTCAACCTGCAAATTACTCCACAGTGCACTAGCACTCCCAGATCCCATTGTGCCTTGGCTTTATGAATTTTCTCACCGTTCATAAATTAGTCGTTGACTCTGTTCTTTTTTGCCAAAGTGCAAGACCTCGCATTCTCTCATATTAAATTCTATCAGCTATATCTTGTACCATACTCCTAAACACTAAACTCCAGCAGTGGTTAGCACTGCTGCCTCACAGCGCCAGAGACCCGGGTTCAATTCCCGCCTCAGGCGACTGACTGTGTGGAGTTTGCACGTTCTTCCCGTGTCTGCGTGGGTTTCATCCGGGTGCTCCGGTTTCCTCCCACAGTCCAAAGATGTGCAGGGCCAGGTGAATTGGCCATACTAAATTGCCCGTAGTGTTAGGTAAGGGGTAAATGTAGGGGTATTGGTGGGTTTCGCTTCGGCGGGTCAGTGTGGACTTGTTGGGCCGAAGGGTCTGTTTCCACACTGTAATGTAATCTAATCTAAACTGTCCAAGCCTTTCTGTAGCCTCCCCAACCCCTCAGAACTACCTGCCTGTCCACCTGACTTCGTATCATCGACGAACTTCGCCAGTGTGCCACCAGCCTTTTAATCCAGATCATTTATGTATAAAGTGAAGTTGGGACCCAACACTGAATTCAGCATCTTTATGAGACTGTTTTTCCTGACTCACCTTTTCTTCTCAATTTGATAACGATCACTACAGCTGGCTTTTGAGTGAATATTACAACTGGTTATATGTCATCCCCACGGGAAAACGTCCGAATTTCAGAGATTTTATCTGCCCCCTGTACCTTTCTACACTGTGCCACTTCGTGTTGTTTAACTAACTCACCTACCCGATTTTATCCCTGCATCACCTCCGATACATAATCCAAGTGCGTGGTCTCCTACTTTGGCCCTTTGAATTTCTCCGTAATTATTTTCAAAAGGCCTCTCACTCCATGTCCGAATACTACATCAAAGGGCATAAACTTAGAAGACTTGTTTTGAGGCATGCCCAATGGCAAACAATGCAAATAGGATACTTTTATCTCAAACATTCGGGCAGCCCTGGCAGTACTCTCTTAACACGGTATTCAGCATCTGATGCCTCCTTTCTGAAGCTCGCTGGAATTCAGGATGGAACGCACTTGTTTTAAAGTGCTGTATTCCTAAGCCATCCACCATTTCGTCAGATGGCCGACTAGTAAAATTTGGCCTTAGTTTGATTGAATATTCCTGGGTGGCCGAAACCATGTGAAGAAAGCTATTGATTCCACGACCATTATTTTTTTCTTCTTCCTCCGTAATGGAATTGCCTCCGCAAATCTGTTTGCCATTTCCATTATGGTTAACAAGCACTACTTCTCGCTTCTAATTTGGGTAGGAGATGTGCAGAGTTAGTCATCACCTGCATGAAGCTTCTTCCAATGTGTTCATTGGCAATAAAGTTGTTGCTTTTATTACTGCTGTGGCTTACGTAGGTATTGGAAAATATGACATGTCTGGCAAACGTTATTTACATCCTAATTGCATTTGAGGCCAATATAAATGCTTTTGTACCTCAACCTGAATCTTATTTTCACACAGTTGACCTCGTACTTGTAGTTCATGTATTACCCATAATACTTCCTTTATTGCTATTTGCAACACAAGCTTGTGCATTTCAGCCCAGTTCCCCCCTACGCTCTTCTGAATGGTGTCCATTTTAAATTAATAACCATCAGGAATAATCTCTGACTTATTTTCTGAGTATACGTCGACATATATATCTGTTATTGTCTCGTCTTTCAGTTTTAAGTCCATTAGCCTTCCATTTAATCACTTCTGCCTGACCCCCTGTCAGTTCCAGTTTTCCTGAACTATTGCATCAAACAGTGTGCCCGCTAATTGAACCTCAATTTCTTCGCCTTTCTCTTCACATTCTGCTACGTGCAGTGACCTATGATAGTGGGATCGTTTTACTACACAGTCTGAAAACATGCCAGGTTATTTACCTTTTAACTCTTCAATTCCCTGGTCTGCGTTGGTGTCTCCACAACACTGGTGGCACTCCCACCTTGGATACTGATGAATAGATCCCAAGAAAAAACTGTATTCCTGGAACTCACGCTCGATCAGTACTCCAACTTGTCTTGAGTTTGCTTTCCAAACTGACCTTACAATGTACGCTAAATTCCTGTCCAGCTATCCCCCAAATCACTGTTCTCTCGAGTAACATGTCAGAACGTGTGCAAAAACATTCACCTCTCGATCCTGTATCTCTGAAAATAGTGAAACATTTCCCTTATCTCCGTGTTCTTTCTGAGTAAACTTTACCCAGAGAGATGAATTATTTTCCAGATCAGGGACTCATTCTATACCCAGCCCGTATATAAGCTGTGTACTATCCAGTAGCTCCTCGATTTTACTTGGGGGCTTCTCTTACTACATTCACGAATGCCAATGGCTTCGCGTCTTTCATCACATCTTTTCCCACAGTGGCTTAATTCAATGACCAGTACAGTGACTTCATGTGTCCTCCTTTATCACAGTGGAAACACTTGTCGGATATAACTTCCTTTTCCTCCTCTTGGGCTTCTTTGTTAACCTGTAGTAGACTAGTGCCAACGTGCTCTTAATTTTGTTTTGTAGATTGA
Source organism: Chiloscyllium plagiosum (assembly GCF_037043375.1). Taxonomy (NCBI): domain Eukaryota; kingdom Metazoa; phylum Chordata; class Chondrichthyes; order Orectolobiformes; family Hemiscylliidae; genus Chiloscyllium; species Chiloscyllium plagiosum. Next base: position 3,847,990 of record NW_028270188.1, on the reverse strand, counting down.
GATCAGTACTTCTCTAAATTTCTGTCCCTCACAGGATGGATTTCTTGTCAAAAGCTGAACGTTGCCTTATGCAACAGTGCGTATTCATCTGCCATCTCTGCTGCTATTCTCGCTTATTTGTTATTGTTCATCCACACAAATTCTTGTCATCTCTGAGAGTGAGTTCTTCAAAACTCCTCCAGAAGATTAATCTCTCTGAGAGCCACGTCGGCCTTGGCTATTGTAACTACGGCACCCAAATATCAAAATTACGATTTTTAATTCTATCGAACTCAACATAGGTCTGACCTTGTTCCTTCCTTACTTTTCTCAACCGCTGTCGATACGCCTCTGGTACGAATTCATAAGTAATCAAAACCAGACTGCTTGACATCTTCATAATCACTTGACCACTCAACTGACAGCACTGTGAATACCTCACTCGCTCTGCCTACCAACCTAGATTGAACGAACATTTCCCACAATTTCAACACACCAAAAACCGAGTCAATTGTTCAAATGAAATAAAGAAAGCTTCTAAATCATTCTCATCAAAAGGTGGATGCGCTTTAACATATTTGTGTGTATCACAATCTTCTCTCTTCATATCCTCCTGGTTAACTTGACTTTCCTGGAAATGGTGCAAATTCTGAAGATTAGCTTCTCTCTCCTTTTCTCTTTATTTTCTCGCTCTTCTTTTTTTCCCTGTCTTCGATGTAGAACATAGAACATAGAACATAGAATAATACAGCGCAGGACAGGCCCTTTGGCCCTCGATGTTGCGCCGATCCAAGCCCACCTAACCTATACTAACCCACTATCCTCCATATACCTATCCAATGCCCGCTTAAATGCCCATAAAGAGGGAGAGTCCACCACTGCTACTGGCAGGGCATTCCATGAACTTACGACTCGCTGAGTGAAGAACCTACCCCTAACTTCAGTCCTATATCTACCCCCCCTTAATTTAAAGCTATGCCCCCTTGTAATACCCGACTCCATACGCGGGAAAAGGTTCACACTGTCAACCCTATCAAACCCCCTAATCATCTTGTACACCTCAATCAAGTCACCCCTAAACCTTCTTTTCTCTAATGAAAACAGCCCCAAGTGTCTCAGTCTTTCCTCATACGATCTTCCTTCCATACCAGGCAACATCCTGGTAAACCTCCTCTGCACCCGTTCCAGTGCCTCCACATCCTTCCTATAGTATGGCGACCAAAACTGCACACAATATTCCAGATGCGGCCGCACCAGAGTCTTATACAACTGCATCATGACCTCAGGACTCCGGAACTCAATTCCTCTACCAATAAAAGCCAGTACGCCATATGCCTTCCTCACTGCACTATTTACCTGGGTGGCAACTTTCAGAGATCTGTGTACATGGACACCAAGATCCCTCTGCTCATCCACACTACCAAGTATCCGACCATTAGCCCAGTACCCCATCTTTTTGTTATTCTTCCCAAAGTGAATCACCTCACACTTAGCTACATTGAATTCCATTTGCCACCTTTCTGCCCAGCTCTGCAGCTTCTCTATATCCTGCTGTAACCTGCCACATCCTTCCTCACTGTCAACAACTCCTCCGACTTTCGTATCATCCGCAAACTTGCTCACCCAACCTTCTAACCCCTCTTCCAGGTCATTTATAAAAATGACAAACAGCAATGGTCCCAAAACAGATCCTTGCGGAACACCGCTAGTGACGGCACTCCATGAAGAAACTTTGCCATCAACTACTACCCTCTGTCTTCTTCCATCCAGCCAATTCCTAATCCAAACCTCCAACTCACCCTCAATGCCATACCTCCGTATTTTCTGCAGTAGCCTACCATGGGGAACCTTATCAAACGCCTTACTAAAATCCATATATACCACATCTACCGCTTTCCCCTCATCAACCTCCTTCGTCACCTTTTCAAAGAATTCAATAAGGTTTGTGAGGCACGACCTGCCCTTCACAAAACCATGCTGACTATCCTTGATCACATTATTCCTATCCAGATGTGCATAAATCCTATCCCTTACAATTCTCTCTAAGACTTTGCCCACAACAGAAATGAGACTCACCGGCCTATAGTTACTAGGGTTATCCCTACTCCCCTTCTTGAACAAGGGAACCACATTTGCTATCCTCCAGTCTTCTGGCACTACTCCAGTAGACAAAGAGGACATAAAAATCAAGGCCAATGGCTCTGCAATCTCCTCCCTTGCTTCCCAGAGAATCCTAGGATAAATGCCATCAGGCCCAGGGGACTTATCTATTTTCACCTTTTCCAGGATTTCCAACACCTCTTCTCTACATACCTCAAAGCCATCCATTCTACTTATTTGTGACTCAGTATTCACATCGACGACAATGCCCTGTTCCTGAGTAAATACTGAAGAAAGGTATTCAGTCAGTGTCTCCCCAATCTCTTCCGACTCCATAGCAACTTCCCACTACTATCCTTGACTGGACCTATTCCTACCCGAGTCATTCTTTTATTCCTAACATACCTATAGAAAGCCTTAGGGTTTTCCCTAATCCTACCGACTAAGGACCTTTCATGTCCCCTCCTTGCTGCTCTTAGCTCTCTCTTCAGGTCCTTCCTGGCTACCCTATAACTCTCAATCGCCCCAATTGAACCTTCACGTCTCATCTTGAGATAGGCCGCCCTCTTCCATTTAACAAGGGATTCCAATTCCTTATTAAACCACGGCTCCCTCGCACGACCCTTTCCTCCCTGCCTGACAGATACATAATTATCAAGGACACTCAATAGTTGCTCCTTGAACAAGCTCCACATATCATTTACACTCTTGCCTTGGAGTCTACTTTTCCAAGCCACACATCCTAAGTCATGCCTCACCGCATCATAATTTCCCTGACCCCAGCTATAACTCTTGCCCTGTAGCACACACTTATCCTTCTCCATCACGAGTGTAAAAATCACCGAATTATGGTCACTTTCCCCAAAGTGCTCACCTACCTCTAATTCTAACACCTGGCCTGGTTCGTTACCCAGAACCAAATCTAGTATGGCCTCACCTCTTGTTGGCCTGTCTACATATTGTGTCAGGAAACTCTCCTGCACACATTGAACAAACACTGACCCATCTAACGAACTTGAGCTATAGCTTTCCCAATCAATATCAGGAAAGTTAAAGTCCCCCATAACAACCACCCTATTACTGTCACTCATCTCCTGAATCACCTTCCCTATCCTTTCTTCAATGATTCTAGGACTATTAGGAGGCCTGCAAAAGACTCCTAACAGGGTGACCTCACCTTTCCTATTCCTAACCTCAGCCCAAACTACCTCAGATGGCAAGTCCTCATCCATCGTCCTTTCCACCACTGTAATACTATCTTTGACAAGCAATGCCACACCTCCCCCTCTTTTACCCCCACCTCTGACCCTACTAAAACATTTAAATCCTGGAACCTGCAACAGCCAATCCTGTCCCTGTTCTAGCCATGTCTCCGTAATAGCCACAACATCGAAATCCCAGGTACCAACCCACGCTGCAAGTTCACCTACCTTATTTCGTATACTTCTTGCATTGAACTATACACACTTCAAGCCACTTTCCTGTTTACAGACACCCTCCTTGGAAATTGATGCCATGTTCCTAACCTCTCTACACTCCAGGCCCTGCACCCTGAAGCTACAATCTGGGTTCCCATGCCCCTGCAGAGTTAGTTTAAACCCCCCCCAAGAGCACTAGCAAACGTCTCCCCAAGGATACTGGTGCCCCTCAGGTTCAGGTGTAGACCATCCTGTTTATAGAGGTCCCACCGTCCCCAGAAAGAACCCCAGTTATCCAAAAACCGGAATCCCTCCCTCCTGCACCATCCCTGTAGCCACGCATTTAAGTGTTCTCTTTCCCTATTCCTCGAATCTCTATCACGTGGCACGGGTAACAAACCAGAGACAACAACTCTGTTCGTTCTAACTCTGAGCTTCCAACCTAGCTCCCTGAAAGCCTGTCTAACATCCTCGGCACTCCTCCTACCTATGTCGTTGGTGCCAATATGGACCACGACTTCGGGCTGCTCCCCCTCCCCCTCCAGGACCCGGAAAACACGATCAGAGACATCACGTACCCTTGCACCTGGGAGGCAACATACCAAACGTGAGTCTCTCTCGTTCCCACAAAACCGCCTATCTGTGCCCCTAACTATCGAGTCCCCAATTACTACTGCTCTGCTCTTCTTCACCCTTCCCTTCTGAGTAACGGGGACAGGCTCCGTGCCAGAGACCTGAGCCCCGTTACTTACCCCTGGTAAGTCATCCCCCCCACAAGTATCCAAAACGGTATACTTGTTCTTGAGGGGAACAGCCGCAGGGGGTCCCTGCACTGGCTGCTTCCTCCCAGTCCCCCTCACTGTCACCCATCTATCTGCCATCTTTGGAGTTACTACCTCCCTATAACTCTGATCTATGACCCCCTCTGCCTCCCGAATGATCCGAAGTTCATCCAACTCCAGCTCCAGTTCCCTAACACGGTCTTGGAGGAGCTGGAGATGGGTGCACTTCCTGCAAGTGTAATCGGCAGGGACGTCGATAGCATCCCTCACCTCATACATGTTGCAGGAGGAACATTGCACTGCCTTCACTGCCATCCCTCTAAAGCTAACTTTTATTTTAAAAAAACTGGGTCTAAAGAATACAACAAGCAAAATTCAGCACTTACCTACTTACCAAAACAGGTGTTATTATTAGGTTAGAGGAGGAGGGCGGGTGGGAGGCACTACCCGTGTAGTGCCTCGGGTTCCTCTCCTTCGCGCTTTTAAAGGGGGAAAAAACCTACCCAGGTAAGCTTACACTAACTGCTTCCGGGTCTCGGCTGCCCCTCTGGTCGTCGTCACTTCCCCCTGGTGCTCCCGCTCTTTCTGTGAAGAGAGAGTGAAAGAGAGACAAAAACACCGCTGCCCGCTACCGGTAAGCACTTTTAAAACCAAACGGTCTTACCTTCGCTGCTGCTCGCACTGGAAATGACCGATTGCTTCGAAGGGTGAGTCTAAATACTCACCGCTTTCCTTCCCGGCTGCCCCTCTGGTCTCCTTGTTCAACTCAGCACCTTCTCTTTATTTCTTTTCACTGTATTTTTTCCTTCTCTTACTTTTTCTGTCTCTTCTCACTTCTTTCTATCTCGTATCTCTCTCTCTCTTTATGTCTCTATTTCCTTTTCTTTATCTTCTAACTCCATTTTCCGAACATGTAATATAAGTGTTTTTTCTAACTCTGCTGCAGTTGTTTGTTTCTCTGACAGACCTCCATGCTTGACTAACTCCCTAGCACTTTCTGTATTACATTTGTCATTGGTTAAACCACATTCAAACCTCTTTGCCAATTTAAAACTTGTGTCGTATTTCTGTCTTTCTGAACTTTACAAAAATATTTGGGAATAGTCTTCAAATCCCAGAGCGACGTTTGCAATATTAAGAGACATTTATCTCACTTTCCATTTAACCGAACACAAGTAACCGAAATTAAACTCTCACCTTCACTTTTTTTTAAAGCTGTGGGCCACTAATTGGCAAGTGTTTACATTTTTTTTGGACCTTTCCAACCAAACATCAACTCAACTCTCTCCAAATCCAGATTGGATTTGTCTAAAACCGTCGAAACCATGGACTCGAGCCCCAAACTGTTTCGACACGGCGGTGAGCACTTCTGCTAAATGAAGAAATCACCCAAAAAATCTCATCTCACTTCATAATCTGGTAAAGTAAGAGTGACAGAAAACTCCTAATTTCCACTGTAAAAAACAATTTGTCTCTTAACTCTAATATTCATCATTAGACAACAAACAATTTGAATTCTAACCCACATTCTCTTAACATTTTCTGCCTTGAAACCCAAAATAATGTACTGACGCAAATATTGCCCTAATTAAAGCTACTTCAAGCCACTATTACATTTAAGATAACATACCAGAATAAAATCATTAGAACTAAAGAGAAATCAACATTGGTAAATAAGAATATACGTGAGGCATAACACAGGAACAGAAGGGAGTAAGAATATATGAGATCAAGAACGTTACATCATAAGAGAATAAGAACTTAGAAAAGACAAATGGAGATTACGATTCCAAACAAAAGACACAGAAGATGAAACATCTTAAGAAAATAAGTGTACAGGAGTAATTCGATAAGAGAGTAAGATCATCAGAAGGTATGAGAAAAAGAACTGAAGAGAATTCGAGCACAACAGAATAAGAGAATAAAACAAGAGAAATCAAAATCTAAGGAATATAATGTAATTTCGAGGAACACACTGAGACAAATGCAACTCGACTAAATGGAATTGACGTTTGTAACTAGGAAATGTTAGCAGTTGTGCAAAGTGTGAAAATAGATGAAACCCCTGTGCCAGATGGGATTTATCCGAGGATTCGCTGGGAGCCAGTGAGGAGAATACAGAGCCTTAATTTTGTTTTTTGTCAAAGGAATCGTGCGAGACGACTAGAGGTTTGCAAATGTTATTCCATTGTTCAATAAGTGGGCGGCACGGTGGCACAGTGGTTAGCACTGCTGCCTCACAGCGCCAGAGACCCGGGTTCAATTCCCGCCTCAGGCGACTGACTGTGTGGAGTTTGCACGTTCTCCCCGTGTCTGCGTGGGTTTCCTCCGGGTGCTCCGGTTTCCTCCCACAGTCCAAAGATGTGCAGTGTCAGGTGAGTTGGCCATACTAAATTGCCCGTAGTGTTAGGTAAGGGGTAAATTTAGGGGTATGGGTGGGTTGCGCTTCGGCGGGTCGGTGTGGACTTGTTGGGCCGAAGGGCCTGTTTCCACACTGTAATCTAATCTAATCTAATCTAAAGTGGAGTAGAGGCAACCCTGGTAAATATTGACAAGTGCGCATTTTGTGGCTTATGGGTAAAGTCTTGGAAAAGGATAGAAGAGACAGGATTTATTACCATCTGCAGAGGAATAAGTTGATTCAGTATTATCAATACAGTATCTAAAGTGTACGCCATGCGTCACAAACCTTATTGAGTTCTTGACATGGTGACCAAATAAGTGGACGAGACTGAAACGATTGATGTGGTGTATATTGATTTCATTAAGGCGTTTGATAAGGTTCCAGACGGTCGGCGATTGCACAATGTATGGAGGCATGAGTTTGAGGGTGAGTGAGCGGTTTGGATGAGAGTTTGGCTGGCTGGAAGAAGACTGGTGGCAGCTGGTGCTGGTTGAAGAGAAATTTCATGGTGGAGTCCAATTACTAGTAAGGGAGAGCAAGGATCTGTTTTGGGGTTCACTGCTATTTTTCATTTTTTGCAAAGAGGCGGGCGCACAAGGGAAGGTAATTGAGTTTCTGGACGACATCAAAGTCGGTGGAGTTGGGGATACTGCTGAAGAATGTTACAGGTTACAGAGGGACACAGATACGCTGCAAAGCTAGGCTGAGACGTGGCAAATGGAATTTAATGCGGAAAAGTGTGAAAAGTAGAAGGATCAACAGGAATAAAGAGTATTGGGATAGTGCTAAGATTCCTCGTAGTGCAGATGAGCAGAGAGAGATGGCTCTCAGGGTAACTGCAAGTTGCCATTCGGGTTGTTAGTTTTGATAAGAAGGCATGCAGTGTGTAAGGTTTGTTACTGGAGGCATTAAGATTCGGTAACATGATGTCGTATTGCAAATATTCAAAGCTCTGGTGCGGCCGCAAGTGGAGTATTACTTACAATTCTGATTATTGCATTGTAGGAAGGATGTATAAGCTTTGGACAGGACTCAGAGGAGATTTGCAAGGATTTTGCCTGGTGTGGCGTGAAGATCTCATGAGGAAAGGGAGGGACTTGAGGCAGTTTCGTGAAAGAGAAGAACGTTGTAGGTGACTTAATAGAGACATACAAGATAATCTGAGGATTACATAGTGTAGACAGTGAGAGCCTTTTTGCTCTGATGCTGATGACTAACATGAGAGGACATAGGTTTAAATTAAGGGGTGGTCGATGTACGACAGATGTGAGAGGTAGTTCCATTACTCAGAAGGTAGTAGGAGCGTGGAACGCACTCTCTGCAGTAGTTTTAGACTCCTCAAATTTCAGGGCATTTGAATGGTCTTTCGTTAGACATGGGGATGAAAATAAAAAGTGTACGATAGATGGACTTCAGACATGGACGACATGAGAAGCGCAACATCGAGTTTCGAAGGGTCTATACTGTGATGTGATGTTCTATGTTCTGAGTTCTAATAAGAAAATCAGAGATTAAGAGACTATTTCTCTGAAGGAATAACAGAATAAGAGCATGAGTACAAAGGAGAATGAGCCCAAAAGACAATGAGATAATAACATATGAACGAGTAAGACATTAGGGAATGAGAACTTAATAAAATTATGATAAAGAATAGAATAACAAAAGTGAATTAGAACAGGGCAGATTAACATAGTAAGATAATGACAACATTAAGTATTATGCGCATCAGAACATAAGTGAACATGAAAATAAGAACATTACAGAACAGGAATCTAAGGTAATAAGAGCATCAGAGACAATATGATAAGAGCATATGACACACAGAAGGAGTAGAATAAGTACGCAAGACATTTTATGAATATTAAACTCAGAACAGAAGAGGATATAAACACAAAACAAACGAGAAAAACAACATAAGTGAATAAGAAAATAAGAGAGGAGAAATATATGAATTTAACAGAACAAGAACACAAGGGCATAAGAACATGGGAGAACAAGAACAGAAGTGTATATAAAAAAGAGTGACAGAATTCGAGATCAAAAGAAGAAGAACATAAGTGAGTAATAAATATGTGCAGAGGGATATAACAGAAGAAGAGAATATGAGAATGTAAGAGATGGAGAACATAAGAAAATAATACCAGAACGAAACGAAAACATAAGATACGAACAGCGTAAAGGAATATTTACGAAAATACGAAAACAAAACACAAGTGAGTAAGCAAATAAGAGCGTGAGACTGTGAGAACAACAGTGAACAAAAACATAAGGGAACAAAAACATCAGACTATAAGTCAATATATGAATAAGAACATAAGAGAATGGAAAGGTAAGACAATGATAATGATAGAAAATTTGAGCAGAGTGATATATGCGAATAAGAACAAAAGGGAAGAAGGTGATAAAGTAAGAAGAACCTATGCGAATAATAAGATAAAAGAATGACAACATACGAGTATAAGATAATAAGAAAATAAGAACATTTATGAATATGCAAATATGAATATAGAATAAAAAACATGAGATCTAAAACGAAAAAAACAATATAAGTGAGTAAGAACATAAGTGAGTATAAAAATAGGACCATAACAGTATAGGATCACAGTGGAATAATTAAACAGGAGAACAGAAACAGAAGAGCATTAGAGAATAAGCACATGAACCAGAGAATTACATAAATGGAAAATACGAAAATAAGTGAATAGGAACATAAATATACTAGGACATACAAAGTACAGTAGAGTTTAAAATGTAAGAGTATAAGAACGTACGATGGTACGAGAATAAGACCTTCAGAAAACAAAAGCAAAAGCTTTTATGAACAAGAAAAGGAGTACATAAGATAAAATAATAAGAACGGAAAAGAAATCAATCGATGTGAACAAGAACATAAGAGAGCAGCAACATGGGAAAATAAAAGAAAAAGAACATATGAAAAACACACAAGATCATTTGAGAATAAATAAAGAATATCAGAATTAGAGAACAGCAGAATAAGAATGTAAGTGAATAAGTAAATAAGATTATTTATGATTAGGAAAGAAGAACATAAGAGACTAAAATTGGGAGATTAAAATAGAATTCAAAGTAATTGACTAAGAACATAAGTGAGCAGAACATAGGAACGTCAAGCAGTGAGAACATAAGAGAGAATAACACGGATAATCAGAAGAATGTAAGAATTTGAAACAGACAAATTAAGAATATGTTTAGTGGCATATGAACATAAAAGAATGAAAACAAAAGATTCGTATAGATTATGAATATTAGAAAAAGAGAATAAAAGAATTTTAACGTAGGAGAAAACGAATTGACGAGAATAGGAATACGTGAGAATACAACATAAGGCAATAATAAATAACAGCATAAAAACGTAAGTGAATAAGAAATTTAGAGATGAAGACGATAACACTCCAAATGAATAACAGAAGAAGAGAATGAGGACATAAGAGAATGACAGTACATGAGAATAAAATAATAAGACAATAAATTATGAAGAAAATAAGGGAATGAAAAAACGACAACAAAAGAGAATAAGTTCATTAACATTGGAGAATAAGAACACAACAAAATAAAAACGTAAGTTAATAAAGAAAGAGAATAAGTACAGAAGCAAATCAGAACATAAGTAAATATGCAAATAAAACATAAGGGAAATGGAAGGTACAATAATAATATCATAGGTGAACTATAACACAAGAGAATAAGACCATAAGAACATGTGTAAATATTCAGGTAAGAACGTAAGAGAATGAAAATTCACAAAAAAGAGAAAAACAGCATATCTAAAGACCAACATAACATATCAGGAATATATGAACATGTTAGAAAAAAGAACACAAGAGGATAAGCGCACAGGAGAACAAGAACATCACAGCACAAGCCATTACGAACATGAATACACAAATTCAAGACAAAAACAATAAGAATAACACTGACGGATAAAATAATACAATAAGGATATAAGGGTAGAACAGAAAACAGAATGTCAGAGAGGAAGAACACAACAGAATAAGAACATATTATAATGAGAATATAATGGAATACATACAATAGCGACTTAGAAAATAAGTGTCTCGGTGAATAAGAACAAAAAGAGAACATGAAGATAAGACAGTACAAACATTAGTGATTAGCAAGGTCAGAGCATAAGATCATACAGAAATAAGAAAATAACACCGACATAGCATTTGCGAACACTAAAATGAGAACAAGACAAGAATAGAAAATATAGAGACGTTAGAGCGGACATAGGACAGTCGGAACATATGAACATAATGGAATAAAACACAAGAGAATAAAAACACGCAAATACAAGAACAGACGAGCATAAAAGAACAAGAACATCTCTAAAATATTTCAAGAGCAAACGAATAAGAACATAAGTGATTGGTAAAATACGCCCGCAAAATCATGGGGAAGAATGAAGGGGAAAATAAGAGACAAACAACATAAAAACATAAGAGAATAAGAATAGGACTGAATAAGTATATAATATAATGTGAACATAAATTAAACAGAAAATAAGAAAATAGTTGAATAGGAACACAGGTGTGTGTGACTGCGAGAACAAAAGCGAATTAGAATACATGAAGGCAACACAACATAAGTGAATATCCAAATACAGACACAAGGGAATGTGAAAGTTAGATAATAAGAATATGGGTGAATTCGAACATACATCAATATGTGAATTAGAACATAAGAGAATAGCATTGTGACTAAATAAGAACCAAAGTGAATGACGAGTTAAAAACATACGAGATTAAGGGAATAAAAACATAATAACATTTATGATCATAAACTTAAACGCATAAGATATAAACATTTTAGAACTGAAGTGAAAAATCTATAAGTGAATAAGAATATAACCGAGTAGAAACATAGAAACATAAGTGAATAAGAACATTGGAGAAGAAGACTGTGAATAACAGAATCAGAACATAGACATATGAATGAATAAGATCATGACAGTTAGGGCGTAAGCAAAGAATACAATCAGAGCATAAGATTAAATGCATAAGAACATGAGAGAATAAAACCAAAGCAGAGGAAAGGTATAGCAGTAGGAGAACGGGACAATAAGAACATGAGAACTGAATATCATAACAATATAAGACATAACAAACTAACAGAATGAAAAATGAAAAAGACAGTAATAGAACAGGAGTCCATGAGAATGCAACATAAACCGTGGTGCACTGATATACGTGTTTTTGGTGATAAAGAGCAGAGGCAACAACAAAAGCTGAGTCGAAACCGGAAACAATCACCAACCAGGAGTGTTCTCTCGCAGTCGGGGAGCTCTTCAGTGGTTCAGGACATTCGGCCTTGAATCTTCGGTTTTCCATCCTCCAAGGCTGACTGTGAGCTAGGCAAAAATGCAAAGTGGCCGTGGAGAGGCTGCCAGCCAAGTTTGGTTCCCATGGGGATGGCGTCAAGCGTAAACGTGAGTTCATGTCACACTACAGGTGACCTCACTGCACTGAGATTTCTCTCACAAACATGCACACAAGTGCAAGCACGAGCACACGCGGGCACGTAAACACATAGGCGCGTGCGCACATATATAAATACAGCCATAGACCTGGACACTCACACAAACTTTCTCTCACACAAAAGCTCTCCCTCATGCGCGCATACATATATCCCCACACTCAAACCCACGCACGCACCCTTTCAATAACATATACCCCATTGCACACACATACACACATGCTGTCATGGACACTCACATGCCCACATACACACCCACATGCACACACTCACTTGGTCTACCCTGCACTCACACATATATAAAGATTTTTGTATGAATTTGTACTTGCTGCACAACATTTTATTTTGCGCGAAAACTACATTATTCATTTAAGATTCTGAAAATTCCATTTTAGAAATGCAATCAGTCTGAACGAACATTGGGACACAGACTTTAACCTCACACCTTCAATGCATTACCTGATCTGAAATGGCTCCTATTTTTAAAACTATGTTGATCATATAACTTTTAAACAAATCTGGGATTTACATATGAAGGAACTGAAAATAACATGATTATTCCTAATGATAAAAGACTAAAGCTAATTTTGTTTAATATTTAATTCCATGACAATTCAATCTTGTTGCTTTAAATTCTGTGTCCTATGATTCTGGTCCACAACCACCTGATGACGAAGCAGCGCTTTGAAAGATAACGCTTCCAGGGAAATCTGTTCACCTCCAAACTGGTGTTGTGTAATTTTAACTTGACCCATTGTGAAAATAATAGAATAAGCACAAACAGAAGCAAGCAAATAAGAGAATAAGAATGTTCGAGATTATGAATAAGAGAATATTAAAGCGTAAGAAAAGCGTAAGAACAGAATGCACAATGACCAAATAAGAGATTGAGAACATCAGATAATAAGTGCATCTGGTAATAAGATAATAAGAATATAAGAGCGTAAGAAAGTGAGAATATAAATGCAAAAGAGATTAAGAAAAATACGAGAATAAAAATAGAAAAGAATAAACTCTTAAGATAATACGCACTCCAGAGAAAAAGCACATCGGTGAATGAGAAAATAAGGACATAAAGGAAGTAGAACGTAAGTGAATATGCGAATATTAACATAAGGGAACATGAATTTAAAATAACTAACACATTCGAGTTTAAAATGTAGGAGGAGAATAGCATAGGAGTGTAATAGGATTATACCTTCAGATAAATGAGACGTCAGAGCATTTATGAATAACAAAATAAATGCAGAAATTAAAATCATAAGAATTAAAGGGAAATCAACATAAGTGAAGAACTACGTATGTGAGGAGGAACAGAATAACATAAGAGAGCATGCTCATAAAATGTGATGGGGATGTGATGGCTTAATTGTGTAATCAGTGTCTGTAAATCCAGCGAACCATGACAAAATGTGGAAGTTGATTTCAACAAATATTTGGAATTAAAAGTCTAATGACTGCTCTATATACATTGCCTCTGCTCGGAATAAAAGCTCCATCTGTCACACTAATGCCCTTTAGTGAAGGAACCTGTCAATACTTAACTGGTCTGGCCTACATGTGACTCCAGCTCAGTAACAAAGTGGCTGACATTCAGCTACTTGCTGGGCTATTAGGGATGGGCAATAAATGCTGCTTCACCAGCGATGCTCACATCCTCATAAAGAATACAAAGAAAAATAATAAGACAAAACAACATAATATCATAAGAGAACAAAGCTTTAAATATGAGTTCGAGCGAACAAGATAATAAGAACATAAGTTGAGAAGACCACAAGACGATTTATGATCATGAAAAGAAGAATATAAGGAAACAGAGTTTGGGAGATGATTTGTAGCTCGGGTGCTCGTTGTTGTGGTTCTGTTTGCCGAGCTGAGGATTTGTGTTGCAGACGTTTCGTCCCCTGTCTCGGTGACATCCTCAGTGCTTGGGACCCTCCTGTGAAGCGCTTCTGTGTTGTCATCGCGAGACATGCCGGACGAAACATCACAGCCTCACAGCGCCAGAGACCCGGGTTCACTTCCTGACTCAGGCTACTGACTGTGTGGAGTTTGCACATTCTCCCCGTGTCTGCGTGGGTTTCCTCCGGGTGCTCCGGTTTCCTCCCACAGTCACAACGATGTGCGGGTCAGGTCAATTGGCAATGCCAAATTGCCCGTAATGTTAGGCTAAAGGGGTAAATGTAGGGGTATGGGTGTGTTGCGCTTCGGTGGTTCGGTGTGGACTTGTTGGGCCGAAGGGCCTGTTTCCACACTGTAAGTAATCTAATCTAAACAATACAGAATAATAGCAAGAGAAGAACATAAGACTCTAAGAGAATAATAATATAACAGAAGTCAAACATAATAGAAATTACCATCGTTGAAGAGCCTCTCGGAAAGAGAGATAGCAGCAAAATCGATTTTCAGGCAGCAATGGAGGGTGAAGTGATGTCATGCAAAATCAGTGTATTACGCTAAATCACGGGAAGCTATGGAATGAAGAAGGAGCTGGCGAAATTAGACGACGAAAACAAGTTGTATGGCGAAATACCTGAGGAACACTGGAGGACTTTAAAAGAGATATTTTACAATGTTCATCGATAGCACATTCTGGTCTAAAAGAAAGATAACAGCGGTACGAAGTGCCAGCCTTGGCTAATCAAGGAAATAATGGAAGGGATCCAATGAAATGCCCAGGTTTAAAAAGAAGCCTAGATTTCTGGGAAACAGGAAGATTGCGAATTTTAAAAAAATAACATTAAGCAAGCAACAAAGAAAGGAAAGCTAGATTTTAAATGTAAACCAAACACAGAATATAAACAGATGCAGGAAAACTGTGATTTTTATAAATATTTGAACCGGAAAATGGTTACTGAAGTGGATGTAACTGCCTTGCAGGATGAGAAAGGTGAAATGATACTGGTTCATGATGAAACAGCTGAGGCGCTGAATAACTACTTTATGTCCGTCTTCACAGTGGAAGATATGCCTAACTTGCCAAGGAATAACTTTAAGGACACGATAGACCGTGAGGACCTTAATTCAATTTTTCTCATTAAAGGTTTTATTTTTGAACAAGCTAGAGATTCTAAATGTAGTTACGTCGCCTGATCCTGATGGAATACATCCCAGGGTGCTCAAAGAAATGGTAAAAGTTACATTCGATGCGTTAATGATAATTTACCAGAATTCACTGGACTGCGGGCAGCACATGTCATACTGGAAGACGGCGAATTTCACGCCAATGTCTGTAAAAAGGGTGAAGGCGAAAAAGAAGTAACTACAGGCCAGTTAGCTTAATATCTGTAGTCGGGGAAAGGATGGAGGAAATCATGAATGAAGAAAGAGTGAGACATCTTGTGTAAAGGGTTCCATTCAGACAGACGCAAAGAGAGCCTTGTGTTTGTTATATTTTCTGGAATTCATTGAGGATGAAGCAAGCACGATGGATGGAGGGGAACAGGTGGATGATATGTACTGGGATTTCCAGAAGGCCGTCAATAATGTCGAGAGTGTGGTGCTGCATGTCAGGCTGCATCTGAGAAGTAGGACAGTCGACGTTTCGGTCACAAGCCCTTCACAATTTCACATAAACATATGAAATACATAGATAACGTAGAGGTAGTCAAGTTATTTCCGTCAATGGATGAGACTCCGACTAAGATGTCCTCAAGATTAGCAGGAGCAGTTTTAGGACAGAGATGAGGAGGAACCGCTTTCCTCAGAGAGGTACGAACCTAAGGAATCGTCTGCTTCCATGAGGTGGCAGAGGCACCTTCACTAAAAATATTCATGGTTGGGCAATTATGGGTATGAGGAGCACAGACGATGGATAAATCAGCCATGATCTTAACGAATGTCGGTACAGGCTTGACAGACTAAAAGACCCACTCTTGGTCTATTACTATGAATCTATGAAACTAATAAACTATGAATTAAACGAGAAGAGAATAAGAGAACAAGAACGTAAGAGTACAACAATGCAACCGTATAAGAAAATGAGATCATAAGAGACTAAGAAAATAAGAGAATGGAAATGAATAGGAGTTTGCGAATATAAGAAAATAAGAGCAGAAAAGAATTACCATTTAAGAGAATAAGAACATAAGATAACAACAGATTAGAATAAACGAATGAGTACGTCAAAGATAACCAACATCAGAGAATGTGAAGGGAGATTAATCAGAGCATGAGAAAATAAAATTGTAAGATTATAAGAAAATAATAAAATACGAACATTCGACACGAGAATAGGAACACAACAAAATTATACTATAACAGTTTAAGAACAGAAGATATTAAGACCATCATGACACCAGTGATCGATAAGAGAATAAAAACATAAGAGTAAAAGAACAGAACAGAGTAAGAACATAGGAGAATAAGTACATAAGAACAATGGAGAACAACAATATGAGAGGTGAAGAACTTAAGAAAAAATAGAACAAGAACATAAGACAAAAAGACATAAGAGGTTACAACCTGAGACAAAAATGGACACAAGGTAATAAGAACATACGAGAATAAGAATATTATGAATAAGAACATAAGTGAATGTGAACTAAAGAAAAAAAAACAATAAGAAAATGAGTGAATCGTGACATCAGAAAGAAAAGGCATAAGAGAATAATTCTAATGCGAACTAATGTAAACGTCTCTCCTATCCTATCTCATCATAATGTTTATTCTCATAAAGGACTGCTTTAATGCTCCCAATGTGGCTGAGTTAACACCTTGGCAGGCAGGGAATTCCACGCCTTTACCACTCTCTGAATAAGGAACCTGCCTCTGATATCTATCTTAAATCTGTCACCAATCAAATTGCAGCTGGAACCGCCCTTACAAGACGACGTCATCATCCCAGGAAAACGACTCTCATTGTCCACCTTATCTCATCCTCTGATCTTCTTGTATGTCTCCTCTTAGACACGTGCTCTCCAACGAGAACAGACCAATGTCCCTCAGCTTTTCCTCATAAGACCTTCGCTCCAGAACAGGCAAAATACTCGTAAATCTCCTCTTCACCATTTCCAGTGCTTCCACATCCTTCCTGTAATTGGGCGACCAGAACTACACGAAATATCCCATGTGAGGTCGCACTAATGTTTTGCACATTTGCAGCATGACATCATGGCTCCGGAATTCAATTCCACTTCCAATACAAACTAACAAACCATATGCCCTCTTAACAGCACTATCGATCTGTGTGGCAACTTTCAGGGATCGATGCACATGGATACCAAGTTCCCCCTGCACGTCCACACTACCAAGAGCCTTTCCATACACCAAGTATTCGGCTTTCCTGTTATTCTTCCCAAAGTATATCACCTCACATTTATCTGCATTGAACTCCACTTGCCAACTCTCGCCCAATTCTGCTATTTATCCAAATTTCCCTGCAACCTACAAAATTCTTCCAAACTGTCCACTACTCATTCGACTTTAGCATCATCTACAAACTTACTAAGCCATTCACATACGCTGGCGTCCAAGTCATTTGTAAAAATGACAGACGGTATTGTCCCAAAACACTTGGTTGTGACACACCACAAGTAACTGGACTTCAGGTTGAATATTTTCCATTAACCACCACTTCATTTCTAGGTACAGAAAGCGAATTTCGAATCTAAATTGCTAAATCACTCTCATTACCTTACCTCTGCATGTTCTTCAAACGCTTAGGTTGTGGAACCTTTTCAAAGGCTTTACTGATGTCCATGTACACCACGCCAAGTTTCCTACCCTCATCCACATGCTTGGTCACTTCCTCAAAACTTTCAGTGCTGTCTGCCCGTGACGAAATCATGTTGACTATCTCCAATCAAATTGTTACTTGCTCGATGATTATAAATCCTACCACTTATAATCCTTTTCAAACATTTTCTTCCAACCGACGTAAAGCTCATTGGTCTATAATTACCTGGGTAATCTGGAATACCCTTCTTACACAAGGGCACAGCTTTTGCAAACCTCCAGTCCTCTGTTACTAAACCTTCAGACAATGACGACTCAAAACTCAAGGCTAACGTTTCCACCATCTTCTCCCTCGTTTGCCGGATGATCCTTGTATAAAGTTTGTGAGAAGATTTGTAGCTCGGGTGCTCGTTGCTGTTCTGTTCGCCGAGCTGGAAGATTTTGTTGCAAACGTTTCGTCCCCTGTCTAGGTGACATCCTCAGTGCTTGGGAGCCTCCTGTGAAGCGCTTCTGTGCACAGCTGAAATTGGCAACCGGAAGCGGTAGGGACAGGCCACTATAAATGCCGGAGGAAACACCACAGAAGCGCTTCACAGGAGGCTTCCAAGCACTGAGGATGTCACCTAGACAGGGCACGAAACGTTTGCAACAAATACTTCCAGCTCGGCGAACAGAACCACAGCAATCCTTGTATAAATCCCATCTGGCCAGGGGACCTATGTCCTTTCACAGCTTCTACAATCGATAATGCCTCATACTTACTAACCTCGACGCTTTCTCGTCTAATAGGCCGTATCTCAGTATTCTCAGTGCACTGTTAAGTACTTTTAAAATGTTATGACACTTCCCGCCTTGTCACCCTCGTGGTGATGACGTTATTTTGTTGCCACCCAATTGGAGAAAATATGTTTTGTTCATATCTCCTCTAAACATGCTGCCCCTTACGTTGAGTTTAATCTGGCTGATCATTGATCCCTCCAATAATGGATGATAAAATGCAGTATTTCCCTCAATCTATCTCTTTTGAGGAAAACCAGCTCAGTCGATTCAATCTCTCTTTGTCACTGAAACTTGCCCCCGAAGGAAGGAAATAAGCCATGAAACAGAGCTTGATGATCCCGCATAGTGAACTCAGTTTGAGTAATTAACACTAAATTGAAGTTGTTAAATTAACAACAGAACGATAACGGCTCTTTCCACAGCGAGAAACAGATGAAGACTGCTGACTTTATCCAGATGATCAATACATGTCAGATGAAGGGCAAATTTCGAGAAGTAAATAATTTCATGGAAAAAATCAGGCAATGTGTCTTACATTGAAAAGCAACCGATCCAGCCAAGTAAATGAACTGCCTACTATTAACGGTCCTTGGCCCACTTTGTCTGTGGGTGAACAACGACTGATTAACTATCCCAATTTCATTTGCCAGCACCTGGCGTACTGCGCTAGATGCATTGTCAGCGCTGAGCGTGTTCGCTCAGTAGTTAACAGCTCTACATCACACCGAGTTTGCTTCCAGCCTCGGTTGACTATCTATGTGGAGATTGCAGATTCTCCCCATGACTGCGTTGGTTTCCTTTGGCTTCTCTGCTTTCCTCCCACGGAGTAGGAGAATGGATCTGGGTGTATTATTTGATGGAAGGTCGGTATGATCATTTTGGGCCAATTGGCCTGTTTCTACAAAGTTAAGTTTCTATGAATTAGTGCATGTCTATTTCTATTGAGCAAAATTAGAGAAACACCAATATATTTCAATTCACAAAGTCACGGTTGAACATTTCAATTCAGAAAGCAAATGCATTTTCAATCTATTGCACTGAAAATCAAACGAAACAAAATTAAACGTGATAAGATAACACACATTGATCTCATTGCAGACAAATTTTCCTTAAAAACAAACATTTGGTGCTGCTCAGAAAAAAAGTTAAATTCCAACTATTCCTGTTGTTTTCATCAAGCCAATTGTAGGAGTAACCTAAATATGGGGTACACCAACAGCATAGAACGTTGGTAATGATTGTTAGGAAATGACGGCTGACGAGCAGAAAATGTCCATTTTGATTATTAATGGCAGTTGTGTTTTTTGGAAGACCATTAATAAAAGGCAATGACCGAATAAGTAAAATTCTGAATCCTCATACTTCCCTGACAGATGAACGGGAGAATTTGACTCTGTGAAGTAGCAAATTGTTAACGTGAATTACCTCGAACTACCTTTCATGACTCCATTCTGTGAGTTACTCTCCTCTTCTCTGTGGCCTGTTCACATAATAGTCTTCTAAATCTATAATCTTGATAATTCAGGGGCGTTTTGACGTTCAGTGTCAATCGAGTGACTGCAGAAAATACTAAAAATAAGTGAAATGATGAATTCTACGTTGGACAAGTATTTGTGAAACATCATAGTCTCAACCAAGAGGGCGGTTCCTTAACAATTTCATATCTAATTAATGGTTGCAATCACTTAGCAGCAAGTCTACTAGAAGCAAGATTCATGTAATATATCTTCAAAACATGTTGAATTCGAAGATGCATTTTCACTATTACTATCTTCTGACCCCTCATTTATTGAATGTGTCTGCATCAAAGTTGGAAATATTTCATTTACATCCTGTGCAATCACCTTGGGGATACAAAGACTCAATCTTAATTTTTGATAATGAAGATGCAAGTAACTTCAAGAGGTAAAATCACGCAACTGATAAATCATATTCGCCACTGAGATTAACGGTTCAGTTACCAAAATAATAATTATGAAAAAAAAATGAGAAGGTGCGTTTTGCCAGGAATAATCATGCCCACACAAGCATAAAATGTGCCATTAGCAATATGTGAACAGGAGTATGGTTTTCGTCCTCTCGAGTCCTTTCCGGTATTTAAATGAACTCATAGAATCCTGACAGTGCAGATCGAGGCCATTTGAGTAATTCAGTCTGTAATGACTCTCCGAAGAGCATCTCACCCATATCCATTCCTCTCATTCAATTCCCAAAACTTTTTATTTATGATGACTATACTGTAACTCTTTTGCCTGTGAGAAGAACCCAGAGTGCCAAGTAGAACTACACAGACTAGATTTATAGCAAACTCCACAGAAACTCCCAAAGTTGAAAGAGGGCTCAAGTCCCTGACAGTGAAAGACAGCAACGCAAACCACTCAGCCACCCCACTGTTAATTTTGGGAATAAATACACATATCTGTCTTTGTAACTAACTTTTAATAACTTTGTTTGGGAAAAAAACGTTTTCTTGCTCAACTTGTTTTTTTTCAGTGTCCATCACCTATATGTAAATATTCAGTAACTAAATTGCAAATGGAACAGGGTGTCTCTCTCGTGCATATATGAATGTAACCTTTGATTTGAACAATAGATTAGGAGATTTGCCGTTGGAGTGTATATGTGAACAGGAAAAATATGAAGTCATCATCGTTCAACTCGACAACTGTGCGTTTCTGTCATGAGAGAGAATTGAATGATTTAGTTGAACCTGAGGGAAATATGGGAGGTACAACGCTGTGGAGACGGAGAGGTACATATATTAGTTAGGTAAATGAGGAGCTAGATGTTCAGAGGGAATCAGAAGAAAAACAAACGGGCAACGAAGGAGACAATTCTGGAATTCACTGCTTGTTGCGGTTTTTAATCAGAGACCCTCAGAAGACGTAAAATTGATTTATATGTGTAACTATAATGCCAAGATATGCATGGCGATGCGTGAATTCCCGTAAAATAGAATCAGAACGGGTCGGGCTTTCTTCTATAATTAGTAGTGCAGACAGCATCTACGGAAGTATTTTTTTGTTTCTGAGCTGTAGACCTCTATGTTTGTATATTCCATGGCAGAAGATCAAAAAATTGCCTTGAAATATACATATGTACATTGGAGGTGTTTCAGAAATCATATGGCGAAAGTAGGTTTAACTGCAATTGCAGCTGGTTTAGCTGTATCAGTGGACAGAAAGCAGAGGTAATCACACATCGTCATGTGCATTGCTTAAAATGACTAAGATAAATGGTGTGATATTGTTACTTTTATGTCTATTATCTCTTACACTGAGATACTTTGAAAATGTATTGTCTTATGAGCTCTTCAGGCTGTTCATACTATATAAGTGCACCAACATCTTCGAACAGAGTTCACCATACATGTTACAGTTGGCGATAAGTTGCAGAGAGCGATCAGCATGAACGATAAAGAGGTCAGTTCAAAAGTCTAGTAACAGCAGAGAAGAAATTGTTCTTGAATCTGTTCTTCCGTGTATGCAAACGTGTTCATATTCTGTCCAATGGAAGAGGATGGTAGAGAGGACGAAAAGAGGTGGGCAGTGTCGTTGATAATATCGGTTGCTTTCTGGAGGCAGTGAGAAGTGTAGATGGAATCAATGAATGGAAGGTTGATTTGCAGTATGAAATGGTGTAGATTCACAATTCTCTGGAATTTCTTTTATCTTGGGAAAAGCAGTTGCGTTGCCACACTGTGATGCATCCCAATCGGATGTTTTCTGTGCTATCTTTATAAAACATTGAATGGAAACTCTATGGACATGCCGAATTTCCTTTGGCTACTGAAGAAGGAGATGTGTTGTTTTTCTTTCTTGACTGTAACGCTAAAGTGGATGGACTAGGAGAGTTTGCTGTTCATTATCTCTGCCTGAAACCTTACTCTGTCGACCATCTCCACTTCAGCATATTTGATGCAGAGAGGGATGTGTTCTCGTACTCCAGCTGCAACCTAACCAAAGTCATGTACCACTGGAGAATATCGTGGTTTTTCTTAAAAGTGATCTGAGGAGATCCACTGAGCTGTCTTCTGAAAAGCACCTCTTTTGATGCAAATGCACTGACATGTTTAGTCGGGGGCTCTAAAACAAAGAATCTTCAAGAATAACTAACTGAAGCAAAAAATGCAAAATTGCTGGTGAAAATCAGCAGGTATAACAGTATCTGTGTGCACAAATAAAGAGAATACTCTGTGGCGAGGTAAGGTTTCCATAACTGGCAACTGCTAAGCAAAGGTGACAGTTGTTCTGAAGACCTTTTTGAGTGGTTTGGTTAGAATGAATAATCTACTGCGTGGGGATGGAGCCCAGAAGGAGAGAGAGAAAATGGCAGGCAGCCAAAGGGCCTATTTCGAGCGAGCCATAAAACAAAAACAGCTCGATATGCGGTAATGTGAAAAAGAAATGAAGAATTGAAAATGTGTTTATTTACTGAAGGCAAGCTACCTGCGGAAATGTTCTGGCCATGTAATGCTAAGTAATAGGCTGGCAAAAATGTATTCACACTCAGACTTTGGTGAACTCGATATTGAGTTCTAAGGGCTGTTAGCTGTCTTGTACTTATTGTACCTTGGAAAAACAACTGCTTGCAAAGCGACTCTCACAAGACGCTGTCTCAATTTTGCTTTCATTGGACAGTTCCATTGAGGATGTTGTACAATCTTAATATCACTTTGAAATGTCAGCCTTGTAAAACACCTCAATTTTGTGTTGTGTTTTATGTGATAGAATTATTGGCTTTCATGCGATCAACCGTTAAAGTTGAAAGTCCCAAGGTAATTTCCATCTGAAAAGATACCATAGATTAGCATTCTAACTGTACTGGAATTTTGTGCTGCAAATATTACATTGTTATCAGGTGCGTATCAGCTGAAAATGAGGCAACGACTGTTCTTACACTGATGCTCGAACACAAAAATTGCATTTTGCCCTTACAACTGAAGCAAGCATATCACGAATTAAATCATCTTGGGAAATTCTCAATAAGTGAAGGGAGCATTCTCTCTTGCAGAACCATCCCAGCTCATAATGGCATGTTGGTTATAATGTATTTTAGCATTATGATAAAATGTGATTAAATAGAATAGTAAAATCGCACAGGAGAGAAGAACCCCTTCTGCCCATCAAGTCTGTTCAGCCAAATAAATAATACACCTTCAAGTCTGCGGGTGTGGGGAAGATGCAGATCATGGAGGTGGAGGGGACAGCCTTTTGAAATGGGGAGATGTGAAGACAAGTAGAGGGTACGGCCTTCTTGGTCAATGGGAGGAATTAATCCATTTGGTGGCAGGAAGAAATGGAAGGGATGGCGAAAGTGGATGGAGTCGGGGGATGGGAATAAGGCTATCTTAAATTGAATATCTTAATTTTGGACCCCCCAGGCTGGAAGCTGCCCAGGCGGAAGATGTCGTTCCTCCAACTTAATATGGTCACGTTGAGGCAATGGAGGAGGCCAAGGATGGTCATGTGGGAAACGAAGTAGTAATGGGAATTAAAATGGACGGTGTCTAGGAGGTTCTGTAGACGTTTGTGGTCCTGGATACAATTCTCACTCAACCGATCCCTATGTTAAGTTCAGTTTTCCCGATGTCGAGATGCACCTGATGCAGTAAGCTAGGTTGGAAGAAAGGCAGGGGAATCTCTGTCTCACCTGGAAATACTTTTGCGGGGTACTGGACGGAGGTGAGAGGAGTGGTGTACGAACAGATTTTGCATCTTTTCCGGTTGCAGGGAAAGGTTTGTTGGGTTTCATGGGGGTTGGTTTGAAGAATGGTGCAAACCAAGAACAGTTGAAGGGAACAGTCCACGCAGAAGGCAAAAGAGGCGTGTCAAGGGAAAGCTGTCCTTCGTGATGAGGTCTATCTGGAGTTGGCGGGACTGTTCCTTGATGGTGTGTTCTATGCGGAGACTGATGGAGTGGGATATGAGGACAAGGGGGGAACTGATTTATTGCATTGGGAGTGGGACGTTAGAGCAGTGGAACGGAAAAACAGATGGTGTGGTGGAGCGCTATCTGAATTACAGGGGGAGGAAAAGCACTTTGGTCTGTCGGGGAAATTAAATTGACTCGACTCAACTATTAACAAGAGCAACCAAAATGAGCTTTATTAATTTTAACCTCTGCATTGCAGAGGGACCACATGCACTTGACAAAAATGCCTTGTTCAAGGTCCCTGAGCATAATTCATATACTCGTCTTACACTGTTCCTTATCACACTCTCAAAGACAAAGGCTGTGAAGATTTTAATTGTAGCTTATTTCCTCGAGCCTTGCGTGGGTCAGGCAACTGCCCATTGGGACTTTCCAAATCCTTCATGGTTCATGGTCTGTGGAAAAGCACTGCGCACCCTTCTGGACTGCAACTTCAACCGTTTGGGATTGCAGAACGACCTGGTAAGATGATCCTACGCCAAACCGCTCATCGTCTGACTCATCATCCATCCTGGGGAAATTGCGAGCAGGCCCTGGATGACTTTCTCTCTTGGAGCGGCCGTTGTCATTTGGGGCTTCTTGCTTCAGTTGGTTGCAGGTACGATTTGCTATCGATGGTTTAGCAGACCCTGAGGTGGAGTCTGCTGGCTGGAACCATCGCCAGGTGGTTCTCGTAGGGGGGCTGCAGATCTTGGAGGGCAGTCATCAAGGTCAGGATCTTGAACAGACTTAAGAGACTGTACAGCATCGTTAGGTTATTTCCTGGGCATATCTGCGCGTGCACGAGTGTTTGTACGTGTATTTTATCTATCTTTTACTTGAGGCTTTCTTTCCCTGATATTAGCCTCAGCCTTCTACATGTTATAAGCACTCAAATTCACAGATGCTATTTTTCCCTTCCTTTTCTCCTTAATTCTCTCTCCTCCAACCTCGAACACAATTTCCAACTGTCTTTACTAAAATATCCCCCCTCCAGCAAACCATATTCCTTGATCATTAATTCTAACTGCTTTAGAGACTCTGGGCCATAATTATTTATCACGTAATAAAGTTTTGGTTGGCCATTCAAATTCCTCTGTGTACCCTCTTTTTGTTTGCTCTTGCCGGAGCCCATTTTCAGTGTGACTGAAAAAGCGTTCAGCTCTCCCTATTTCACTTACGGTACCATTATCTTTTTCCCTTTGACTTGCTTTTTACAGCCGATGGTCTCCTCTCGCATTGGGCGGGTCCGCCTCAACTCCTTGGTTTTCATAAACAACGAAACCACGTACCTGTTACGTTTTTTGAGACTCCAACTCAGTCAGTGTTAGTTCCAGTTCGAAAACCACCCTTAAACTTGCTGTCTCTCAAACACTCTAGAGACGGCAATCCTTTCTCTTTAGTTTTGCTTGAATACCGCTTGAGGGTTTACTGAACCGTTTTCCTGATTCATTTATTCGCTTAGAATGAGTCTCTACATAGGATTACTTAAGCCGCGACTCTTACCCCGACCCGATTCAGTCCAGACCCCGGCGCCGGGGCGATCCACAGATTCCCAGTCCTCTCACGCAGTGGGGCCAATTTCGCGTTCGAGATGAAGTAAAAGTCCTTCAAGGCGCTGCCGCCTGCACATCCTGGGAATCTTCAGAATCTTAAACCGTGATGGGGCGCTTGGGGAACCCCAAGTTTACCGTTGTTGAAATTAAATTGACTAGACTCAACTATTCGCAAGAGCAACCAAAATGAGCTTTAATAATTTTAACTTCTGCATTGCAGAGGGACCACATGCACTTGACAAAAATGCCTTGTTCAAGGGCCCTGAGCATAATTCATATACTCGTCTTATACTGTTTCTTATCACACTCTCAAAGACAAAGACTGTGAAGATTTTAGTTGTTATTCTTTTCATTCCCTTGCTGTGGACATACTGTTCTTATATTTTTCTCTTGTTGAATGTTTACAAAGTTCTGCAGAGACAAGGTATCCCTCGACTGCAGACTTCTGCGATGTGTCATAATGTTTTAAATTTAGTAAAGCATTGTTTTTCAAATGTTAGAGTAACTCGATATCAGAGTAAATGTTTATTTTGTTAATTTTCCATTACAGGTCGAAATAGGTGGACATCTGGGATGCTCGCGAATGTAATGCCTCCTCGTCCAAGCAAATGCAGTGGAGGTGCAGGAATTCGTGGAATTCTGACATGACCATTCTTGGCCTCCCAACGAACCACACCGCAAATTGAAGGAACCAATCCTCATTTTCCGTTTGGGAAGCCAACTTCTCGGAGCCGACAACATTGAATTATCCAATCTCAAATAACCACCTTTCCCATATGTGGACTCCCTTCCCAGCGCCGCCTCCCATCCACTCCTCCCTGCCACCAACCAGATTCATTCCTCCCGTTGACAAAACAGTTCGTACCCTCCACATGACTTTACCTATCCCCACTTCACCACCTTATCCCTGCAACCCCCATTGTCTGCAGCTCCCCTGTACCTATTCGTAGTCCTGAAGATGCGTTAGAACTGGAAAAACAACTCCTCCACATCGTGATGCTGCATGGCTGATTGTCTGTTTTTTGATTCCAGCATAAGAAGTCTATTTTTATCTTCTCTGCCGCATATATAAGGCAACCAAAAGGAAGCTCACATTTTCTGGAGGAGCCCTGCAGCTCAGAATGATACAACGCTTTCCATAGCCAATGTCGTACTCTGTAAATTCTCTGAGGTTTCCCACCTCACAATTCTTTGAGAGTAGGAGTTAGGATGTCACGTTAATATTGAACAGAGTATCGCTGAGACATCTTCTGCAATACTGTGTTCAGTTCTGCTCGCCCTGTTATTGAACTCGAGAGAGTTCAGATGAGATTGACAAAGATGCTGCTCTGTGGAAGGTTTGAGTTACACTGAAAAGCTGGATAGAATGGGATATTTCTCACTGGGATATACGAAGTGGACATATGAGCTTATAGAGACGTATAAAATCAAGAGGTATGTGGATAGAATTAATGTTGTGTTGTTTGCATTGACTTTCAAGACTCGGGACACGTTTTATCGTGAAAGGCTGATGATATAAGAAAATGTGAGGCAATAGTTTCAACAGAGGGTGGTTTCAATGTTAAAGGAACATCCGAGAGATGAGATATTTACGGCTATACCAGTTCCTACGGGAAATAATGAGTATAAATGCACGAGAAGGGCTAAACCATAAAGACCATTAGTGAACTATTGCAAGGGGTCGGTGAAATGTTACACTAATCATGATGATGTATCAAAGGGACTGTGGAATGACACCAATTAGCGGAGTCAGGCTGAAGCTAAAAGATCATTGAGACAGAATAAGATAGCAACAATCAGTGAAGGTAGACTCGCCTGCTGAAGATCAACGTTGGAAGGACGTAATTGTAAATATTTAATCAGCAGTTAGCAGGGTCAGCATGTCAGGTTGCTGGAGACTATTATGGCAAAATGTGACCGCACTTACTGAATTAGTAGCGAGCAGGGTTAGCCTGAAATGAAAGACCATTTTGGTAAATGTGAGAGCAAATATCTATCATGACAGATTAGAATAAGATTCAGTTTATTGTAGGAAAGGTTATAGTGGCAGCTGTAGAGAGGTGGGCGGCACGGTGGCACAGTGGCACAGTGGTTAGCACTGCTGCCTTATAGCGCTAGAAACCGGGGTTCAATCTCGCCAGAAGCGACTGAGTGGCGTTTGCACATTCTCCCCGTGTCTGCTTGGTTTTCTTCCGGGTGCTGCTGTTTCCTCTCACATTCCAAAAATATGTGGGTGAGGAGAATTGGGAATGCTAAATTGTCCGTGGTGTTGCGTGACGGTTTAGGGGAATGGGTCTGGATATGTTGCGGGTCAGTGTAGACTTGTTGGGCTGAAGGGCCTGTTTCCACACTGTAAATAATCTAATCTAATTTTGTAATCTAAAGAGAAATAACAGGAACTAAGCCTGTATAGGTCTACTGAGATAACCCTAACTAACATCGTTGGACACGCTGATAAGATGGAAGGAAACATGATAAAAAAATGTATAAAGATCAACAGACCCCGAGGTTCGTATACAATCAAGCGTTCGTTTGTTGGTTGTCACAGCTTTTGTTTGCAAATAAAATAGTATCTTCTAGAAGAACACTGTTCGTCCCCTGGTAGTTCTCAACAATTCTCTACGACATTACGTTTACAAAAGCACTTAGATATGTACATGAATAGGAATGTTTTGTGGGAATCTGGTTTGGGACAGGCAAGTCGGATGAGTTTAGTTTACAATTACTTTCGGCAAGCACTAGTTGCACAAAACTGTCTGTTTCCAAGCTGTATGAGTCTGCGATTCAATAACTCCATAGCTATCCTTCCAGACAGTGCATCCCAGACGTCCAGCACTCGAGTGGTAGGATCTTTTTTTTTCAAATCTTCTGACAATCTCCTGGGTTATTAAACCTGACTTGATCCTTCAACAAACGGCCACCTTTACTTTCTATCCATCAAGACTATCTCCCTCGGAATCGTTTGGACTTCCGTCACTAAGCCCCTCAAATGTTCAGAATTAAAGAGAACAACTTAAGATTACGCAGCCTCTCTTCATGGCTGAAACATCCCATCCCGTTAAAAGCCTGTTGAATCTTAATTACACCCTTTTTAGTACAAACACGTCTTGTTCTATGAAGTTCTATCATGTTCTGCCAACCTATTTCACAACTGATGAAGGCCCGCATCCTGGTTGCCTTATAAAATAACTTGTTGATTTGTCCTGCCAACCTCAGAGATCCCTCTGTTCTGTATTTGTTGATATCACTGAAAGTGTTAGCAGAACTGCAGGCGTGAAACGACTTCCAATTGGAGGAACAGCCCCATTTAATATCTTCCACAGGTACGCTCCTAGAAATAAAATTTTGGCCATGAGGCGAGCTGGAGTGTTTGGACTTCCGCATGATGGCCTCGGTACTGTCATTTTGACAAACATGTGAGACGATATATTTTTGGATAAATTTTGGTGTTGACGTCCAATGATTTCCACAGAGTGCCCATGAATTAAGCGTACGATCGTTTCTTTGTGTGGAATTACTTCCAGGGCGAGCGAAAACATGGTCATAGATGTGATTTGTGACATAGCAATGAGCCCAAATGCGAATCTAGAGTGCTACAAAATATACATTTTTCAACTCTAACTCCAGCTACACACGTTTTAAAATTTGAATCAGAATTTCGTGTCCAGATTTTCAAAAATTGACTGTCAATTCTCAGAAATTCAGAATCTAGATTGAAATCATGATGCTTATAACAGTCAAATCTGAATTTGCTTCAGGGTGTGTGTGAATTCTGTATCATTTCAAGGGTCAGTGTTTTTGTTAGGATCTGTACCATTTTCAGTGTTTCTATTAAATTAGTGTTAACATAGAACATAGAAGAATACAGCGCAGTACAGGCCCTTCGGCCCTCGATGTTGCGCCGATCCAAGCCCACCTAACCTACACTAGCCCACTATCCTCCATATGCCTATCCAATGCCCGCTTAAATGCCCCTAATGAGGGAGAGTCCACCACTGCTACTGGCAGGGCATTCCATGAACTCACGACTCGCTGAGTAAAGAACCTAACCCCCTTAATTTAAAGCTATGCCCCCTTGTAATAGCTGACTCCATACGAGGAAAAAGATTCTCACTGTCGACCCTATCTAAACCCCGAATCATCTTATACACCTCTATCAGGTCACCCCTAAACCTTCTTTTCTCCAATGAAAACAACCCCAAGTGCCTCATCCTTTCCTCATACGATCTTTCTACCATACCAGGCAACATCCTGGTAAACCTCCTCTGCACCCGTTCCAGTGCCTCCACATCCTTCCTCTCGTATGGTGACCAAAACTGCACACAATACTCCAGATGTGGCCGCACCAGAGTCTTATACAACTGCAACATGACCTCAGTACTCCGGAACTCAATTCCTCCACCAATAAAAGCCAGTACGCCATATGCCTTCTTCACCGCACTATTTACCTGGGTGGCAACTTTCAAAGATTTGTGTACATGGACACCAAGATCCCTCTGCTCATCCACACTACCAAGTATCCGACCGTTAGCCCAGTACCCCATCTTTTTATTACACTTACCAAAGTGAATCACCTCACACTTAGCGACATTGAACTCCATTTACCACCTTTCTGCCCAGTTCTGCAGCTTATCTATATCCCGCTGTAACCTGCCACATCCTTCCTCACTGTCTACAACTTCTCCTACTTTCGTATCATCCGCAAACTTGCTCACCCAACTTTCTAACCCCTCCTCCAAGTCATTTATAAAAATGACAAACAGCAATGGTCCCAAAACAGATCCTTGCGGAACACCGCTAGTGACGGCACTCCAGGATGAACCTTTGCCATCAACTACTACCCTCTGTCTTCTTCCAGCCAGCCAACTCCTAATCCAAACCTCCAACTCACCCTCAATGCCATACCTCCGTATTTTTTGCAGTAGTCTACCATGGGGAACCTTATCAAACGCCTTACTAAAATCCATATACACCACATCTACTGCTTTCCCCTCGTCCACCTCCTTAGTCACCTTCTCAAAGAATTCAATAAGTTTTGTGAGGCACGACCTGCCCTTCACAAAACCATGCTGACTATCCTTGATCACATTATTCCTATCCAGATGTTCATAAATCCTATCCCTTACAATTCTCTCTAAGATTTTGACCACAACAGAAGTGAGACTCACCGGCCTATAGTTACTAGGGTTATCCCTACTCCCCTTCTTGAACAAGGGAACCACATTTGCTAGCCTCCAATCTTCTGGCACTACTCCTGTAGACAACGAGGACATAAAAATCAAGGCCAATGGCTCTGCAATCTCCTCCCTTGCTTCCCAGAGAATCCTAGGATAAATGCCATCAGGCCCAGGGGACTTATCTATTTTCACCCTTTCCAGAATTTCCAACACCTCTTCTCTACATACCTCAAAGCCATCCATTCTACTTAATTGTGACTCAGTACTCACATTGACAACAATGTCCTGTTCCTGATTGAATACTGACGAAAAGTATTCATTCAGTGTCTCCCCAATCTCTTCAGCCTCCACACGCAACTTCCCACTACTATCCTTGACTGGACCTATTCCTACCCTAGTCATGTTGGGCCCTGGTTTCAGAATCTGGATCACTGTAAAGATTTATGCAAGTTACAAAATTTCTATCAGTTTCAGGGTCTGTCTTAGCGTCAGTGTTTTATTGATTTCAATTATTTTTGGACTCTGCATCAGATTTTCCCGGGCTCTATTCGTTTCACGGTCCGTATGAGAATTACATTCTGAATTAGATTCAGGGATTGAATTTAATTACACTTCAAAAAGAAGGAACCTATGTCAGTATGGCTTTGTGCAGGGAAGCTGGTGTCTTAAGCATTTGGTTCAGGTTATGTGGAAGAGACACAAGTGTTTGGTAAGTGTGCAGCTACAGATATTATCCACATAAACCTTCCTAAAATTTGTGACGCTGTTTGTCATGATTGGGCGGTCTAGAATGTTAAGTCACTCGGGATCCATGGAACTTTTGTATGATTAAAACAAAATTAACTTTATCATCGAAGAAAGATACGAATATTGGTGGATTTCTGCATAATGGCAAACCCTACCAAATGCTCTAGCGAAATATAGATATATTGGATGGAACACTGTCAAATGGTGGTTAATCTGTTAATATATTAAATGATGGATCTTGAAGTGGACTAGAAGAAGTCTGTATAACTTAAACACAGAACCATTAGAAGTATTGAAATACAGAAGGATGTTGGGGTCCAGAAGTGTAAATACTTCAGAGTGGTAACGCAACTGGACAAGCTGGTAAAGGAAACATGCTTGCCTTCATTGGTGGTTGCATAGAGTACAAATGTTGGAAAGCTGGCAGCCGGATGAAACTTCCGTTCGGCTACATTTGTCTTGCGGGCTTCTGGTACGAGGAAGGATATGGACCTTGGAAAGTTTACTAAGGTGGTTTCAGGGATTCTGTTGGGTTGAACTCTATCACATTTCAGAAGATTTGGGACAATCCGAGATTGTTTTCGCTAGAGCATTGGAAGTTGAGGGCCAATCTGAGAGAAGTACATAATATTATGCAAGACATTGATCGAATGGGTAGTCAAAACCGTTCCCCAGGATGGAAATATCAAATGGTAAGGGTCGTAGATTTGAGGTAAAGGCCCGGTGTGAAGATGCTAAAGGAGATGCGTGGGGTAGTGTATTTTTCACGCAGATGTTAGCTGCCTCAAATGCACGACCAGATTGCTTGAGAGAAGCAAATGAGGTAACAACAGTTAAGTGAGAACTGGATACAAACCTGAAGATGCAGGGAATAGGGGAATGTTGATCATATGATTCAAGACTAGAATTTATTACAATGGCAGCATGGTTGACACAGACACGTTGGGTCTGTTGGTCTTCAATGTTATGTAAGAATCAGGGGCTTTATCAGAATCAATGCAAGCATCACCTTAACGTTCATTATTCGTGTCAGGGCTTTCATTTATCCCAGACCTGTGCGAGTTACACGGTCTGTGTTAGGTTCATGATTTTGCATTGGATTTTGGCATATAGGTGTTCTGGATCTGTCTTGATTTCATGGATATAACCATTTTCAGCGTCTCTACTACTTTCTGAACACGTATTAGATTTAACAGACTCGCAATATTTTTCACAGACTATAAAATTCCAGCACCTGCCATGGGATGAGTCTGTATTCCATTCTGTGTCTGCAATACCTTCACAGCTGCAACTTTTAGGAATCATTATCATACTTCTTTTTACCGATTTGCAAAGCAATTTGGTGGTAAGACAAAGCAAACACACGAGCTTGGTGTATGAAGATAAATAATTCATTATGGTTAATCACCTGTCAGCTCGGCAAAGTATTGGAGACGATTTTGAGAGGATTTATGATTACTTGGAAAACCATATTTGGTTCGAGATCGCCAGTTTGAATTTGGGAGGTGCACGTAATGCCTCAAAAGCCTGACTGAATACTTTGATAATGTAAAAAACAATGATTATAGTGGAACAGTGGATGTGGCGAACATGAAATTTAGCAAGTCATTTGCGAAGTTTCCACATGGTATGCTTATTTAGACAGTAATGAGGCATGAGCTTCAGTGAAGTCAGGCAGCATGTTTACAGATTGGCTCACTCAAAGACGGCAGAGGTTGGTGTGGATGGAATACGTTCAGACTAAGACTCGGTGACCAGCGGTGTTCCGCAGGGAGAAATTCTGGAACTTCTGCTCTTTGTGATATTTAGGAAACATTTGGATAAGGAAGTGGAAGGGTGGGTTAGTAATTTTCCTGTTGACACGACGTTTTGTGGAGTTGTGTACAGTGTGAAGTTTTACTCTCGGTTCCAGCGGGTCATTAGCTGAATGCTGATAACAGGCAGAAGATTTTCAACCTGAAAAATTGCGAAGTGTTTCACTTTGGATGTTCTAATTTGAATGCAAAGACAGGATTAAAGACAGAATGCTTGCGGTGAGGAGGGGCAGAGGGATCTTAGGGCCTGAGCCCACAGATGCCTTAAATTACCACTCAAGTCAACATTATTGTTGAGAAGGCATATGATGTTTTGGCTTTTATGAGCGGTGGGCTTGTGTTGAAGAGCTGCGAGTTTATGCTGCAGCTCGATGGAGCCCCGGTGAGACTATGCTTGGACTATTGTTTTCAATTCTGTCCGCCTTAATACAGGAAAAATGTGGAAACTTGAGTAAGAAAGTGCAGAGAAGTTTTACGAGTTTGTTCTGGGACTGGGGGGGGCAGGTCTTATAGAGATAGTTAAAGGATCTAGGGCTGTTTTCATTGGAGTGAAGAAGGATATGTAATGTCTTCATAGAGGTATACAAGATGGTGAGGCACATTGACAGAGGGGATAGACAGACACCTGACTATGGTGGAAATATCTACTGGAAGGGGATATAAATTTAAGGTGATTGGAGGAAGATTTATGGGAGATGTCGGAGGTCAACATTTTGTTTCACAGAGAGTAGTGGCTGCGTGGAATGCACTGTCAGCAGTGGCAGTAGGATTAGATACATTTAGGGCATTTAAGCAACTCTTGGATAGGTACATAGAAGATAGTACAATGAAACATACTAATTTAGTCTAAACTCAGACGAGGATTAAAGCTCGCTACAACAATGTGGGGCTAAAGACCATGACTATTGTCTACCGTTTTAAGTTCGACAACAGACATTAGCGACTCTGTGTGCCATGTAGAGATTGACTTGGTGGACATGTTCAATGAATCATTACAGTTGAGAGGACACATCTTAGAAAATGCATTATTAAAACGAAACAATCAGAACTTTTATTCGCCAATGCTCAGTGTTTTATATATTTTCATGTGAAGGTTGAAGGTTCAACGAGTTAACATTTTGTTTATAATAATAAATCAAACAAGCCAGGGTTGTGAATATATATGCAATAAATTAAGAATGAAAAGTAAAGTGCCTATCTCAGAAATTACCCTGTAGAAAATGGGCATTGCGTGGGGGTGCAGAAATGTACACCATGAAGTTGGGTGTGGCCTTGTTCAATAAGATTGCTTGCATTCAACACCAGAGAGCTAAAATAGGGTTGATGGGAAACATATAGATTAAAAAATCGAAACAATCCATACCAAAGCCAAAAAGGCCTCATGATGCACAATGTCAGGATGGCAAAAACATACACCAAACCAACTCTGCAGCCTTGCACATCTTTGCATTCCAAGTGTCCATCTAAATATATGCTTCTCAATTGAATTTCTCAAACTTCGAAAACGTTATAGAAAAAGGGATTTCACTGTACTTTCGTCAGATATTTGCTTACATTATTCAGTATAACAAGTATAGTTATAAAAATAGCATTTGGAATCTTTTGAGACACCAAGTGTCCCCGCGGTCATGCTTGTCTGCTAATTAAATGCTCGTGACTGTCATTCTTCAGAGTTTTGGAGGACGCAATTCAAACCAGAAAGCATTGGAAATACCGAGCAGTTCTGAAATTGCATTAGGGTGGGAAAGGGAATTACTGTTTTGCTTTGGATATGCTTCCTCTTCCTAAACTTGATAATAATGATTTGCGGACTCCAGCATATTTTTCCGTCAGTTCAATACAGAGAGATTGTCACGAGGGTGCAGGCGACTTCACTCAGAAAGTGCATCAATCAATGGACAACATAAGAAAAATATACTACACCATATTAGCTATCATTGGTGTTCCAAGTAAGTGATTGTAAACTTTTCCAATGTTATAGATCTGAGGGTTGTTTTCTCCCAGTTAGTTGTACAATTGGTTTACAGTACACATTCATGCCAACAGCGAATGTTCAGTTCCATGAAACTTGCCATGTTGGTCCTTATTCTCAAGTTCTCCCTTTGACTGAAGTTTGGTACTATTAGGCTGAAGCAACCACTTGTGATCTTTGAATGCAATGGTGTAAGGTCTTTTGAGATTTTGGTGATGTTCATGACTTACGTGTGAGGGATCTGCATGCAGATTTCACTCTTTCACCACGGTATTAGACATGTTTCTCCGGTTATGAATTATTATTCAAAATCTTAAGTTCAAATGGTAATTTATGTAATTCAGAAGATTGGCTTCTGAGTATTCATTCCATTGGGTGATCAATAGTTAGACATGTATTTGCAGATCAGGCCGTCGAGTAATTCGTAAAAAATGTCTACACTTTCCGATTTCGGGTATTTATAATCTTACCAAATGGTTAATTCTGTTCCATGTTACGAATGGTGGATCATT
The DNA here is from genome assembly GCF_037043375.1 of Chiloscyllium plagiosum. Classification (NCBI taxonomy): domain Eukaryota; kingdom Metazoa; phylum Chordata; class Chondrichthyes; order Orectolobiformes; family Hemiscylliidae; genus Chiloscyllium; species Chiloscyllium plagiosum. The sequence goes on along the minus strand of NW_028270188.1, from coordinate 3,811,664 downwards.
TTGCAGAATGGTCTACTCTCTGTTCGTCCGTTTAGATTTCTGCTCAGCTAAGCTTATCACTTCATAAATCAATGTGCAATAACCTAGAACACAAAGAGGAGCGATGCCCAATGGAAATTTGATGTCAAAACAAAAGGACACCAGTAACACCAACATAAAATAATCTCATGGACACACTGAACAGGTCTGGCTGCATCTGTATTAAGGTTAATCATGTTTAAGCAAATAAATCAACGTGGAAATTGGATTTATGCTGATTACTTGGTGCAGGTTTGGGAAATTGAAAGAATTAAATAGAAAAGTGGAAAAAAAAGAGAGAAAGAGAAGCATTACTGATAAGAGGAGCGGGAATAAAATGTTTTATTCGTGAGCCGAGGATCAGACGTACAGTCACGGAGACCTAGCACATATAAAAAGGCTATTTGTCCCATCATTTCAGTGCCACCCAGCAACAACTTTCTCACTCCTCTAATCCCATTTTCTTGCCATTAGCCAAGAGACCACGAGCAAAAAATGTGAACATTTGAAAATAGCCCACTGTCTGCCAAAAGAAAAAAGCCATTGAAAAGCAGACATAATGTTGTGGACATGGGAAATCAACATGAAGGAGATGCAACAAAACCACGCAAAACAGAAAACGTCAGAAAAGCACGGCAAGTCTTGCAGAATCTGTACAGACAAATCACAGTTAAGCTTTCTGATTCAGTAACACTGACTCAGAACTAATCTAAGGAGAGTGTGTGCTCCTTCTCCTAACCTAGCATGACTTCACACCCTCAGACCAATCCAGCGCCCCAAAGTGGATCTTTCCCACATAAGTTGCAGTGCTTGCCTATCAACCTCCTCCCTCATCTTGCATCTATCTATATTACAGCCTTGAGTACTCAATATTCGGTTTTACAATTTAAGAATATGAATTCAGGCCTGCATTCTTCTCGCCTATCAGTAGAAATCCCCTCACATTTTTTCGTTGCCTCTTTCGGCAACATCTCCATGCAATGTATGAATTGAATCCATACAGTTTGGAAACAGACCATTTAAATTCCAATCCTTTTTTTTTTGCAGTAAACCTGGTGGCAATTGCGATCCTATCCCGGGGAAGGTGCGGCCTCTCAGCCTGCACCACTCGCTACTTGGTAGCCATGGCAGCAGCTGATCTAATGGTCATCATTGCAGAAGTAGTGCTGAGGCAATTCAGGTATTATTATTTCCCATTATGTTTTCTCGACATCACTCCAGTGTGCAGTGTGACCTATTTCTTGGCTCGTGCAGCTGCCGATTGTTCCGTCTGGTATACTGTGACTTTTACGTTTGATCGATTTGTCCTCATTTGTTGCCAGAATCTGAAAACAAAATGTTGCACCAGCAAAACTGCAGGCTTGGTTTTAGCTACAACCAGCCTTCTGCTTTGTTCCAAAAACGTTCCATTCTACTTTGCATATGAACCTGGAATTATCATTGACAACGTACCATGGTATTGTCACACGAAACCAAGCTATTACTCTGATCCTGCATGGTTGGGATTTGACTGGCTCGATACAGTTTTAACGCCATTGCTCCCATTCACTTTAATTCTCCTGCTTAACGCTCTGACAGTCCGATACATTTTAATGTCTAGTCGAGTGCGCAAGTGTTTGAAGGGTCACAGCAAGGGAAGAGACATAGAAATGGAAAGCCGAAAGAAATCAGCAATTTTACTGTTTACTATATCGGGAAGTTTTATACTTCTATGGCTAAACCGTGTTATATATTTCATATGCTACAGAATTACAGGAACTGATCCCTTGAATTACAACAGTTCATCGTATGTCTTTGGAGAAATTGGATTGATGCTGAGAAATTTAAGTTGCTGCACAAATACAGTAATTTATGGAGTGACCCAGGCTAAGTTCAGGGAACAGCTCAAGATTGCAGTGAAGTATCCATATACAACAATAATTCAATTTCTCACTGAACAGCACAATTCAAATTAGTGGAAACGTGGTTCATAATTACGACGTGCTTCATAGTGCAGCAATACCGTAGAAAGTTGAATGGTAGAAAGGTATGAGTGACGAAATTTCTACATCCTAAACTTATACACTTGAGGGTGAACAATATGTCTATCCTCAACACACAGCAACGCCGTGTTGCCGTGTTGCCCTTCCTTTGCACTCAGCTTGCAACAGCCTCAGGGGACTGAAGAATTTACCTTCAGTCTGTTTCACACTTTCTCTTCCCTGTGCTCTGATATCGTCGACTTGAAAGCCTTTGTTACTACACCAAATCTTTGCAACGCTCAAAGTCTTGCAATATTTTAAAAAAGTGAAATATTGCCAGCCATCATCCGACATTTCAGATCTTGCAAAACTCTCCATCTCTGTATAGCTGACATTTCGAAAATGGAATCCACATTTACGTCCTCCAGCACTGACAACCTCCCCTCCAATATCCCCGACAGTTTCCTGTTTCATTTAACATCTTCAAGTAATGCAAATCTTTCAGTTTCTTAGTCGTGTCCATCTCTTAACAATATATGTCGCAGTAACAATGAGAAATCCCTGCAAAAAATGGATTTCAGGGACATTGCAACATCAAAAGACACACACAGACTCTAACATCAGAGAAAATATTGCCACGATCTGCAGATTTTCCAGGCTTGGTTATCATCTCCAGACCTTGTGGTGGCCCACAAATTCTGGAGTCTCATCGACTCTCAATATCCTTCACTAACTGTCTTACTCTTTCAGAATCTGTACCCTTTCCAATCAATCTCATCTCTTCCAGCTCACTTTCGCCTCCATTTCTGTAAAACCACGATGGATTTCTCTGTATCTCTCTACATTTCTGAAAGCTCATTGTGTTCCGAAAACACTCGCTGTTTGTTTGTTGCATGCTCCAGTCGCTACACTCAGTTTGCTGACTGTCATCTTTTACGGCTCTGCAACCCTGAGTCTCACTGTGTCATACATTGCAATCAACCAACCTTCCTTTTTTTCATCTTCTAAAAAAGTGCCCATCCTCATTCCATATGAAACCTTACATGGACATAACAATGTTCCCATTCAATGTAATCGTCTCCTAAGTTTCTCCAACTTTCCTCCTCTTTTTAAACTCTGCCGACAATGCAACCCACCTTCGATCTTTGATATAACTCATCCCTTCAACATCACATTTCTTTCAACTATGCCGGATCCTTAATGATCCTGACTTACCTCGACACCGTTATTTTTGAGTCCTTTAATGCTTAATATATTCACAATTGGTGGACATGTGAGCTCAGGTACCGAAGAAGTTCCTTTCGAAAAGTATCAGCGAGTCACAGATCCACAAAACACGGAAACAGCACTTTGAATGCTTCTCATTCTGACCGCAGGGTGGGGGAGATTGAGAAAAATGAAGCAGGGAATAACCTTCAATTCACTTAGAGCTGTCAACTTCTTAAGAATCTGCATTGTGAACTAATATCCTTCTTTATCTGGATTATAGAGGCCAAAGACCTTCAACACTGTAAGATAAAATGGACAATTAGGTCTGCACTGATGGAATGCAATTACGACACGACTCGAATACAATTCTCAGCCCTTGGCACTGCAAATAACGCTCGAAATACTTCTTCAATGTTGCAAGGTTTTTTGCCCCCAGCAGCCATACAAGCATTAAATTAGTTGCCCACCACCCTTCAAATGAAATTGTATTTCCTCAAATCTTCTTTCAACTTGCAACAGCTTTCGTTAAATTTATGCACCTCTGTCATTAATCCTTTGGCAGAAATATTTCGTCATCTCCACGTTATCTTTACATCTCCAAATTTTCTTCACCACAATAGTGCCCCTTTTCATTGTTGCCTGTTCTGGTGTGAACCATAAACAGTGTTTCCATTTGCACTTAACAACTGGAACTATCCATCCCGGGTATAATTTTTCAAAATATCCTTTGTCGTCTCCAGTGCACTCACATACATCCTGCAACAGAGATTCTGGGACTGCACATAATATTCTAATTATGGCCTAACTAACATTTTCTACATTCGCGGAATTGCCTCTCGGCTCTTAAACTCTCTATTAAAGGATAGACCTCCATCTGTCTTCTTACCTGATACATTAAGAAAATTATATGCATGCATATCAGAGTCTGTCGGCTCTTTCATGCGAGCCATGGTCCGACCCGTCATGATGTATTCCCTGGTCATTTTGTCCTGCCTAACCACACCATCCAGCATTGAAAGAGATTCTTCGTGCTGACTGATCGGTGATGCTGAGGGAAGACGGACCTTTATGGATGAAGTTATTTTGATTTGATGGATTTTAACTGACACTACAAGAGATGTCGCCTGACTCTCGTTTCAGAGCATCAGTGCACATTACCAAACTAAATAATAAAAACTGTAAATGACATTAAACCGAAAATGACATCGATATCTTTGCACACCTTACTGGAGGTACTGGAATAAACAATGTAATTACAATGTAATAGACGAGAACAGCCCCACTCAAAATATGCTAAATGAATACCTTAGACAGTTAGTTTTCTAATCTTGAAGTCAAGTACCAGGCGTTGCGTTGACATGAAATTTGATTGTGCAAAACAATCAAGCATGAAGGAAAATACGCGCTATTCATGTCCTACCTTTAACGCAAAGACAAAACCAGAGGAAACAAAAAGGATTGGATTATCTACTGAAATATTATACAAAATACTAAACAGCTGTTAAATATCTGCTCCAGTATAGTGACATTCCTCTGCAATGGCACAGTCAGTAAAACAGATCGCATCAAATATATCTCTAGCAACATTATGAGAACCCTAGCTTTTAGCTGGTCGAAACAGAGCTTCCACTTCCAGCGTCAAGTGCCCAGTGCTGCGACTGGAAGCTAACCTAAAAATCCTGAAGATCGCGAAGCATGGTCTAATGCATTCGCTTACTTTAGTTGTTCCAGTTTTGAAAAGGATAAATAACCAAACACTCACAGGTTGCTGAATTAATTGACTTGAAGCAGAGCACTCGATGTTTTCAACTACGTTTTATTAAGAAACATACAGCGCTTAATGCCATAGTACATCTATGCTTCCTTCGTTGAAAACAAAGATTGCTTCACTTTCTAAGCAAAATCGGTCTACCATTTTTAGAACCTGACAATACATGCACATTATATTGACGGTAGGCATGCGAGTTTTACCTACTACAGTCCATGTCAATCCATTGTATCTAACACCCCTGAATATCAACGTCTATGTTCATCAACATTACGACAATGCGTTGGCAATTTTGTTCTCTCAACCTGCCGTTTGTATAATTTTCAAATTGTATGTTTACAATTGTAAGCTCCAAGTTTATATCCTTGTATGTTTACCTTTTCTTTCACCAAAACGTTAAGGGATAGAATCAGTCATAAATCAGTAATTGTCTCCCACACAATATTGGCGAAGTAAATTTTGAAATGTTGAAACATCTACACAAAATTCAAGATGTCCCTCTCAATTGTGGAATATTTCTCTTAATGATGATTTATTTTTCCTCAAAAAATATCCAGTAGGTTTAGCTTCTCATCATCCTCATTCGACGTATCGCCATGACACCAATATCACTCATGTGAATAGCAAATTTGAATGGCTTTGCGCAATTAAGTGTGGCTAACACTGGGTCAATGTTAACTGTAGCTTTTACAGCTTTGAATGCATTATCACATTCCTCACTTCTTCAAACCGTCGGTCGGTAGAACAACCAGACAGCTAATCTTCTGTCCAAACATCGGATATTAAATCAGTCGTTCCCAGAAATCGTGATATTTTCCGCTTCATCAATGACCCTGGAAACTCTCCAGTTATGTTTCTTCTCACATCCCGTGGTGTCATATATCCATGTCCAACTATATCGTCCAGGGAAGTAACCTGGACTTGTTCTGACTCATTCCTCAGCATCTTTATAACCAGACACACCTCCCAAAATCAATGTACCAATTCTGATTGATGGTCCAGTTAATTATTACACGTGTGACTGAAAATTGCCAGATCGTTGATGCACACCACACCACACATCTGCGTAATCCTGAAATGACATTATTGGTCATGTTTGAAATGTAGCTGACGCATTTTTACTTTAAAACGCATATCTTTGAACGCCATTCCATGTCATGAATACTGCTCTTCTCGCCATGAATTCCATAAAGTTCAGCATTATTTTCGCAAAATATCCTCCGAATTCCATGTCTCCTTATCTCACACTTTCAAAGATTGATTGTAATAGCACTTTTTTAAAAATGCTTATTTATTTGATGCCCGTGAGTAAGCATTTCTACCGGAAGTAAAATCTGGAAAGTGATCTGTCACTTTATTCTCACCAGTTTCCTGATAAGTTCGCATATTGTCTAGCAGCTTTTTAACTTTCAATTTACTGTTCTTTGCGAATTCAATAAAACTCTGCAATTAATCCTGTTTTCCAGCATTTGTGTTCCCAGTGTATTTTTCTATGATGCGGAAGAACCGGTGTTGGGCTGTGTCGGACAAAGTTAGAAACCACACAACACCGAAAGGTAATGTTTTCGCATAAACCTGTCGGACTCTCACCTGGTTTTCTTCGAAACATTCAATGCTTCAATTTCATGTGGCTACGTTATTACAGTGAAAACACTCGAGATATCTTACCACCCATTGGGCCTCATAGTTTTCTTTTACCCAATTTTCAGCTTGTCTTCAATGAGATCGGCTTTTCCTTTAAGACCAGAGGATTTCTCTTTTCACCAATTTATATTCTCCAAAATTGGTGCTGGAACACCAAATGTATTTGTGATACAGCTCCTTATCATATTCCAATTCAACTGCAAATCTTAAAGCCTTAATTGTCTGCTCTTCACAAGAGTTTTAATTGCTTCAAAAACTGATTTTTTTAACTGCTTCAAAATAAGTGCCTAAAAGCGTCATCGCCAAATCATTGCTTTGAATGGAGAAAGGCTGGTAACCAAGTTCGGTACCGATGAGGATTGCATCAATAGGGACCCTCGGTTCATGTCACACTACAGGTGACCGCATTGCACGAAACACACACACAGACATTCGTTCCCTCTTTCCACAGACACGCACTCTCACGCTGCCCTCTCTCATGCGCTCACAGCTGCACTCCTATACTCACACCCACACCGAAGTCTCTCAGTCACGTATACCCTTTACACATGCACACATTCTTTCACAGACATTCATGCCCCCAACACAGACAGACACATTTGCACACGCGCGCGCGCACACACACACACATTAATTTAATTAGATTAGATTACTTGCACAGCGTGGAAACAAGCCCTTTGACCCAACAAGTCCACACCGACCCTCCAAAGAGCAACCCACCCATACATTTACCCGTTCACCTAACACCGCAGGCAATTTAGTATGGCCAATTCACCTAACCTGCACATTTTTGGACTGTGGTAGGAAACCGGAGCACCCGGAGGAAACCCACGGGCAGAATGTGCAACTCCACACAGACATTTGCCTGAGGCGGGAATTGAACCCAGGTCTCTGGCGCTGTGAGGCGGCAGTGCTAACCACTGTGCCGCCCTAATTTGTGAGGTGGATTTGTACTTGCAGAATTATATTGCACTTTGCTCAAAAACAGCATGAATCCATGTAAGATTCTGTGAATCCGTTTTGAAGATGAGATTCAGTCTGAATGTTGGGACTCAGGTCACCTCACACAGGCACTACAAATCTCCAATGCATTATCGGCACTGCCATAGCACATGTTGTTACAATTCACTTGAGAATGCAACTTTAAAACATCTTCTGTGATTTTCATATGAAAGAACTGAAAGCAACATTGGCACTCTAAAAGATAAGAGAGTAAATAAATAGTCCTTTTTTTTCAATATATCATTTCAGCTACATCACTCTTAAACGTTGTTATAATTCTATGTCTTAAGATCTTATACTGCACAACAACCTGTTAAAGGAGCAGCGCTTCGAAATCTAGTACTTCCAATTCAACCTGTTGGTCAATAACCTGGAGTCGTGTGATTTTTAAAAATTGACACTGTTATCATATGATCAGATCAAAATGGGAAAGATGCAAAATTCGGACGCGTGTCCACAGAATTTCACATGTGACATGTTTCAGTGGAGAGTTAAAAGTCTTCTTGCTTTTCCTTCTTTTATGAAGTTTCAATATTTATTCTTCTGATGTTTGAGGACTTGGCTTTACAGTGGAGGATTTTTTTCTTCATGGCCCATGTTCAATGAAATTGAGCTGAGCGCGAAGTTGTTTTAATAATTGGGAGAGATATTTCCTGAATAAGATTACAACGAGTGGTAACACATGAATTTCTGGAAAGGAGGTGGATTGCAGACTTGCGAGTTGACAACGATACTTAACACATCGATAGGTAGAAATCTTCATGCCTCTGAGTTTCTGTATGGCTATGGATTGGACAAATACATTATATTTTCCTTTCTGATGTTCACGCTACAATTGCTCCTGTAAATGTCAACTGCCGATGTATGAATGCCAATTCTTTTTTCGTCTACAAAAGAATCTCTGTTTTTGGTAATGAACAGTGCATTCGCGGCATTTGGCTAATATGTTTAAGCAGCAACCCACGCATAAAACGATGAGCAAAAATTAAAAAAAATAATCTACAAAGTGGATTTCTCTCTGATGTTCGAATTTATCTGGCGTGTTATAAGTTCAAATTAATAAATCCACTCAGGTTTCCAGAAGGAGAGAGCATGAGGGTCAATCCATCAAAGAGTCATTGTAATTAAATAGCATGACACACATCTTTGGCTCAACATGGCCATGCCGAGTAGATATCCTAAAATGATCTCCTCCCATTTGCCAGAATTTGGCCATATCTCTGTTAGCGTGTCCTATTCATGAAAATCATCCAGGTTATTTTAAGATATTGGAATTGTAGCTGCGTCCAGTACTTCCCCAGGCAGTTCATTCTGTACGTGCATCACAATTTCGGTGAAAACATTACTTCTTTTCTGTTTAGTTCTTTCTCCTCTCACACTGGGCGTATGCTGTCAGGTTTTGTACACTCCTACAGTGGAAGAAGACCTGAGTTACTCACCCTTCCAATGCTCCTCATGACTTTATAAATCTCTGTAAGGTCACCCGTCATCCTGTTGTGCTTCAGCGAGCTTGATACCTCGAGATTCAGCACTCTAAGCAATCTTTTCTGAACTTTCATGTTCAACGGTTTCCTTTCGATAGCAAAGAGATCAGAATCGCGCACACTATTTTAATGTGGCCTAACCAATGTCTTGCACACATGCAACCTCCCAATCATCAACTGAATGCACTGCCAAATAAAAGCAGGGATGCAATTTACCTTGTGTATGATTCTGTCAACCTACGACTGCACTTTCAAAGAACTATGAACCTGCAATTCAAGGTCTCTTTTTAGATTAACGCATCCCAGTCCCTACCATTAAGTGTACAGAGAAAGCTTTAGACTGAAAATGCTGAAGATCTGGGTCGAGAGTGTGATGATGGAAAAGCACATCACGTCAGGCAGAATCCGAAGAGCAGGGGAATCGGGCAAATCCCTTGATCTGGAATTGTATATGTCTGGGTGATTTGACTTTCCAAAAGCATTAACTTACATGTAATTAAGATACGCTCCATATTTCCACTCCTTCACCCAATGGCAAATCTGACTCAAGGTACCGGTGTAATCAGAGATAAGAGTCTTCACTGTAAACAACACCACGTATTTTGGTGTCATCTGCGAAAGTACGAAGCATAGCTTAGAAGTGTTGATCAGATTGTTAGGCCAATCGCAAATGGTTTTATAGCTTGTTAACGAAATAAAGGTTTTGCGGAATTTGATGAAAGGCAGGACGCTGGGAAGATTGGAGGAATACAGGTATCTTCCTTGTGGCACTCCACTGGTCACAGGCCTCCAGTCGGAAAAGCAACCCTCCATCAACACACTCCGTCTTCTACTCTTGAGCCAGTTCTGTACCAAATGGCTAGTTCTCCCTGTTTTCCATGTAATCTAACCATGCTAATCAGTTTCCCATGGGGAACCTAGTCGAATGCCTTACTGAAGCCCACATACATCACATCTACTGTTCTGCCATCATCACTCTTCATTGTAACTTCTTCTAAAACTCAATGAATTTTGTGAGACATGATTTCCTACGCACATAGCCATGTTGACTGTCCCTAATCAGTCATTGCCTTTCCAAATACATGTATATCCTGTCTCTCAGGATTCCCTCCAACAACTTGCCCACCACCGACGTCAGGCTCATTGACCTTTAGATTCCTCGCTTCTCCTTACCACCCTTCTTAAACTTTGGCACCACATTAGACAACCTCCAGTCTTTCTGCACCTCACCTGTGACTATTGATGACACAAATATCTCAGCAAGCCGCCCAGTCATCACTTCTCTAGCTTCCCACAGAGTTCAAAGGCATACCTGATCAGATTATGGGAACTTATCCATCTTCATGTGTTTCAAGGCATCCAACATATCCTCCACTGTAATATGGATATTTTTTCAAGGTGTCACCATCTATTTCCCGACATTCTATATTTTCCATATTCTTTACTACAGTAAACATTTTTTTGCAAAATACTCGATCGTATCTATCCCATTTTCAGCGGCTGCACACGAAGACAGCCTTGCTGATTTTGAGGGGCCCTATACTCTCCGTAGTAACGCATTTGCTCTGAATGTATTGGTAAACCTCCTTTGGATTCTTCTTAATTCTATTTGCCGAAGCAATCTCATATCCCATTTTTGCCAGCCTGTTTTCCTCTCTTAAGTATATTTCTACTGCCTTCATACTCTTCTAAGGGTTAATGGGCGGCACGGTGGCACAGTGGCACAGTGGTTAGCACTGCTGCCTCACACCTCCAGAGACCCGGGTTCAATTCCCTGCCTCAGGCGACTGACTATGTGCAGTTTGCACATTCTCCCCGTGTCTGCGTGGGTTTCCTCCGGATGCTCCGGTTTCCTCCCACAGACCAAAGATGTGCAGGTCAGGTGAATTGGCCATGCTAAATTGCCCGTAGTGTTAGGTAAGGGGTAGATGTAGGGGTATGGGTGGGTTGCGCTTCGGCGGGGCGGTGTGGACTTGTTGGGCCGAAGGGCCTGTTTGCACACTGTAAATAATCTAAAATCTAAGTAAGATCACAAACTGAAACTAAATCTCTCCTGTCTATATCTGACATATGCTTCCGTCATTTTCTTTGCCAAATCCTCAACATCTTTAGTCATCCAGCATTACGTATATCTAGCAGCCTTTCCTTTCACCCAAAGAGATATATATACAGTCGCTGGCTTCTCGTTATCTCATTTCTGAAGGCTTCCCATTTTCCAACCGGCCCTTTATCAGCGAACATCTGCCCCAATCAGCTTTGAAAGTTATTGCTAATACCGGCAAAATTACCCTTTCTCCAATTTAGAACACTTACTTTTACATCTGGTCTATCACTTTACTTCACTAATTTAAATTTAATTAAATTATGGTCGCTGGCAGCAATGTGCTCCCCCACTGACACCTCAGTCACCTGCTCTGCCTTAATTCCCAAATGTCGTTCAAGTATTGCACGTTCTCCAGTCGGTACGTCCACATACTGATACAGAAAATGTTCTTGTAAACACCTAACAACTTCCTCTCCCTCTAAACCTTTATGCAGTCCCAATCTATGTTCGGAATGTTAACCCCCCCCCCCCCCACCCACCAATAACCACCCTATTACATAGAACATAGAACAATACAGCACAGAACAGGCCCTTCGGCCCACGATGTTGTGCCGAACTTCTAACCTAGATTAAGTACCCATCCATGTACCTATCCAAATGCCGCTTAAAGGTCGCCAATGATTGCGACTCTACCACACCCACGGGCAGCGCATTCCATGCCCCCACTACTCTCTGGGTAAAGAACCCACCCCTGACATCTCCCCTATACCTTCCACCCTTCACCTTAAATTTATGTCCCCTTGTAACACTCTGTTGTACCCGGGGAAAAAGTTTCTGACTGTCTACTCTATCTATTCCTCTGATCATCTTATAAACCTCTATCAAGTCACCCCTCATCCTTCGTCGTTCCAACGAGAAAAGGCCGAGAACTCTCAACCTATCCTCGTACGACTTCCTCTCCATTCCAGGCAACATCCTGGTAAATCTTCTCTGCACCCTCTCCAAAGCTTCCACATCTTTCCTAACGTGAGGCGACCAGAACTGCACATAGTACTCCAACTGTGGCCTAACCAAAGTCCTGTACAGCTGCAACATCACTTCACGACTCTTGAATTCAATCCCTCTGCTAATGAACGATAATACTCCATAGGCCTTCTTACAAACTCTATCCACCTGAGTGGCAACCTTCAAAGATATATGTACATAGACCCCAAGATCCCTCTGTTCCTCCACCTGACTAAGAACCCGACCATTAACCCTGTATTCCGCATTCTTATTTGTTCTTCCAAAATGGACAACCTCACACTTGGCAGGGTTGAACTCCATCTGCCACTCCTCAGCCCAGCTCTGCATCATATCTAAGTCCCTCTGCAGCCGACAACAGCCCTCCTCACTGTCCACAACTCCACCTATCTTCGTATCATCTGCAAATTTACTGACCCACCCTTCGACTCCCTCATCTAAGTCATTAATAAAAATTACAAACAGCAGAGGACCCAGAACTGATCCCTGCGGAACTCCACTTGTAACTGGGCTCCAGGCTGAATATTTACCATCTACCACCACTCTCTGCCTTCGACCGGTTAGCCAATTTTCTATCCAATTGGCCAAATTTCCCTCTATCCCATGCCTCCTGACTTTCCGCATAAGCCTACCATGGGGAACCTTATCAAATGCCTTACTAAAATCCATGTACACTACATCCACTGCTCTTCCCTCATCCATATGCTTGGTCACCTCCTCGAAGAATTCAATAAGACTTGTAAGGCAAGACCTACCCTTCACAAATCCGTGCTGGCTGTCCCTAATCAAGCAGTGTCTTTCCAGATACTCATAAATCCTATCCCTCAGTACCCTTTCCATTACTTTGCCTACCACAGAAGTAAGACTAACAGGCCTGTAATTCCCGGGGTTATCCCTATTCCCTTTTTTGAACAGGGGTACAACATTCGCTACTCTCCAGTCCCCTGGTACCACCCCCGTTGCCAGTGAAGACGAGAAGATCATTGCCAACGGTACTGCAATTTCCTCTCTTGCTTCCCACATAATCCTAGGATATATCCCGTCAGGCCCGGGGGACTTGTCTATCCTCAAGTTGTTCAAAATGTCCAACACATCTTCCTTCCTAACAGGTATCTCTTCTAGCTTGCCAGTCCATTTCACACTCTCCTCTTCTACTAACGGTCCCTCTCGTTCATAAATACTGAAGAGAAGTACTTGTTCAAGACCTCTCCTATCTCTTCCGAATCAATACACAGTCTCCCACTACTGTCCTTGATCGGACCTACCCTCGTTCTCGTCATTCTCAGGTTTCTCACATACGCATAAAATGCCTTGGGGTTATCCTTGATCCTATCCGCCAACGATTTTTCATGCCCTCTCTTAGCTCTCCTAATCCCTTTCTTCAGGTCCCTTCTGGCTATCCTGTATCCCTCCACTGCTCTGTCTGAATCCTGTTTCCTCAACCTTATGTAAGCCTCCTTCTTCCTCTTTATCAGACATTCAACCTCTCTCGTCAACCAAGGCTCCCTCACACGACCATTTCTTTCCTGCCTGATAGGTACATACATATCATGGACACGTCGTATCTGCTCTTTGAAAAAGTTCCACATTTCCACCACATCCTTCCCTGACAGCCTAAGCTCCCAACGTATGCTCCTCAAATCCTGCCTTACAGCATCGTAATTTCCCTTCCCCCAATTATAAAATCTACCTTGTTGTGCGCACCTATCTCTCTCCATAACCAAGGTGAAAGTCACAGAATTGTGGTCACCATCACCAAAATGTTCACCCACTAACAAGTCCACCACTTGTCCCGGTTCAGTACCGAGTACCAAATCCAATATGGCCTCCCCTCTGGTTGGACAATCTACATACTGCGTTAGAAAAGCTTCCTGGACACACTGCACAAACACCGCCCCATCCAATCTACTTGATCTAAAGAGCTTCCAATCAATATTTGGGAAGTTGAAGTCGCCCATGACTACGACCATGTGGCTTCTGCACCTTTCCAAAATCTGTTTCCCAATCTGTTTCTCCACATCTCTGCTGCTATTGGGGGGCCTATAGTAAACACCCAACAAGGTGACTGCACCTTTCCTATTTCTGACTTCAGCCCATACTACCTCCAGAGGCAGATCCCCCTCAAACTTCCTTTCTGCAGCCGTTATACCATTTCTAATTAGCAATGCCACCCCCCCTCCTTTTTTCCCACCCTCCCTAATCTTACTGAAACACCTGTAACCAGGAACCTCCAACAGCCATTCCTGTCCCACATCTATCCACGTTTCCGTGATGGCCACAACATCGTAGTCCCAGGTACCGATCCACGCCTTAAGTTCACCCACCTTATTTCTGATACTCCTTGCGTTGAAGTATATGCACTTGAGCCCGTCTCTGTGTCCGCAAGTAGTCCCTGTCAGTGCTACCTTCTCCACAGCCTCCCTACAGTCTTGGGCATCCTGACAAACAGCTAACCTACTTGCTGGACTACAAGTCCGGATCCCATCCCCCTGCCAAATTAGTTTAAACCCCCCCGAAGAGTGCTGGCAAACCTACCCCCCAGGATATTGGTGCCCTTCTGGTTCAGGTGCAACCCGTCTTGTTTGTACAGGTCCCACCTTCCCCAGAATGCAGTCCAATTGTCCAAATATCTGAAGCCCTCCCTCCTACACCAGCCTTGCAGCCACGTGTTCAACTGCACTCTATCCCTATTCTTTGCCTCACTGTCACGTGGCACCGGCAACAACCCAGAGATGACGACTCTGTCTGTCCTAGCTTTTAGCTTCCAGCCTAACTCCTTGAGCTCTTGAATGACCTCCCCACCCCTCTTCCTACCTATGTCGTTGGTGCCAATGTGCACCACGACTTCTGGCTGCACACCCTCCCCCTTAAGGATTCTGAAGACACGGTCTGAGACGTCTCGGACCCTAGCACCCGGGAGGCAACAAACCATCCGTGAGTCTCGCCCATGTCCACAGAACCGCCTGTCCGTCCCTCTAACTAGAGAGTCCCCTATAACTAGCGCTCTCCTCCTCTCCCCCTTTCCCTTCTGAGTCTCAGAGCCACAGACCCCTTCACTGCAGCTTACACCTGCAACGCTGTCCCCCCCAACAGTTTCCAAAGCTGTATATTTATTTTTTAGGGGAACGACCACAGGGGAACCCTGCACTGCCTGCTTCTTCCCCTTCCCACCTCTAACTGTTACCCAGCTACCTCGGTTCTCCGGCGTAACTATGTCCCTGTAGCTTCTATCAATCACCCTCTCAGCCTCTCGAATAATCCTCAGTTCATCCAACTCCAGTTCCAGTTCCCTAACTCGTTCGGTGAGGAGCAGGATCTGACTGCATTTCCTGCAGACGAAGTCGGCAGGAGTATCGGTGGTCACCCCTACCTCAAACATCCTGCAGGAGGAACATTCCACCGCCTGCGCTGCCATGACTGTACACTTTCTCCAAAAACAAGAACACTGAGTCAATAACACTGAGTCACTTACCTGTGGACTTTAAAGTTAGGTTAGAGGAGGCCCTACGGGAGTAGGACCTGGGGTCTAGAACACACCCACTCAAATACTAATCACTTACCTTCCCGCCCAGCTATGCGCTCCAACCTCACTTCCGCTGCTCCCACTCAAATGACCACTCAAATTATTCGTACAGAAGCTGAGATCTCCTTACAGGTTTTATCTCAATATCCCTCCGACTATTAGCGGGTCTTTAATAGAGACCCAAAAAGGTGATTGTCCATCTCTTTTTCCTCAGTTGCACCCAAATAACTTCACTGGATATATTTCCCAGGAAGATCTTCCCTCACTCCAGCTGTAATGCTTTCCCTTATCAAAAGCGCAACTCCATCTCCTCTCTGGCCTCCATTTCTATTCTTCGTGCAGCATTTGTATTTCGGAACATTAGGCAGCCAGTCCCTCCCAACCCTGAGCCATTTTTTCTGTAACTGCTGTGATATTCCAGTCACATCTTCTTAACCATGCCCTGACAGTTTGACTCGCTTCTGTTCTCAACTTGACCAGTCTCAAGATCTCCCTGGGTCGCACCCTCCCACCTTACTAACTTAAATCCTCCATAGCAGCTCGAGCAAATCTCCCTTCCAGTATATTAGTCTCATTCCAATTTATGTGCATTTCGTCCTTCTTGTCCAGGTCACTTCCTCCCCAAACGAGATTACAATGATGCAAAAGCGTGAATCCTTCTCCCTTACAGCAACGCCTCAGTCAGGAATTCACCTGCTCTATCCTTCTATTCCTGCCCTCACTCGTCCGTGGCACCGGGGTAAACCATATATTTCTACTCTCGAGATGCTCCTTCTAAACGTTCTGCCTAACTCTCTGTAATTTCCCTTCAGAATCTCAACCTTTTCCCATCCTACTTCCTTGGTTCCACTGTGGACAATGACGTTTTGCTGACCATTCTCCCCTTTGAGAACGTTCTGCATCCTCTCTGAGACATCCTTGATCCTGGCCCCAGGCATACCACACACCATTCTGATTTAATGCTGCTGGCAACAGAAACGTCTGTCTGTACCTCAGACTAGAGAATCCCCTAAAACAATTGGTCTCTTGGAACCTGACGTGCCCCTCGTTGCATTAGAGCCAGTCTCAATACCAGAAACTTGGGTGTTCGTGCTACGTTTCCTTGTGAATCGATCATACCCTACATTTACCAAATCAGAACTTGCATGAAATGGGGACAGCCACAGAAGATTTCTGCAACAACTGCCTAACTGTCTTAACTTTCCTGGAGTTAATCCATCTATGTGACTATATCTGAGACGAATACCCACGTCCTATAACTGTCATCTGTCACATACGGTTGTTGTTGCAAATTCCTCATTGCCTCTAACTGTCTCTCCAACCGGTCCATTAGATCTGATAGGATTCGCAACCAACAACATTTATTGTTGATATCATCCGCAGTAACCCATAAACTCTCTTCAATCTCCAAAATTATGTATTGCTGGACATCGAAGTGCGACTGGGAAATTAATATGTGATCTTGGAGGACATACAGAGATGGTTCACTTGGATGTTACCTGGAATGGAGAAATTGAGTTGTTAGTGGAGACGAGATAGATTTGGAAAGTTTTCCGTTGAGTGGAGATGATGGAGGTGTGTACATGATTGAGCTGCATATGTTTGTAAGGCGTTTGGACACAGCGAATATAGTGCAGCCATTCTGCTAGAATGAGGAATCAGACATGAGACAGCATAACCTTCGGCAACGGCCCGAAGATTTCGAAGGAATTTGGGTAAAAGAAGCGTTTTCACTCAGCATGTGGTGAAAAACTGCCTAGGAAGATACTGTTGGCCTGAACGTTTACAAAAATATTTGCATAACTGCATAAAATATGATAGAGTTCAAGGGTATGAGTGGCATTGTGCACAATGTTTAGCACAGTTACCTCACAGCATTGGCGAGTTAGATTCAATTCCAGCCTCGGGCAAATTTTTTTTATGGAGATTGCACATTTTCCCGGCATCTGCGTTGGATTCCTCCCAAAATTCGTTTTACGTCCAACTTTGCAAATGTGTGCAGGTTCGGTGGATTCGCCATGTTGAATTGTCCATAATATCCAGAAGAGTGTGGGTTAGGTTGATTACCATAGAAACCTGCAGGAGCATTGCATGATTGTTCGGAGACTGTGTGGACCTGTGGCAGAGTTAGCACACATTCAATGGTCGATATGTCGGTATAAAATCAATATTTTCTGCACCGAATGAATTTATAAACTTACGAATGCGTCTTGTATTCATATTCAAATCATTATCTAAATGATAAAACATAGTGGACCCGGCATATGTTGATATAGCACATCGCTCGCACAAGGTCCTGAATCCTGAAATAACAACCGTTAACCACTGTCCTTTCTTTCTGTATTCAAGCCAATTTTGCATTCATTTGGTTACCTCCCCTTCGATCATTGGGATTCAAACATACGAACATATCTAGCATATGTAACTTTGTAGAACGTCCAAAGAAACAATGTCTTCCGCTCTGCTTTCATCAATCTTCATTGTCAACTCTTCATAAATCTTCAGTACATCAGTGAGACATGACTACCCAACCACAAAGCCTTATTGACAGTATCTAACCTGTCCTTGCTATTCCAACTGAATTGATTTGCTGTCCCTCAGTATCCCCTCCGACAATCCATCCACCACGAACGTCAGGCTCAAAGATTTATAATTTTCCATCTTTTTCTTGCAACATCTCTAAAAAAAGAAGGCACAGCATTACCTGTACTCTATTTTTCCAGCACCCCACATGTAACTGTCGATAATGCGAATATTTTAGCAACGGATTCAGCAATCTTTTCCTGAGCTACACACAAGCCTCTGGGTTACAACTGATGATGCAACTGGGTAACCCGAAGATGTATCTACTTTTCTGACCTGTAAGGTCTCCAGGACTTCCTCCTCCAGAATGTGGACGCTTTTCGAGACAGCACTGTTAATTTCACAAAGTTCACTAACTTACATTTCGTACTTCACAGTAAATAACGCAGTAAAATTGTTGTACAATGTGGAGAATTTAATTCCTGCGGTTTAACTAATAGACGGCTTTATTCATCCTTAAGGGGCTTATTGTGCCCCAGTCTAGTCTCTCGGCCTAATGTATTTGCACACTCTCTTTGGAATCTCCTTCACATTCTTTGCCTTCTTTGTCGTGGTTTAACAAGCCTGATTTCCCACAGAACCCAATGCCTGAATTTCCGAAAAACAAACAAGCGAGGAGCTCCTACATTCAGAATTTAGAGAGGTGTGAACCAAGCTAAAAAGTAAGACCTCCGAAATAGTAATCTGATGATTGCTACCAGTGCCCGGTGCTAAACAGAATAGGAGTGAAGGACATGCAGGATGAAGGTGTGGTTTGAGGGATGGTGCAAGAGAGCGGGCTTCCGTTTGTTGGGACATTCTCATCGATTCTGGGACAGGTGGGATGATTACAAATTAGATGGTCCAAACTGGGCCGGACTGGAATCAATGCTTTTGTGAACGTTGTTGGAGAGGGGTTAAACTAATGTGGCAGGGTATTGGGAATTAAAGAGGGATTAGTCGACTGTAACATGGCGGTAACGAAAGCTTTAATGAACTAGATAATGAAGTCAGTAGGTCGAGAGCAGATGAAAAGCGCAAAAGGGACTGGTCGTCTGAGGTGCATTTGTTTTAATACTGAAAGTGTAATTGGAAAGGCAGATGATCTTAGGGTTTGGAATGGCACCTGAGTTAATGATGTCATTGACATTATGAGACATGTTTGACGGAAGCACAGAATTGGCAATTAAGTGTCCCGGGATCTCGATGCTTCAGTCGGGATAGAGCGGGAGGTAAAATAGGTGGACGACTTGTTTTACTGGTCAAAGAGGATACCACAGCCATACTGAAGGAGGTCACGATGAATGACTCAAACATTGAGGCAATATGGGCAGGGCTCAGAGATGGGAAAGATGCGGAATAAATGTTGGAGCTTTACTACAGGCCTCTCAACAGTGAGCGGGAGATAGTAGTATAAATATGTCACACATATATGTAACGATGCAGGAGAAAAAAAGTATAGTGCAGATGGAAAATTTTATTTTTCCCAGTATTGACTTAGGAGTTCATCTAGGAGGTCGAGAATGAGGTAAATATATTTAGCAGAATCCAGAAAGACTTTCTCGAGCATTTTGTAAGTAGTCCGACATAGGAAGGGACCATTCTGGACCTGATGTTGGGGAATGAGTTCGGAAAAGTTGATTGAAGATTCAAATGGCGATTATTTTGGGAATAGTATTCACAATTCCGTAAAATTTCGAATCATCATGGACAATGTCGACTGTGGTCCGAAAGGAAGATTGCTACATTTGGGGAAGGTCAACTATATCTAAATTCGGCAGGAGCTGCGTAAAGTATATTGGGAACAGGTGTTTGAAGATAAATCCACATTTGATATGAGGGAGTCTTTTAAAGAGCGTTTAACTGGAGTGCAGGAGGGATTTTTCTTTTGAAAATGAGGGATGGAAATATCAAAATTAGGAAAGCAAAGAAGATAGGTTAAAGTGTAAAATCAGCTGCAAGTAAAAGGACGCATACATAAGGTCTAGGCAGGCAGATTCTGAAGACAGTCGAAGCTTTGGAAGAATATCGAGAATGCAGGACAAATCTGAAACATAAGAGGACTAAAAGTGGGTAAGAGATATCTTTAGCAAACAGGATTAAGAAAAATCCCAAAACGTTTTATTCATATGCAATTAACGAGAGGAAAACTAGAGAAAGGGTTGGCCCAATCAAAGACAAAAAAGTAAAGATACGTGTGGAGCCAGAGAAAATGATTGAGACGTTTAACGAATACTTTGCATTCGCAATCACTGAGCAGTGGGACATAATGGATGTTGAGATTGGTAACTGATGTTTGATTACTCTACTTCAAGTCAGCTTATGGAGGGAGAAAGTGCTGGATATTCTAAAAGGCATTAAGATGGACAAGTCCCCAGCTCCGGATCGCATCTATCCCACGTTGCTGAGGGAAGCGAGAGAGGAAATACTTGGGGCATCAACAGATATCTTTGCAGCATCCTTTACCATGGGTGAGGTCCCGGAGGACTGGAGAATTGCCAATGTTGTCCACTTGTTTAGTAAGTGTAGCACGGATAATCCACGTAATTATAGAATGGTGAGCGTGACATCTGCAGTAGGAAAGTTGCTGGAGAAGATTGAGGGATAGGATAGACTCCCATCTGGATGAATATTTGCTTATCAGTGATAAGCATAATGGTTTTGTGGAGGGAAGGTTATGTCTTAGAACATTAATAGAATAGAGATTTGACAAAGGTGTTTGATGAGGGAATGGCTGTATATATCATACGAATGGACGTCTGTACGGTGTTTGAAACTTTCCCCATGTAAGGCTCCTGGAGAAGTTGAAATCGAATGGTGACCATGGGGTACAAGGTAGATCTAAAAAGAACTGGCTGGGCCACAGGAAACAAAGAGCAATAGTAGAATGGAGCTTCTCAGAATGGAGACCTGTGACTAGTGGTGTTTGTGCTACAAACATACATGATTTGGCGGAAGGCATAGATGGTCTGACTGGCAAGATTGCAGATGAAGCAGATTGGTGAAGCTGCAAATAATGAAGGGAACCGTCGAAGAATTCAGCCGAATGCAGGTAGGTTGGACAGTTGGGAAGGGAATTGGCAGACAGAGTTCAATTCGGTAAAATGCAAAGTGATGCATTTTGGAAGATCCTGTTCAGGAGCGAACTGTACAGTAAATGGAAATCTCCTGGAGAAAATTGATGTAAGGAGAGATCTGGGTGATCAGTTCCATTGTTCCCTGAAGGTGGCAACACAGGTCAATAGAGTGGTCCATGAGGCCTTCATCCGATGGGGGCACTGAGTACAGAATTTGACAGGTCACCTTATAGTTATTTCAGACATTGGTTCGATCACATTTGTAATATTGCAGACAGTTCTCCTTGCCAAATTACCAAAATGATATGGATGCTTTGGAGAGAGGACGTTCTCCAGGATTTGCCTGATACGGAGGTCGCCAGCTATGAAGACAAATTGGGTCGATTAGGATTATTTTGATTAGAAAGACAAAGGTTGAGGAGGGAACTGATTGAGGTCTACACAATAACGAGAGTTGTGGACAAGGTGGATAGCAAGAAGATTTTTCTCAGAATAGGGGGCTGAATTACTGGGGGTCATGGGTTCAAAGTGACAGGGGCAACGTTTAGGGGAGATATGCATGGAAGTTTCGATACATAGAAGGTGATGGATGCCTGGAATGCGTTGCCAGTGGAAGTGACAGCGGCGGGCAAGATAGCGTCATTCAAGACGCACCTGGATGGATGCATGACTGGGCATGGACCGATGTGACACATACTCTTAGGAAATCGGCGACAGATTTAGATAGTGGACGTGGATCCATGAAGGTTTGAAGGGCCAAATGTTACTCTGCAGCAGTTTTATTTGCTTCTTGTGTTTTGATGTGTCATGTTCAGCGACTCATGCGCATTCATGTCACCCAATTAATGATAATGAAGAAAATAGTGACATGAGAACGCGATGCATTAATCAGAATAGATCGCTGTCCAGCAAAGGGCCTTTTAAGAAACGAAGTGCTTTCAGTACCGATGACCAAGTTTTAAGATTGAATTTTATCTCGATTTTGCAACCCTATTCCGATTTAGATGGCATTCAGTATAATATGCAAGCTCGCTTATAAAGTATTATTTTCTTGCAATAATGTGGAATCTCTGCCATTTCGACACTGTCAGTGCAAGTGATCGCAGCACTAGATATTTAAAAAAGCAATAGTTGTGGAAATGCCCGTAAATGTTCTTTGAAAATCTATTGACTGTATTGAAGTTGAACAAAATCATTAATCACGAATAATTTCTGGGACATAAGCGAGCTGTCGTTGTAGTGTGAAAGGTAAAGTTGGCAGAAAGGTGTCACAAAGATTTTTTAAAAAATAATTTCAGCAGATTTTAATGGATTGGCGAAGATGACGCTCAATGAACAGTTGAGAACAAGCTTCTCTTTAGTTGTTGGTGTTGTCATGTATAGAGAAGAGACCCAAGTATTAGGAAGCAATAACCCGAGATTTGGGAGAGGCGATGGCCTGGCGGTAATCCATCTGGATAGTTAATCCAGAGACGCAGGCAGCGTTCTGGGGATGCAAAGCTGGAATTCCTGCAGAAAGTTATAACTTATTTCAAAAATCTGGAATTACGCTTTCAATATATTCATGAATCAATTATCAGTATTCAGGACAAAAGTCTATGTGAGGAATGGTCTCTAGAGAGGGATACTTTTGTCTTTACCTGCCCTGGCATGCATGTATTTACAGACCCACTACAATGTACTTGATTCATAACTGGCTTCTTGGCAGTTACAGATTGGCCATAAATGATGACCTCATCAACCACAAACTCGTCTGCTGACTGAATGGGAAAAAAAAACAATAAGGGAGGCGAACTGGCACGTTCACCAGATTCCACGTTGTTACATAGTAAAGAAAACGCACAGTCATGAAAGTACATCAAGGGAGCTATGTTAATATTCGTTTTTGTTATTTTGACATTAATTTCGCTTAAGTCAAAAAGATGCAAATTGAGTATATGTACATTTTGGAAAGAAGAAGTGTCGAACATAACGTTGCAATAGTGCAGTTATGGGCACGACTGTAATTTTGATTCTCGCCTCAGAGTTTGTGGCGTTTGTACGTTCTCTGGCTGTTCTGCTTTCTCCTATAGTCCAGTGACAATATTAAATTTACTATCATAGACAGAAGTAAAATGATGAGTTTCCTTCCATTCTCAGTTTCCCAATTGCTATGAGTCTCACTCCGTCGACACTGGAGTCCTGAAAGAGTTCTATTGGCCACTAAAATGCGCCATACTTTCATTGAATTAAACAGGATGATCAGACTAAATGGAAACCAAACAACTGGGGCCGTGTAACACCAACCAAATGCTATTTCTGCAGGTGAAGCTGTTTGACGACCGCTCCACTGCACTTTATGAAATATTTGGCGAGGTGTGAATTAAAAAAAAAATAAACAGGCATTTCCTTTAACAGAGTTAAACCCAAAAAAATGTTACTTTAAACGTTAGTGCTATTCTTTTTGTGCAATACATTGGAACGTCTGGAAGCAAATCACGGCAAGTATATCAAATGTGAAGGAGACAATGCACCAAAGATATAAATCAAGATTGACAGCAATCAGATATAAATTACCCTGCAGACGGCAGTGGTGGACAAGAATGAAAGGGTAAACTTGGGAACTGAAGACACGATACAGTAACATATTGAATTAATCAACAATGGACCTGTTATTTCCTTTGATACCATGGAAAAAGTGATACATTTAGAAAGGCCACATCTTCCTCTTGTGAAAATCATTATTGTCACCAAATTCGCTCTAAGACAACCAGATGAGACAATTCATATTACAGTTTCTGACTAAAGAAAATACACAGGTTCCTGCTGCTAGCAGGTGAGCACGTTCAGTATAATCCTGTAAATGTGAGAAAACACTTGATACGAATTCACAACTGCCACGGTAGAATGACTCACCAGAAAGAGCAACCGATGCAAGATTTGGGGAGTAAGTCCCTTTCACCAGCCAAATAGCAGATTTGCCCAATTCCTTATCAGGGCAGGCTTCTGTCTCGAAGAGCCAAAGGACGTTTCATGGCATATACGTTAAGTAATGAAAGGAACTTTATATTGGCCCTGATTATATAGACGCAGGAAATCAACAAATTGTTGCGTACCGAACATTACTTACAACAATTTAAAAAAATATATTCGCATCAGAAATTTCTTCAGAAGTAGAAGCAGTTGTTTTGATGAAACATAGTTGGATGTGCAAGCACTTCCAATAGTGGTGTTGGAAGGCAGTTTCTTCGAAGTGGAAGTGTCATTGTCGGTCCTTTCAGCACTTTACCAATGATATATCTGCCATATTTCCCCGATCAGCTTCGAATTTTATACCTTTTACATTCTCCAGTTCGTAGACTTCTGAAGCACCTGCATGTTTAATTTTCTGTTCCTCGAATTATCACGATAGGAACCTCTGCCACTTTGGTAATTGTTCGACTATGTGTGTTTTAATCAGGAATTTCAGATTGCACTGGGCTGCTTTTTAGTTTCAAAGAGGTAATGGTTAGAATGCAGTCAAGTTACTATCCCTCCACAGGGATGAAAAAGAGATAATTTAATCTCGATTTCCTTTTCAAGAGAAAGTAATACACTCAGTCAGCTCGTTGTATTATTTATTAACTGGCAACCATTGGTTTCCCACGTAATCGTCTCGTCTTCTCTTCCATAACATCTTCCTAAGTCGTCAAGCGTCTGATTGGTTCTGACCAGAGGCGGATAAAGCGCAGTGGGATAAATTAAAGGCCATTGATGCAGCTACATACGTGCAGACACATGTTTTAGAATGAAATTCTGCCATTTTTCAGGAAACAATATGCAAATACCCAGATGCCATTTTAAAAGATATAATTAAATGTGCCTCCACCACATCCTCTAGCAGGTCATTCCATAGATGCACCATACTCTGCATGAAAAAGCATTTCGTTAGGACCGTATAAAATCGTCCCTCACCTTAAAGGCATGTTCTAATGTTTTGAGCTCACTTCTGCTTGGAAAAAATACATCAGCTATCCATGCCCCCTCACGATTTTAGACACTTCGACACGGGACCCCTGATACTCCGACACCCCAAGTAAATTAGCCCCAGGTTATTCAGCCGCTCCCTGGAGCTGAAACCCTCCAGTCTTGGAAGCGTCCATGTGAATCAATTCTGCATCCTTTCGGATTGAGCACAATCATTTCAAAGCACAGAGACAATCCTAAAAGCAGTGCTCCAAAAGCGGACTAACCAATGTCGTGCAGAGCGGCAAAATGGCATTCCAATGACAATATTCAAACGATCACTTCTACCTGCTGCATCACCTTCAAAAATCTATGAACCTGCACCGCATGTTCCCTAAGTCTGAAAACACTCCCTAAGACCCTACCACTAATTGCATATGTCCCGTCCTGATTTGAATTAGCAATATGTACCGCTTCACAGTCTCCATCTTCATGTCGCTCGAGTGCAACTGCATTTCTGGCATCTTTCCTACAACTGTATTGACAACGAGATGGAATTTTTTCTCTGATCCATGCAGTATTTTTTAATGCACTGGCGTGATTGTGTAAAATCATGCCAAAAATGCAACAAAGCTGTACTAGCTGCATTTAATTCATTCACCAGAAATTAGCAGCAATGGCTAGGATGTAAACATACGCAGCATTCTTCAGGAGTTAGCATTTCCTCAGATATATTATCTGATGCTACCGATATTTTAGAAGATCTGATGCTCAGATTGATGACAAGTCTGTAAGGAGGGTCTCTGAGCTTGATAGTTTGTTTTCAGAGATTTTGCAACTATAAAGTAGGGAATATGTTTAGTGAGATTCTCTGGGGAAGCTGTGGTGGTATGTCCAGCCTTCCGTTTTACAGGTCTTCGATTCTTAAGGTGGGTGATGTCATTTCCCGTTCATTCTTTCAAGAGAACGTACATATTGCCGATATTCATATGCGTTCACTGATACAGTTCTGGTTAAATTGCTATGCCTCTAAGAATTTAGGTGCGGGTCTTCCTTGCGTCTGTCTTGTGGTGTATGTGTGCTTTCCCAGTCAAAGTGGTGTCGTTAGTTGCCTGTATGTATGAAAACTAATGATAGTGGGACTTATTTCTGGTGGCCAGTTGTTGTTCATGTATGCTGGTGGCCAGTTTCCTGCTAATTTGTCCGATATAGTGTGTTTTTCTACAGTTCTTGCATGGTATCTCGTTAATGACATTAGTTTTGCTAGTGGTACCTAATGACTCCTTTAGGCTCATCAGTCGACAATTTAAGTGTGTTGGAAGGTTTATGGTCTCCCAGGATGCCAAGGCGTCTGAGTGATCCGGATGCAATTTCCGATATGCCTTTGAAGTAAGGTAATGTGGCTATAGATTTTGTTTGTGTTGTGTCTACTTGTTTGCGTTTGTTTTTGAGAAAGTGGTGGATTGTGTTTATTGGTTAACCGTATTTCTGGATAACGTTGTATAGATATACTTCTGCGTTTTGTGGTTTTTTGTTGCTGAAGTGATATATAGCACCTTCAAATGATGTATTGATGCAGTCTCCAGTTTTTAACGTGTTTCATATTAAACTGCTTCTGAAACTCAGGCAAAGTGTACAATTTCTCGAACAGTCTAATTTTTTGCAATCGCATGTCAATGCTGGGAACAGTGCAGATTGATTTCCAGCGTGATACTCACTGTATTTAGCAAAACATATGTTGAATCTTATTTTATCATATTGAAATCTAAAGCTAAAGCACACGTTGATGAGACTACAACAGGAGGACTGGACTCACACTGTTCACCTTATTCAAGGAAGGATGTTCAATATGTTTTAACAGAATATTACTTGAAATGAGCGGGCTCTATATTTTAGGTAAAAAAAGATTGCAGACTAAGCTTCTCCGTACCACATTAAGATATGATCTAACTCTGAGATTACTGACATTAAAACGTCTTGATTGAAACGTGCACTGCCCTGAGGGCAGTTTAAAATAATAAAGGTGAAGAGAACATTTACACTTTCAGACGCATCTAGAACCGAATATCACAGTTTGGATATTGGAGTAACACTCGTTAAGAAAAACATGATTTCTTTTACCCTCGTTTGTCATCAATATTTCTGTTTGACTCTCCGATGACATGGTTAAAACTGAATACTTAACTATTTTTAAGGTAAATGGGAATAATATCTAGTTGAACAAAGGAAGTCGGGAATGTGGGCCTGAGTTGCAACCAGATCAGGCAAGTACCAAATGATTGACAGAGCAACCTGTGCGATCTGAATGTAGTGCGCCTCTTTCTATTTCATATGTCTGCAAATTGCAAGGTAGAATGTTGAACTTTCGTTCTTAGAAAACTTTACAAATCTCTTCGTATTACGCATAATTTAAATTTTTTATGTGTCTGTTTATTTTGATGATGTGTTTCGACTTTTCATGCCATACTGTTTATGAAAATTGCAAAGGACAATGAACTCATCGCCATTCCTTAGAATTCCTTTACGCATGACAAGCAGTTTTGAATTTCAAAACACATGTTTTCTCGCAGCGACCATCAGGTCATTTTAACTTCTCCCTTCTCTTTTGTTGTAACTTGTGAGGATTGTGGAAATCAGAATAACCGACATTAACTTGCTTGCTTCTATCTACTAATTATGAAAAATGTTCAAATATTTTGAGCAGACGGTTCTCTTCTAGAGGCTCTCAAAACACCGCCACGAAGGTCCCTGAACACGAATGGCTCAGCTTTTACCGTCTGGGACTTGTATGCGATGAAATCACCATTTGAAATTGTTTTAAGATATTTTGTTATTTCATAATTATTGCTGGCACTCTTCTTCACCAGAGATTTTTGAATGTGTAACCAAATGATCAACCAAAGCCGAGTGATGGTTCTGCATTATTCTCACAGTCAATTGATCAAAAATATTTATGTTGTTTCGCTCTTTCACTTGCACTTAAATTTGCGATGATACTGATCATGTCCTTGAAAAATGTGGCCTTTCGACTTGCACCAGTCAGTACCTTCTGCCTTTGGAAATGGCAGATCCAATACGACAGTGGATTCTTTAACCTTATTTCCAATCTTTTTTTTACTCATTACACTGTTGTCTGATGTACATGTGTACATGTGTACTGTTGTCCATGCTCTTCGTCGGGTACACACAGAATGTTGAGTTTGAGTCAACGTTAATTTCACCTTTGAACGACTCATGACCTTTTCTTTGTCACTGTCAAAGCTCAAAATATTGTACTGAGAGAACTGAAGCTGCAGATCTCACAACAACCAGCGTTTTTATTTTACCTTTTTAAAAAATACCTCACCAGCTTTCACAGGAATTTGGATATGTAACTAACGTTCCATGGTTCTGCTATATTAAGCCAATCTAAAACAGGGATCTTGGATGAATGTGAAATAATTACTTTGGTATGGTTTCAATCCAATTGCTCCCATTTCTTTTAGTTTTGCTGCCGAACGCTCTGACTCTTCGCCACATAAATTTACGTAGTCACATCCGTTAGAGACTGAGAGGTCAGAACATCAAAGATAAGTGTAAAGACGTTGAAACGGAGAGTTGAATGAGCTTTGTGTTTTTCCTCGGCAGCATATCTGGCAGCTGCATTCTTCTGTTTTTTACCATTACAGGTGCAAATGCAAGGAATTATAGCAAGTCTGAATTCATATGAAATGGAGGTGGATTCATGCCACGCAGACTGAGTCGTGACATGAACACATTTATTTATGGATTGACCTATTCCTCGTTAAGTGAGGAACTTAAGAGTTCAATGTAATATGCTGCCAAATAAAAACTTTGATTTAGGAACAGGAAAGCTGAGAGCACCCGGAGTCATATCCGAGCGCTTTTTGTGTAATACTGACAACTACATCACATATTATCAATTAAATGTATGACAAGCTCTGTGGAAATTCATCAGTATTCTTCCTGACTACTCCGCCCCCACCCCACTCCGGCCTATCACCCTCACCTTGACCTCCCTCCACCTATCGCATTTCCAAAGCCCTTCCCCAAGTCTCTCCTCCCTACCTTTTATCTTAGCCTGCTCGACACACTTTCCTCATTCCTGAAGAATGGCTTATGCCCGAAATGTCGATTCTCCTGTTCCTTGGATGCTGCCTGACCTGCTGCACTTTTCCAGCAACACATTTTCAGCTCTGTGGAAATTCAGTAAAGCACGATTGATAACATGCCAACACTCGTCCAACATTTCTGTTACCTCTTCTAAAACATCTGGCAACTTTGAAGACACAAATTTCATGAGGAAAACCATGTTTCTAATCGTGTTACCGTTTGACATGTGATGTACAAATCTTTCCTGATTTATAATTTCTGTCGTGATTCCAGCCTGTAATTTCGGATTTTACTTTTGCAACCTCTTTTCAGCAATACAGTTGCAATATTCCAATATTCTGGCACCTCCCCAACTACTGTCAATTACTGAAAAGTATAATTCCTTTGAAGTATCTAATTCCCTCAACTACCATTTTCAAGATCCTTGAATGAATGTTATCTGGAACAAATTTGTTTTCAACTTCGGCACATCTTTTCATCAAGCACTTCTTCCTTATCAAATGCTATGCTTTCTTGATAAATGCTTCCCTACTGTCACTGTACTTTCGTTAGCATCTCGCTCGTTCATAAATAGTTGCCTTACATTTCTTACAACATACAAATTTCCTTGCAATCAAACCTAAAATCGTGAATTAGAATAACACAAAAACGGGCAAAGAACAACTCCATGTTACATGCTGAACTCTTAGCCTATCCGTCTGAATAGCTTTCGAGTGTGTGATGTTTGAAAAATCACTGTGGGACTGGCAACACCAGAAGAGCAGGATAATCGACGTTTCGGGCATCAGCCGTTCATTAGGAATTCCTGACGTAAGGTTTGAGCCGAAAAATTCGATTGTCCTGCACCCCGGATGCTGCCTGACCTGCTGTGCTTTACCAGCAACACACTCACGACTCGGATCTCCACCATCTGAAGTCCTCACATTGCCCTTTCGGAGTAGCTGCATATTCTTTCAAAAGTGCAAATCTATCCATCATCGAAAACCAGCATTAAAGTGAAACAATGTTAAAGTTATCACTAGAAATCTTCTTGATCCTTATTTCTGCCTTAATACGAATTAAAATAATCTCTATGAATCCAATGCTGAATTTTATGCCTACACCCAATCAAAGAGTAATATATATTTGTGATTTATCCAAAATCCAAAATATAAAACTCGCCGACCTCCTTCCTGGAATTCAAAATCGCGTTCTTGTTTATCCAACAGGCAATTCTAAATCTACGTCAAATGCACTGCTAACTTTGAACATAAGTCAATCCCTGACCATTCCTCTGAACCTAGTTTTTATTGTTTTTCCTAAAGTCGAAATCTAATATACAATCGAGTACTGAACATAAGCATTATCCCAGCTTTATTAGATGAGAGGTCATCCCTTAGATGATTGATTTATAATATTGATTCATAATAGCAAAATTACAATTTCGTACGGCGTACCAATTGGTAATGTATGATTCACTGCCATTCATCTCAAATCTGAGACTTTCATCACACTGTCCTTGTTTTGGTAAGGATGACTGCAAATGAGAAACGGCTGTTGGGGTGTGAAGCTACAACTGGAGAAAGTACATATTGTTTGATTTTCACTTTCAAAATGAACCACACTGCACACCAAGCTCCCTTACTGCCACCCACACCCCCCGTTATTTCACTCTCTCAAGAAATGATAGTGGTTTCCATGTGTTGCTACATGTATGCATTGACAGATTAAGATGGTAGATGAGGTGTCGTCCACGTGCACGGAACATTGATGAGGACGGAAAGGAGTGACGACTCTAATTTAAAATAGAATAACTGACAGGTGTGGCACAATGCAGCAGCCTGAGAGATTAAAGGTGCTTTGGAAGCTTGTTTCTGTTAGTGGCCGAATTATTTCAAGATTTAACATTAATACCTGACAGTCGTTTCTTCAAGCAAAATGCCTGCTTACTATGACAAATGTCCTTGTCGTGGGAAACATCGACGAGGAGAAAGTATTCAGTAAGGATGCAGGAGATCAGAGTGAAACGGTCTGTCAGGCAGCATGTGTGGAGCAGGGCACTCGACTTTTGGGAGTAAGGGGGCTGATCGATAGATAATTGGAAGGGAGATTTGGGTGGAGGATGGTAGCTAGAAAAGCGAATGTTGGAGATGAAGGTGTTGGGATATGGTGATTTATCAGAGGGGAGGGTGCAGCAGATAGGTGGTACTGATGGTGGACATTTCAAGAAGATGATGTTAAGATGAAGGTTTGGTTCTGGCATAAAGTGTCGGGTTTTTTTTTAAAAACTTAATTTTATATGTTTCTATCTATATAAAAATATTTCCTATATTTTGAGTGTCCCAATGAAGAAGATAAGATGTTGTTCCTGATGGGGCGGGTGGAGGACGTCTAGGAGTGTCAAGTCTTTGTTGAAATGGGAGAGGGTTTTACTGTGTTCTGCCACAGAGTCGCAGTTTTCTTTAGTGCGTACACCTCACCGCCTGTGTCTGACCACTTCACTCACCCCACTTCCCAAGGAAATGCAAGTCCTTTGTTTCCTCCACCGCCAAAGCTTAATGAGTCATCACCTGGAGGAAGGACTACTTGTCTTCCACCTTGCGAGTCTCCAACCACACGTGAATCAATGTCTATTTCACCAGTTTACTCATTTCCACTCACACCACCTAATCCAGGATCCAAATCTCCCTCTTGTGATCGCTCACTTGGACTGTCCGAGCTTTCAACTTCCTTTGCACCTGTCCACTGCACCCTCCGCTCCAGTCTGACACCGCTATCCACCAACATCTATGAACATCTCTCGACTTCCTCACTCCCATATCACAGGACTCAGCCCCTCCCATTTTCTCTTAGCTCCTTGTTCCCATCCCCTAAATTCCTGATTAAGAGTTTATGCTCGTAACATCAATTCTACCGCGCCTCAGACGCTGCCTGATCTGCAGTCGTTTACCAGCACCACAATATTTGACTGTACAATGTGAGAGAGATGAGTGAAAATGTAGTGATTTCCCTGTTTCTGCTCTCGTCGTGTGATCATACCTGAATGACTTCGTTTAAAGGCAGAAGTTTGCTTACCCTTTATTTTGTTATGGAATAAAGCAAACCAGATCCCAACTGCCCCCAACCCAGCCTAGTACAAAGCATTTTATGGGGTGTTATGACACTAACTTCTGTACTTTTTGAAACACAAAAGTCATGCGCTGGAAACTATGCGTGATTCGATATGTCTACCACAGAGCCTTCAGCAAAACATGCAGTATGTTTACAGCACAGCTAAAATAACACAAACACACACAAAATGATTTAGTAGAAATCTAAACCTTTGACATACTTAACAAGGTAATATATTGTCCAAGCACTCGCCGTCAGCTCTTTCACTGAGACCACCTTCACCATAAACATGCCTTTTGCAAGTGAATGCGCGAACACAATTAATATTTTCATCAGCTGTTTCTATCAAGTTCAGGAGAAGAAGCACCAATAGAAACATTCTCCTCCTTTGATTTCGAAGAGGAAGCCATGTTGTCTAAGCCCTCACTCCAGGAACAGAGAATTCACTCTTTCAGCTCAGACAGCCTGGAAAAAGCCATCAAGAGAACCAAAGTAATTACGTTGGATTCGTGTGAGCTTTATCGGGCTCAATTATTATTCTTTTGTCTTATTGGAAGGAAACACCTCGGGAAAGACAAACGTTGTTGGCCTGCTTGAAGGAGACGTTTTGGTATCATTAAAACGATAAATACAAATTTATTGTAGCTTTCTGCAAGGTCCATATTCTGTTCATAACATTGAGATGGGACGAAATCTGCATAAAACATAATTGCGATGCTAATTAAATGTCATTCAAGATACAATAATTTACAGAGCCGAAATTTCAAGTGTTCAAAAATGAAAAATCGTGAATCCCAATACAGCTCAATTATCTTACAACGAGATGATTCGACTTAGTTTTCCGATGACGTTAGGTTAGATGTAACAATAGGTTACGACAACAGTGATTGCATTCTGACAATCAATGCTTCACTTGTATCATCTGTATCCAAACAATGACTGCTGGAACATCAGTGCTATGCATCCAGTTCCTTTATCCACATATAGAACCTAAAACCTTGACTGGGGCACATACTGCAACGTGGAACAGTCATCGTAGAACCTTCGAAACGGTGCACGAATCTTCGTCTTTAATGTCAAAAGCCACGTTCAGTCCTTTCTTTACAAATCCTGTATATTGCGTCTTCGAATCGTTATATTTCTCTCTCCGTCTGTGTCTCCATGATCCCATGTGTCTATTATTGATCACCCCGAACACGAGACCAGGGGGAAAAACTGAAGTCAGGAATTGTAAAGGTGGAAATAAAATAAAATGCAGTGAAATGTAAGCAATGAATATTAGCCCTTTGGAAGCATAGAGTGAAGAATGTTAATTGAGAGATTAGAGAGGAGGAGATAAGAATATTGAACTGAAGGCAGAGTAACAATGTACAGATGTACAGAAAGAAGAAACAATTCCGACCATCCCAAAAGTGAATCCTACCAGATGGGGATCTTTTGTTTCAATCAGCACGATCCCCTGACCTGAGCTGTGTGCGTGTGTAATTTGTTTGACGTTGTAAATATTGGATTTAGGTAATCCGTACAAATGGGTTAACGTGATGATCACCTCAGAGGCAGAGATTGACAATAATGTGGCGAAAATTATCGCGATGAAGAATGCAAGAATTTTCACTATGCAAAGACGTCATCACAGATTCACCACACCCAGGTCCACCCCAGGAGCTGCACCACCACGCTCCCCAAAAACTAAAGTGCACAATTACTGATTGGAGACATGGGCCCAGCAATTATAAACCTCTCGTACGTTTGTATCACACGGACCCAAATATTGATTGAACAAAATGGGGTACTGTCCTTCGAGGGTTCGAATGTCTTTCTTAATGCTGAGTACATAGATTTGGCTGCACATGCCAGCACTTTTCGGAGGTAGCTGAATCGAGAGGAGAGCTGAATGTCATTTTTTTCTGTTGTTTTGATGTTTTAATTCCCCATCAACTGTGGTGTTCTATTTCTCTCACATTTTTGGTCAGCCACTCCACCTCTGTATGTTTCTCAATAAGGATTCTCCGCGAATCACTGGTTTTATGAAATCCTGCCGTTGCCTCTCCTCCTTCTACACTCCTTGTCTCTGTCTCTCATTCCAGGTCACACTCTCTGCTTCACAACCTATATTTCTCCCCTCCCTACCCCCGTCTCCTTTTGACCATATCCCTGACTCTGCTTTCTCCACTGTCCTGGATACAAACAACTGTTTTTCCCTGTGCACTGCAGCTTCAGTGGATCATCAATGAGCGAGCCGCTCGCGATGTGGAATGGGTCCATGATGAGGGATACTGTTTGGCTGTGGTCACTTCAGAACCTGAAGCAAACTGAGTGTGGTCATGAGTCCCCGAAACCCGGGAATTACCTTCACGGTAATCATACGAATGTTATCATTGGATTGGACTTCTCACTACCGACATAATCAGAGCAAATAATTAGTAATGGGTTCTGCTGTTGAATAGCAAAGTTCTTACTTTATACTACTGTCAAGTATATTTTATGTTGCAATTTTTGGCATCATGCACCGCATTTACAAAACCAGTGAACAAATCAGGAATTCTATGATTCTATTCTATGCTTCTGAATGAGCTGCACAACGTTATTTTATGTGAAGAATTTGTCACTGCTTTTATTTTTGCAGATGTGCTTTGATTAGCTCCCCACAGGTATTTAAATAATCCACTTAACCTTCAAACCGGAGCTGCTAGATGCCAACTCTTTTGTTTTGACTGTCCAAATCCAATTAGCTTAGCTTCGGTACAGTGTGGAAGCAGGCCCTTCGGGGCAATTAGTCCATACCGACACGACGAAGAGTTTTTAAACCAGG
Source organism: Chiloscyllium plagiosum (assembly GCF_037043375.1). Lineage (NCBI taxonomy): Eukaryota > Metazoa > Chordata > Chondrichthyes > Orectolobiformes > Hemiscylliidae > Chiloscyllium > Chiloscyllium plagiosum. The sequence goes on along the minus strand of NW_028270188.1, from coordinate 3,776,410 downwards.
AGAACAATTGACCCTTCTCGCCTGTTGAATGATTCAATGTGATCCCAGGATCTGATGTTAACCTCAGGTCAAAATTCATCTGGTAGTCTTTCATCCATTCAGTATTCAATAAGCATTCAACAATACATTGAAATTGCCTGCATCCAATGACATTTGATGAAGGAAAACCCGAAGACTCACAGACCTATGAGAGAACTACCAGAACATGCCTCATTTCTAACGTAAATGTTCGTGCCATTTAAAACAAATGCCCGTAGAACCCTTTGTTCTTAGAATATGATTTTCATTTTGTCCAGCTCCACCAATTCAATCAGAACTTATATGTTTTGAATATCTCAAGTGTGGTTTTCACAGCCATAACCATATTGAGTCGTGAGCAGGCTCCGGAGGGCAGCGCGTTCTTTGTTAGCATCTTAAATATGCAGTTATGACAAACGTCTGATAGCAAGAAACGACAACACAAAGAATGACAGTTTCCCTTTTGCAAAACTGGCTAGACAGAAGGGAAAAAAAGGCATTGAACATCTAATTTCAGGAGGGTTGGTCCGGCGGATTTGGCGGAGGGAAGAGGCGTCTTTGCACATTATAAATATAAAAACAAGTTAATTCGGGCTTCTGTTGAAGATTCTAGTCCATCTACGTAAAGTCTTTGTGGTTATGGACGTGATTTGAATTTCAGACACATGGGGACTAACGTTTCACGATAGCTGGTGAGAAATTTCGGCTTTCAAATTGTTATGTGATCCCGTAAGAAAGCATTTCACAATCTGTCCGTTAACATTTAGATTGTTGACATATGCTAAGCTGTTTAAGGCTCATAAACAGGCTTAATCTTTCAAGTCCCAGTTGCAAAATGCATTCACCAGATAAGCAGATTGAATGGAAATTCCAGTTTGCTCCCACATTCCAAAGAGGCGAAATATAGTTGAATTACAAATGCAACGTTCCTGATATTGATCAAGGCTGTGAAGACGAGGTGCAACAATCACTGGAAATGCGACTTTGCAGGGATGAAGTATGGGGTTGGTAATGGATTTGATGCTCTCCGGATGGTGTGTGAGGATTGTTGGGCTGAATGGCCGTTTTTCATGCTATGGGGATTCTATGATTCGCTTCTATGCTTCTGAATGAGCGGTACAACGCACTTTGTGTGAAGAATTTGTGACTGCTTTTATTTTTGCAGATGTTCTTTCATTAACTCCCCACAGGTATTTAAATAATCCACTTACCCTTCAATCTCGAGCTGCTAGATGCCAACTCTTTTGCTTTGACTGTCCAATTCCAATTAGCTTAGCTTCGGTAGTGTGGAAGCAGGCCCTTCGGGGCAATCAGTCCACAATGACACGACGAAGAGTATCCAACACAGACCAATTTCCCTATGAGAAATTCAGCTTGCACTGTTTAGCATAGCAAATTCACCTGACCTGCAAAGCTTTGGACTGTGGGACGAAACCCACGCAGATATGGGAAGAATGTGCAAAGTCCACACATACATTCACCCGATGCTCGAATCGAATTTGGTACCCTGCTGCTATGAAGCAGCAGTGCTCACCACAGTGCCAACATTAGGATAAAAGCTGTGCGAACGTGTCGTAAAATATCTGATGAGGTGACGTCAACCTAATCAGGCAATGATTATCAGCAAAGCAAAGGGATGGTTCTTCGAAATTACCTCAAATGCAGTCAGGTAGGTAAACGTTTCAAAAAATTAATAGGCAGCAAACACATTGCACGGAATGTATTACAGACTTCCTCAACATCCCGGGAGAAACGGAAAAACAAATTTGATGTCAAATTTGAGCCACCATTTAAAGCAAAATGGTTTGTGAAAATAAGGGATTTGTTCTTTCCAACATTTAATTTCATAGTCATGGCGAGAACGGTACACAGGCAGATGTTTTTTCAATGAACGTATTTTCCTCTATGCTCATCCCCTATGGAAAAGAACATTTCATTTTAACAGGCCATTTCTCGATATTTCCATCTTTTCTTATCCCTTCTCAGACACGTGCATACGTTTATAAGACATTGGAGCAAAATTAGGCCATTCGTCCCTTCCAGTCTGCTTCGCCATTCGATCATGGCTGACATGCTCACCACTCTTATTATTCTGCCTTCTCTCCATATTACTTCAACCCATTACCATGTCACAACCGTTCTAACTCGTCCTTAAATTTACTCACTGTCCCAGCTTTTACCGAATTTTGGTGCAACAAATTCCTCAGATCCATGATGCTTTGGGAGCAGGAGATCCTCTGCAATAAATCTGCAATTGCTCAGATGCTTAATGTTGCTTTAGAAACTTCCGGTCTGATACACCATCCAACATTTATTCCGAATGTACAGTGCTGATGCATGTCCCTCCTCTATCCTTACTGTTTTAGCGCTACCAAATTTAAAAAGGACAATGTCTCTGAACCATTGCATTCTACTACCATAGACTATAAGGCGTGGATAGACAGGCACACGACACCCATTTGCTTCATCCAGGAACACATACAGTACTTTAAAGTGAGACAAAGGTTCACTTGCATGTCTTCTAAACTAATTTACTGCATCAGGCGCTCCAGATGTAGTCTTCTCTCTGTCGGGGGGACAGAACGTAAACTAACAGAAAGTTTCACCAAACACTTCAGCCAGGCCAGCCGGGGCGGATCTGATCTCCCAATCAGGCCCAGTTTTAAACTATATTCCCACATGACGATCCTTGGCCTGGTCCATTGACACAATCAATCAAACATCAAATTCGGAGAACAACAACTGATCTTCCACCTGGGCAGCATGCAGTCCAGATTACTCAAATCTGAGTTCTTTAAGTTCAAATGACGTCCTTTCCCAGAAGCCATTACCCATCCTGGCCTCTCCCTCCTCACTTACATTCGTATCATCGGTTCTTCCTTCTATCCGCCAGCCTGATTCTTTCTCTCATCGACCAAAGATGTCGTACCGTCTACCTGTGTTCCCTCACCTCACCTCACCATCCTGCCCGCCCACCCCTTTCGGTGAAACGCCCGTTTCGCCCACGGCCAGTTCAGAAGAAGAGTAACACTCGAAAAGGTGCATTATGCACCTGCTGATGCTGTCTGGCTTTTGTTCTTCCCAAATCCCACTTGTGTTAAAACGCAGACACCTTCGAATGTGTGCACACATGCAAATTAGAACTTAAATGGCCTCAAAAAGCCATGACCCACTCTCACTACTACCTTTACATACCGGTGAGGACGGACACCACATCGACCGAGATAACACATTCAGGGTTGGACAAACCAGAGGCACTCATGGAAATTCCAACCGGACCCTTATCAACGAACACATTGACATGGGTCCCATTGACCACCCCCTGAGAAAAAAGACAAGGAAATGATACCACAATAGGAAATCATGTCATTAATGGAAATGATATCGCCAATGCTAGTAGACTCAAATATGAAAAGATAAAGCGGGGTACACCACCAGTTCTTCATTCGGAGGCTCACTGAAAATGTTACCTGGCATGATGACAGAACGTATGAAAGCAAAGCTTTCGGTTCAGTAAGCAAACCTACATCCAAAACTTGAACCTGAGCTTCAAATCTTCTGAAACCACGCGGCCTCACAAGTATATACAAAGACGTTTGTGACCAAACATATATGGATATAAATAGATAGAAACGAAGATACACACAGACATATGCACAAACATTATTAAGCATATAAAAAATGACACAGTCATCGACATATGAAAATGTCAGAGGAAATATCACTCAGTCTCACACCGAACACTGATACATGCAAAGAATTAGTCATCTAGAAATGTGAAATACAAATGGAAATTCACAAGCAAAACTACATCATCACAGACATGTCAACATTGAACCACCGATATAAACTCAAACAGAAATATAAAATAAAAACACATAGTAAGACAGAGACACGCAGAGAGCGAAGCACACTTGCACATGCAGAGTCACTATTATTCATCAAAATTATAAACATATACACACACAGATAGCAACAGCACAAACGGATAAGAAGTAGATGAAAAGACAAAGAAGAAGACACTGTAGACAGATTTAGCATCAGAACAGTGCGATTTGTCAAAGAGAAACAAGAATGATTGGACTGAATGGTTTGTCTGTGTCAAATTGGACAGGCATGGCCTTTGGTGAGCCAGTGAAGCTCTCAGCCACAATTCGGAATATGTATTTTGATTTTTGTTAACTTAATTCCAGGGCTTTCAATAAAGTTTCAATCCATTCATTTGAAAAGGCATCTGTCATTTCGATCGCTAACATTGAGGATTTAAAAAACGGGAAATGCGGTCTAAAACTCGGCACTTTCCATTTGTTCGATCACATACCTTCACAACTTAATTCAATGGATTTCAAATTAAGCCCAGTAACAAAACGTGATTTGACTCATGTACCTGATTCGCTGAGACAACCCTCAATCAGCAGGTCGGGCTTTATATTTCAGTAAGGTCGAAATCAAATCATTTGAGCGAGATCACTAATGGTGGAATATGCCACGGGGAGTTGTTCAGTTTTGATGTTTATTTTGTAATTCAAAAAGAGATATCACAGGACATTTCAATAGTATTGGAGCAGTTCACTGAACGTGGACTGTGTCACTGCATATGTAAACATATTCATGCAGCAGTTGATATTCAGCACCATCCCTCTGACATGTTGAAATGTGGCTGCAGGAAGATGGACTGCAATAAAATTTCACACAGGAATGATATCCAGGAAAGACAAAGGGAAACAATCATGTCTAACATGGCTCAAGATGACCTCAGTAACAATAACAAGGAGATCAGCCATTGCCATGGAGACAATGTCGTGAACAGTGCAGGTAGAAAGGCCACATGTTTCGTTGAACTGGATCACTATCCCTCGTATATTCATTGGAGAAGACAGAATGCAAACTGAGCGCAAATCACTGTGTAAACAATCTTGAATTCTGACCTTCACCTTCAATACTAAATGAAGCGTTCATTCGTGCATGCCTTTGTGCGTCTGTGTGTGTGTGTGTGTGTGTGTGTGAGAGAGAGAGAGAGAGAGAGAGAGAGAGAGAGAGAGAGAGAGAGAGAGTGTGTGTTTGTGTGTGTGTGTGTGCGTGTCAGCCAGGGCCTCTGTGCATGTTGTGATGATGCTGTGCCTATAACAAGTTTATGTTGTCCTTGGCAATTTTTAAGAGAGGTTGTCATAAACATAACCTCTGAAACGTTTAGATCCAAAGGGTTTTAGGGACAGTTTGATCACAGCTGACAGAGACTGCCTTAGGCAAAAAGGCTTTTCTTTTCAAAAAAAAACACCTGTACAATGAAAGCGGAGTAAACGGTTTTCTTTTCTCAAGCTCAGCTTTTCTCTGGTTTGATTTAGTGTTTGATCGAGTGGCTGTTTACTGAAAGCAGTGAGACAATTTAAAAGCTGCTGGTCCATACTTGTCAACTCTCTGTGACCTCTCTCCTGTGTGACCTTTTGTTTGAATTTACCTTTTATGACAAGGGGTATATAAGGCATTGTTGCGAGCATTTGAACCAACAAGAGAATGTTGTGTGTTTTTTGTCTTTTCTGATAGTTTACGTTATTCTGTTCTGTTCTCTATTGGTTTTGTTTCATTCGGTAATTAATACTGTTTTGTTTAAAACTAAGTGGGTTAACCAGCTGCATTTCTCTTGGAATATCTGCCTTAAACCTGCTTAAAATAGGTCGCAAAGTTGGGGTTTGAGCCACGTTCTTGAAATGCTTTGAGGGTTTTTGTTCTGAATCAAATGAGAGAATGCATGTTAATTCCTTAGGCGTGTAAGTTATGGGAAAGGGGTAATTGCTCAACATTAATTTTGAGATTTTTATCACCACCCGAAAATAAATGTAACACGTCTGGTTTGGTTACATGAGACAAGCATTAGCCAAGCAACACCAAGAAAATTTAAATGAAGTACAGCAGGTAATGGAGAGCTGAAACGTGGGGAACGTTGGTGAAACAGGAGACGTGGCAGGGTCAGCGCAAAGAGAAAATGAGTGAAAGTTTCCAATTCGATATGCCTCGTTTGCAGAATAACCAAGAATGGTCAATAATTTTCAGTCATACACTTCTTGTAAAGGAGGAGCGAGGAGTGTTTGGACGTTATCCAGCTTCAGTCATGTTGCCCATACAGATCTTCAGCTTTCTATTCTCCATCCCAAGATCCAAACTCCTGCTTGAACCTCTACTGTTTGGAAAGGTCGCGTTTTTATATAAATTTGACTTTGCTTATCGGATGAACTGGGAAAACAAATCATTAAAGCAAAATAAAAGGAGCCTACTTCAGGATACAATTGATGCACATTTTTGCAACGCGTAGTCTGCCCAGTGTTATGCAGCTGCTCCGTCAAGAGAGCGTTGTGATGGAGTGGGAAGTCAGTCTGTGCACGAGTGGAGTTTCGCCTTAAAAGTAATAACTGATTGAACTGCGGATTTCTGAGATAATGTTGGTAAAATTCTTCTGGCCGAGAGTAACTATGTTGTTGTTTTGAAAAGCTAAAACAGCTTGGGTTCTGAACAAAGCGTTCAGAGGTAATCAGATCTTCACAAAAATAAGAGTTGATTCTACTCTCTCAAAAACAATAAGTTGAACAAGAAATAAAACTTTTTGTGTTCTTTTTTCCAGCAGCTACCGTGATTGCAATGTATAGAACATAGAACATAGAACAATACAGCACGGAACAGGCCCTTCGGCCCACGATGTTGTGCAGAACATTTGTCCTAGCTTAAGCACCCATCCATGTACCTATGCAATTGCCGCTTAAAGGTCACCAAAGATTCTGACTCTACCACTCCCACAGGCAGCGCATTCCATGTCCCCACCACTCTCTGGGTAAAGAACCCACCCCTGACATCTTCCCTATACCTTCCACCCTTCACCTTAAATTTATGTCCCCTTGTAACACTCTGTTGTACCCGGGGAAAACGTTTCTGACTGTCTACTCTATCTATTCCTCTGATCATCTTATAAACCTCTATCAAGTCACCCCTCATCCTTCGCCGTTCCAATGAGAAAAGGTATAGCACTCTTAAACTATCCTCGTACGGCTTTTCTCCATTCCTGGCAACATCCTGGTGAATCTTTTCTGCACCCTCTCCAAAGCATCCACATCTTTCCTAAAGTGAGGCGACCAGAACTGCACACAGTACTCCAAATGTGGCCTAACCAAAGTCCTGTACAGTTGTAACATCAACTCACGACTCTTGAATTGAATCCCTCTGCTAATGAACGCTAATACATCATAGGCCTTCTGACAAGCTCTATCCACCTGAGTGGCAAGTTTCAAAGATCTATGAACATAGACCCCAAGATCCCTCTGCTCCTCCACCACATTAAGAACCCTACCGTTAACCCTCTATTCCGTATTCTTATTTGTCTTTCCAAAATGGACAACCTCACACTTGGCAGGGTTGAACTCCATCTGCCACTCCTCAGCCCAGCTCTGCATCATATCTAAGTCCCTTTGCAGCCGACAACAGCCCTCCCCACTATCCACAACTCCACCAATCTTCGTATCATCTGCAAATTTACTGACCCACCCTTCGACTCCCTTATCCAAGTCATTAATAAAAATTACGAACAGCAGAGGATCCAGAACTGATCCCTGCAGAACTCCACTTGTAACTGGGCTCCAGGCTGAATATTTACCATCTACCACCACTCTCTGACTTCGACCGGTTAGCCAGTTTTCTATCCAATTGGCCACATTTCCCTCTATCCCATGCCTCCTGACTTTCTGCATAAGCCTACCATGGGGAACTTTATCAAATGCCTTACTAAAATCCATGTACACTACATCCACTGCTCTACCCTCACCCACATGCTTGGTCACCTCCTCAAAGAATTCAATCAGACTTGTAAGGCAAGACCTACCCTTCGCAAATCCGTGCTGGCTGTCCCTAATCAAGCAGTGCCTTTCAAGATACTCATAAATCCTATCCCTCAGTCCCCTTTCCATTACTTTACCTACCACCGAAGTAAGACTAACTGGCCTGTAATTCCCGGGGTTATCCCTATTCCCTTTTTTGAACAGGGGCACAACATTCGCCACTCTCCAGTCCCCTGGTACCACCCCCGTTGACAGTGAAGATGAAAAGATCATTGCCAACGGTACTGCAAATTCCTCTCTTGCTTCCCACATAATCCTAGGATATATCCCGTGAGGCCCGGGGGACTTGTCTATCTTCAGGTTGTTCAAAATATCCAACATATCTTCCTTCCTAACAAGTATCTCCTCTAGCTTACCAGTCTGTTTCACACTCTCCTCTTCAACACTACGGTCCCTCTCATTCGTAAATACTGAAGAAAAGTACTCATTCAAGACCTCTCCTATCTCTTCCGACTCAATACACAGTATCCCAATACTGTCCTTGATTGGACCTAGCCTCGTTCTCGTCATTCTCATGTTTCTCACATACGCATAAAATGCCTATGGGTTATCCTTTATCCTATCCGCCAAAGATTTTTCATGCCGTCTCTTAGCTCTCCTAATCCCTTTCTTCAGGTCCCTTCTGGCTATCCTGTATCCCTCCACTGCTCTGCCTGAACCTTGTTTCCCCTACCTTATGTAAGCCTCCTTCTTCCTCTTTACAAGACATTCAACCTCCCTCGTCAACCAAGGTTCCCTCACACGACTATTACTTTCCTGCCTGACAGGTACATACATATCAAGGACACGTCGTATCTGTTCCTTGAAAAAGTTCCACATTTCCACGACATCCTTCCCTGACAGCCTATGCTCCCAACTTATGCTCCTCAGATCCTGTCTTACAGCATCGTAATTACCCTTCCCCCAATTGTAAAACCTACCCTTTTGCACGCACCTATCTCTCTCCATAACCAAGGTGAAAGTTTAATGAGAACTTAAATGGACCAGAGATTTTTTTTTACATCAGGTTAGTTACAATGTGGAAACTGGCCCTTCGGCCCAACAACGCCACACCAACCCTCGGAAAAGCAACCCATCCATTCCCATTCCCCTACACCTAACACTACGGGCATTTCACCTAACCTGCACATCTTTGGACTTTCGGAGGAAACTGGAGCACCCGGAAGAAACCCACGCAGACAGGGAGAGAATGTGCAAATTCAACACAGACAGTTTCTTGAGGTGGGAATTGAACGCGATTCTCTGGCGCGGTGATGCAGCAGTGCGAACCGCCGTGCCCTCCTGCCACCCTTATTAAAACTGGTCCCACTGAAGATCGAACTCTCAACCTCGACATTTCATGCATTTTAATACTCCTTTACAATTACTACGCGCTAAGTGATTGTGCCACTGGGAAAGCGCTTATAGCAGCACTCAGCTTGCATGTCCAGCAGCCAAGTGAAAAATGCCAAACTAAATTGCACAGAAGCATAGTTCTTGGTAACTTAGAAACGACACACAACACATTTCATCAGAATCTATAGATGAGTTGAGGATGCGTATAGTAAATTGGTTCTCAAATGGCAGGACGTTTATGTGGGTGGTCAAAAGTGTAGAAGCAGATATTAGGTTCAAGGAAGTTTTAGACGGGTTGCTCAAATGAGCAGATCAGTCGCCGATGGAAATTTGCCTTGAAAGCTGTGCGATAATGCAGTTTGCAAGACGTAACACGACAAACAGTTGCTCAATAAATGACAGGACGTTAGAAAGCTCTGAGTAACAAAGTGAACTTGGGTTCCTTGCTCATGGATAATTGAAATTGGAACCAAACGTTGAAATTGTGTTTCAGAAGACAAATAAAGCTTCTGCCTTTTTCCTTCCAGGTGTACATCGATGCAGAGAGCAGGGACGTTCCATTTGAGTTGTACAAATCTTCGCATAAGGCAGTGCTAGATTACATTGTCCACTTTCGTAAGCCATGCCATATGAAGATGTGAAGTCCTTGGCGGGGGTGCAGCAAAAATTCACCAAGGTGTTGGCTGGGCAGAAGAACATTAGCCGGTATGACAGTTTGGAGAGACCTGAGGGTTTTCTTTAGAGCAGAGATAGCTGTGTGGTTCCAGATTGAAACTTTATTGCTGGAACAGCACAGCAGGTCAGGCAGCATCCAGGGAACAGGAGATTCGACGTTTCGGGCACAGGCCCTTCTTCAGGAATGAGCAGAGAGTGTTCAGCAGGAGAAGATAAAAGGTAGGGAGGAGGGACTTGGAGGAGGGGAGTTGGAAATGTGATAGGTGGAAAGAGGTCAGATTGAGGCTTATAAGGTTATTAGAGGCAACGGGCCGGTGGAAAGAAGTAGCAATTCATTGAACTGATGGGTGAATAACGAAGAAGACATAATTTTATGTTACGTGTTTAGAGGCTATCAAGGATTTTGTTTCGCAACCAAAGAGTTTCGGATATCTGGAAGTGGCTGCCAGAGATTGTAGCCGTTAAGTCAAAGTGTTAAACCTCACCAATGTTAAAAAGTATATCAATGAACACTTGAATTGTGATGGCAGACATGGTCACGAGCCAAGTGTTGGAATGTGGGATTAGTGTCAATAGGTGAGTGCAGGGTCATTTTCGGAAGTGTATTTTGATTGCTGTTTTACCCATGACACCATGCGTCTAGCAAACGTGTCAACTAACCTGTGAGCTGTGAGAACGGCTTTCAAATTCATTCCCTTCAACCAAAAAGCGTTGAACGCACACACCAATCAACAGAATGTGCTTCCGTCTTTGCAGGTCTTTCTGCATGTGTCACGACAAGGGAATCGATGCATGAATGACAGGATATAATATTTCCAAATTGGACAGAGCACACATATCTGACGCTTCGCAGGTAAGAAACTTGTATTAGCTTGTGAATCAACACGGACATCTACTACAAACCTACCGACTCCCACAGCTACCTGGACTACACCTCCTCCCATCCTGCCCCCTGTAAAAACGCCATCCCATTCTCCCAATTCCTTCGTCTCCGCCGCATCTGCTCCCAGGAGGACCAGTTCAAAATACGTACAACACAGATGGCCTCCTTCTTCAAGGACCGCAATTTCCCCCCCGACGTGGTCGACGGTGCCCTCCACCGCATCTCCTCCACTTCCCGCTCCTCCGCCCTTGAGCCCCGCCCCTCCAACCGCCACCAGGACAGAACCCCACTGGTCCTCACCTACCACCCCACCAATCTCCATGTACAGCGCATCATCCGCCGTCACTTCCGCCACCTCCAAACAGACCCCAGCACCAAGGATATATTTCCCTCCCCTCCCCTATCAGCTTTCCGTAGAGACCACTCCCTCCGCGACTCCCTTGTCAGATCCACACCCCCCACCAACCCAACCACCACTCCCGGCACCTTCCCTTGCAACCGCAGGAGGTGCAACACTTGCGCCCACACCTCCCCCCTCACTTCTCTCCAAGGCCCCAAGGGAAACTTCCATGTCCGCCACAGATTCACCTGCACCTCCACCCACATCATCTACTGCATCCGCTGCAGCCGGTGTGGCCTCCTCTATATTGGGGAGACAGGCCGCCTACTTGCGGAGCGATTCAGAGAGCACCTCTGGGCCACCCGGACGAACCAACCCAACCAACCTGTGGCACAGCATTTCAACTCCCCCTCCCACTCCACCGAGGATATGCAGGTCATTGGACTCATCCACCGCCAAACCACAACAACCCGACGGTCGGAGGAGGAGCGTCTTATCTTCCGACTGGGAACCCTCCAACCGCAGGGGATGAACTTGGACTTCACCAGTTTCTTCATCCCCCCTCCCCCCACCTTGTCTCAGCCGGATCCTTCCAGCCCGGCACCGCCTTCCTGACCTGCAGTCTTCTTCTTGACCTCTCCGCCTCCACCCTACTCCGACCTATCACCCTCACCTTGACCTCTTTCCACCTATCACATTTCCAACTCCCCTCCTCCAAGTCCCTCCTCCCTACCTTTTATCTTCTCCTGCTGAACACTCTCTGCTCATTCCTGAAGAAGGGCCTGTGCCCGAAACGTCGAATCTCCTGTTCCCTGGATGCTGCCTGACCTGCTGTGCTGTTCCAGCAATAAAGTTTCAACGTAAATTGGAGTAGACATTTGGTGGGCAAAGCAACATGTAATACCATAATGTCTTCTCAAATACAATATGATGTGAAATAGACAGGGAAACGAATAGATAAGAATTCAAACTGAATTTGAGAGCAAGTTGAAACGTCATCATCAGCGTCTGAATGTTCAGTTTGATCAGGATTAAAAACTTACGTTCAAGGAACACATGTTTAATGACTGATATGTAAGTCGTAGTAATTCTGTACGGGATTTTAAATGGGAATTTGTTTTGGAGATCATTGGAATAACATTACCTCTCCGCTCTGCTGAACTAAGACGTCCCTGCAGCTTTATGCAAATCGTGAATTGAGCTGGAGTGCGAGAATACAGAGATGGGAGAAGGCAGCATTAATTCGGAACAGATTAGAACATGGAATGAATTCAGCTCACTGTCGAACACATCGTTGCGTTTCTGTGCGTTTCGGTTTCCACCTGTGCAAATCTTCATCATCGGCTGGGTGGCTTTCGTATGGCTTGTGACAGGGACAAATCTGAATGGTTTCCATCTTCACAAAGGGTTTGGAGCAACAAAATTATTTTTTTGTATATTATTTACAAATGCAATTCGTGATCAGAAAACATATTCACAATGATACCACCAAGAAGCAGAGTCGGAGCAAATGACAAAAATGTTTGGATGTCTTTATTTTTTACAGGTGATATTTGAAAGTGCAGATTGCATGTGATTACTCGTCTTAAGAAAAAAAATGCTTACAACGAAGTTATTCTATTATTATTTAAAACAAAAGAATCAACTAAAAATAGAATTGAGCAGAAACCAAGCTTATAGCGTGGTAAACAACGTTTTCTTTTTGGTCAGATTGTGACATATTGCCAGCAAGTTCCAGCTTACTGTCTTTTTGAGAAGAAGATTGAATGCTCAAGTCATTGAATACATTGTGTCAGGATCTGTTTTATCTGGCTGTTACTGCATCAGTTGTTTGTTGTCTGTGTTGTTGGTCATGCTCCTGGCAATATAGAATACCGCATTGAACATAATTTGTGATTAACAGAACCAGGACGTACAGAAATGTCATTAAAAATTTTGATTTCTGTTATCCCATGTCTGGGATTTCTTTTTGCATTGATCATAGAAATCAAAAATACACATGATAAATGCAGAAAATTTAGAATGCTGAAACTACAGAGAATTGATAGTGACATTGGTGAATTAGATTAGCCTGTGATTTAGACAGTAGAACATCTGATGCATGAAAGGGAGAATTTCATCAAATAAACTTAATGATATTGTGTTCGAACTCAGAAACCTGTTTGCGTGCTACCAAAAAGAAGCGAGGAAATGGCATAGAAAATGTAATGGAGGTTACATTTGAACATTGATTGTGGAGAAGCGATACAATGTTCAGATTGAATGTTTGCACAAGAAACGGAACAAAATTTAAGTAGCGTTGAGTTTTTGAAGAGTTTGGAAAATGGGTAAGAAAGCTCACAAAGCAATATTCTAGTTTCATAAATAAATGACAAAATGTAGAAGTAAGAAAACCATAACAAAATATACATTCTCCAATCAAAGCAGTCGTACTTTCATTTCTTTAATTAGGATGTACCGTTTCAGTCTTCTAATGCATATCAGGGTTAGCCCTGACACATCTATTCTGCACCACTCTCTCAAATTTAAAAATACAGGACACCCTGATAAGTATGGTACACTAATTTCCAATGAAAACAGAGGCTACACTGAAAAGCCTGTTAAACTATTTTCCCATAATTAGAAGGACTTTTTATTACTTGTTTCGGAACATCCAGTTTTGTTCAGGTTCACTTGACAATAACATCCAACATTTTTCCAGCGATTCCACTGGGAACACTGTAGGTGCCTTTGAAAACGAGTTTTGAAGAAAGCCTCTTCACTCCTTCTGATTTCTCATCCTGATCTTGTATCTCATCACATATAAAATGACAGCAATATTCCTTCTAATATTATGTTGTAAGATATTTTAAATCAGCATTCCTCATTAGATATTCCCTCCTCACTTTCGATGGGTACATTTTCAATTTGAATTTTGTGACCACCATGTACAGGTTTACTTCCTTCTGCGTTTGTCATGCACTTGCACGTTCTCACTTCTCGGGAACAACCCCACCATTTCATCAGAACTGACAATTGTTGACTATTAAACCAAGAATAAGCAGTATTCATTGTCAAAATAATCTATTTAGATTACAAAAGCAGACAGCACATGTTGCATTTTACAATAGTCGTGAAATTTTGTGGATGCATGGGTTTTAAGCGAATTTGCTGGTCTCAAGAAAACATGTCGTGATGAACCTTGATGCATTCCATTGAAATCGCTGGAATATATTACTATTATATTTGTGGGCAATGCTTGCAATAATATCTCACATTGTGTAACGTCACTCATCAGCTTCTGGGATTGGGTCGCATTGAAACCTGAGAGCCAGAGACTGAGACGTTTATACAAGGGGGTCATATTTTGAGACTTTAAATCGAGTTCCAGCGAAATATACCATAGTGTATCCTGTTTGTCCGATTATGATTTGGCAGATTGGTTGACGCGAGAAGATGGCATTGTGTTTTCTCTTCTGATTATCCAGTTTTTTTTTCATCACACACTCGCTGTTTTTGGCGTCCAAGGTGATTCTCAGGATCGGATTCTAAACCTTGTGAGCTGTCATGCTTGACATGTAGTCTCCTCTGCGCGGCTATTTCTGTCTTTACTGAATACCGTAAGCTGTTCTTGAGTATCTGAGGCATCCATATTCTGCGTAAGTTCCTGATAAGGAAACGCAACCAATGTGGTCTTCTCTACATCGGCGAGACAGGACGACTTCATGTGCATCGTTTCAGAGAAGATCTCTGGGAGACCAGCAGCCAGGAACACCACCACCCTGTGATGGAAGACTTCAACTCCCCTTCAGCTCAGACAATGACATGCAGGTCCTGGGCCTCCACCACCGCCAAACCATCCGACGCCTGGAGGAGGGAAGTCTCATAGTCGGCCTTGGGGCCCTGCAACAACACGGATAAATGTGGATTTCAACAACTTCCTCATTTCCCATCCCCTGACATTATCACATTCTAAGCGTCCAAATCGGCAGTGCCCTCCGGATCAGTCCAACACTCCCCATCTGACCTATTGCCTTCTCCATCACTTTCATCAACCTATCGCTTTCCCAGCTACCATCAGGCAGTTCTACCAAACTCCTCCATCTATTGTCTCAATGTTTCACAATCTATCTCAATATCCTGCGGCGACTTCCACAATTGTACAACCCATTTGGAACGGTAATTCATCCTCACCTTAGTTTTCAGTCTGCGATCCTCTACTTTTTTTTCACATGAGAAAACACATATTCCATGTTTACGTGATGTACTGGCAGGCTGAAAGTATTGAATGGTTTCTTTAATGTCTTCACACAATATGTGCAATGAGAAGCGTGCACACCTTTGAAGATCTATCGCCCCGTCAAACCTTGTAAGATTCAGTAAATTCCACTTCAGAATCAGATACAGTCTGACTCAAGATTTGGATACAGACAGACTATAACTTCACACAGACAGAATATAACCCGCTCAACTCTGATCGGGTTAACTCTGATTAGCGGGACTAAAGTTCCTGGAACCAGTACCGCATTGATTACATAAACACTGCAACAGAAGCTGGCCATTCGGCCATTTGAGCCAGCTCCGCCATTCATCAGGATCATGGAGAAGCGTTTAATCTCAGCAGCCTAATTCTGCTTTCTTCCCATAAACTTTGATCACAACCGGCCCGTGGTCTGTATTTCGGAACCGTTTCTTTGAATACATTAAATGTTTTGGCATCAACTACTTCCTGTGGTAATGAATTTCAGAGTCTAACTACACTTTAGGTGGACATACGCCTTGTCATCGTTGTCCTATACAGTTTACCCTGGATCCTCAGATTGTGGCCTCTTGCATTGGCTTCAAATTGACATTCTCACATGTTTAGACTGACAGCTTAAATGGGATGCTTTTGTCCTCTCGTGCCCATTGTGCACGTTATGACACACACACACACACACACACACACACACACACACACACACACACACACACACACACACACACACACACACACACACACACACACACACACACACACACACACACACACACACACACACACACACCGTCGGGAGTATCCTCCCTGTATCTACCCTGTCTAGTCCTGCTACAATTTTATAACTCTATGAGACATTCTCCCCTCAGTCCCTTGAATCCTTATGGAGCAATCGTAACGAATCAATCTCTCCTCATACCTCAGTGCCACCATCCCTGGAATCAGACTGGGAAGCATTCATTGCACTCCTTCGACAGCCAATCCATTGAGAGCAAGATACGTGCAGTATTGCTATTTCTTTACAGTTACAGACCATTTCAAATATTCCATTTTGCAGAAATCAAGGTGAAACTACCGCCAGTTAGTTTTGTGAAAACTACAGTAAATAAGTCTTTCTATGGATTATCAGGATTATACAGTTGCATCTGGCACCCCACACCCGCCTAACTGAAAACAGGACGTTTCATTTACTCAAGGAGTTCGCCTTTTGTGAATTTTCATTGTCATGCCCAATTAACTTGTAGCCATTAACCCACATTGGGTTCCTTACCAGATATGAATTTAATACAAACTATGAACTGTGTTAACTTCTTCAGCATCTTGATCATCTCAATTCTATGTTGTCTCAACATTCAAAACTTTGGGCCTGAAATGTTTAATTACTTGACAATGAGATTCGTTCCTCAGCTCTGGAGTTAAAGCAGTGAACCATCAGCAGAATATCACATAGCTTCAGAATAAAGATTTTTTTTCGTTTTACTAATACTTACGCTTATAAAAAATCCTGAATGCTGCATTTTTATCATTTTTTTCATATGTCCAGCCGCATGACTGACAAAGGCTCTGATCTCCAGCATTTGCAGTACTCACTTACTCCAATATGACTGGCAAAGGCAGACATATGCCCGTGTCTCACTGTTCTCTCTTGCCTTTTGAAGTTGCAGCATTACTTTCCGATGTCTTATCGATTATGTATATGTAGAAAAATGCTAGAGCAGCTTTCTTCTGTTTGAGTACGAATTCTATGGACCAGCCAAAGTCTGCAGAAATGTAATACCGAATTTATCAGCGTTCATTCAACTGTTATCGTCCAATATGTGAAAATGAAGGTAAACTAAATTTTAGCACTTTTTGCTGAAGAAAGTAAACATAAAGCTAAATAATTTTCGTTGAACAATGCAAGGCAATGGTTTATTTGCATCTGGATTGCTGTGTAGAGGTTTGGTCACCACATAACATTAAAAATCGTGCAACTTCCGATTGTAGTCCAACAGGTTTATTTGTTAGCATGAGCTCTCAAAGCGCTGCCTCTTCATCAGGAATTTGTGGAGCTGCACCTTAAGAGACAGAATTGAAAACAAAAGATCAAAGTGGCATGCAACACAAATATATTGAGCACATATGGAATGGGTATTCTCATATCGGTTCATCAATATGCAAATCCAAAATTTCCTTTTTAGTTACATTCTCAAGATATCTTCAGATTTTCTAACAAGTGGTGTCATCTCGGCTCAGACAATGCTTTGAAGTTGTGAAGTTTTAGTCTGTACTCAAATCGTGAGTCAGACTGTTCCTATTTCAAAAGTGGAATTTACAGAATCTTACAAGGATTGCCGGTACGTTATGCATTTTGAGCAAAATATAACGTGGATTCTTCAAAAACATATACATCCGATAAACGTGCACACATGAGACACAGAAGGATTGTGAAAATGTGAGTGTTTGTGTGTGGTAAGAGTTTCTGAATAATTACGCGAGCTTGTTTGTGTGTGTGTGTGTGTGCATGTGTGAGAGAGACAGAGTATCGTGCAGTGCGCTAACCTGTAATGTGACATGAACCGAACCTGCCGGTTGAGACCATTCTCAGGGTTCAAAACTTGTCTATCAGCCTCTGCTCGGTTACTTTACGTGGTGGATTCTCTTTCCCGAAGTCTGCCTTGCATGATGGTGATGCGAAGGTCACCACGTGCAATGGTGGGATCACTGTCGACACCCTGACACGTCTTGCTGCGTCTGGCCTGCCAGTCTTGTAAGGTGTTTGGTCGATGTTGTCCTGTAAGTTGGGCACTTTGCTGCGAACATTGATCTCTTTATGGTTTGCCGTTTGTTTAAAGTCGCTAAGTGGAGGGTGTACATTTGCGAGACGGAGCAGACAACTGACAAATGAACACCGCACAACATTCACCAGGCAACGGTGTTCCCTCCCTGTTGGGGAATACAACAGCAGTCTGGGACATTCGGTCTCAGACTTTCGAGTGGTTATCCCCAAGCCGGACTACGGGACAACCAATAACGCAAAGTGACCGAGCAGACATGATTTGGAGGTGCAGGTGTGGGACGAGGGTTTACTAAGATAAACATCACACAACACAACTTTATACTCCCACAGCTTTATTTGGCAGGAGAACATTCCAAGAAAGAGCGCTGCTCCTTCATCAGAGGGTTATGGAGTGTGAGATCTTAATGCAAAGAATTTATAGAAACACTTTGCACTGCGATGCAAATGAAATAACATATCGACAAAAACCTGGATTAATTGTTAAGTCTCTCATCTTTCAGAATGACCCTGTTGGTTTCAGTTCTTTCATCTGTAAATCGGAGAATTGGGAGTGACTGAACAGCTACTTCTTCTCCCAGTTCTTGTCTCCTTATCGGACACTAACCATGTCATTCACCATCGTTAGGCACACATTGTAACTTCAGGAACAGCATTAATACATTTCCATTCTGTAGATCTCTATGACTCGAATAGACAATGCAGTACTTTGAGAGCCACTATACATGTATTGAATCAGAAATGTATAACATTTGTGCTCATGAATGTCATCTTACTTCGTCGCATGACGAACTTGCTGTCATGTATAACTTGTATATTCATTCAGAATAGTAAAGTCACAGATAAATACAATATGGAAACAGACTTTTCAGACAAAGTTTTCCAGGTTACCTCAACTGAAATATTCGTATTTGTCTGCATTCGGCCAATACCCCTCTAAGCCTTTCCTGTCCATGTATGTCTGAAGATGTTTTCTATAAATGTTGTTATTGGACTCACATTTATTACTTCCTATATCTGTTCGTTCCGAATACAGACCACCTTCTTGCTCCCTTAGGTCTCTTAATTTTGTCCTCTCTCCGCTATAATCTATGACTTCTAGTTTTAGAATGCCATACATTAGTTAAATACCTTGGCCATTTAAAAATCTAATAATTTCTCAGAATCCGTAAAACTCTCCCTCAGCCTCTACTCTCCAAGGGAAATCTGTCCTCACTTACCCTGATTCTTCTTCTCAATTTCTCCAATCTTGCTTACACCGTGTAAACCTTTTCTGCATACTCAGTTGTGACATAGACTTTCAGCAGAGAGATTACGTTTGAGGTGTATGGGACAGTGAATAGGCAACAACTGGAGTATTTCGCGCATTTCTGGTAACCACATGATGGAAAGGATATCATTGTTCAGGAGCTGATGTTCACCAAATGCAGCCTTGGGTTACACAGGTCGTCTAATAACAGGGATGGCATGAGATAACCTTTTATGGAACTGCGAAGCAGAAGTGTGAAGACCTGATATAACTGTATAATATTATGAAGTGCAACAGCAGAGTGGATGACAAGCAGTTGTTCATCATATTTGAAGAGAAAATAGGAAGGGCCCATCATTTTATATGGCAGGAGGTTTCAATGGGCTTTGAAGAAAAGTCCTTCTCACACAGAGTATCATGGTTGTATGGAATGCATTGCCAACAGGGTCACTGAGGTGTAAACCTGACGTCATGTGAAAATACTAGTATGATCTCTGTAAATGCAATAACATTCGAGCCCATGGGACGAGTGAACACTTAATGTCACTTCTATGGTATCTAGCTGCTGTGTTGTTGTGCTTCTTCTGTGAACTTTCATTCCATGATTTCCTTTTGCTTTTTACTTATTGCTCGACGATGTGTGTCGCTGACTATTCCTGAAGGGATGGCCAGACCGTTTTTTTTTCCAATAGAGTTGTTTAGAATTAAGTTAATTGTTAATTATCTGGTATCACCTTCAGGCAAGAGCAGCTAATGCCTTCCTAAAGGACAACAGTGAACGGGATGTGTTGGCTTCTTTTTTTCCCGAAAATCAACAATGTTCTCATTGTCATTATCTGGCTGAAATATTTCATTGTGTTGAAATTCCTGAGAATTATTCGCCCTCGTGATATACATGTCTGGCCTGGGAACCGTCTATCTATTCCATTTATGAGTTTCAACGGTCTTTTCCACCTCTATCAAATTATCTCTCATCATTCTTCGCTCCAATGAGAGTAGCCCTCGTTCTCTCAACCTTTCTTCATAAGACATGCCATCCAGTCCAGGCAGCATCCCTTGAAATCTCTTCTGCACGATGACGAAAGCTTCCACATCTTTCCTATAATGAGGCGACCCCAATAGAACACGAATTGGAGATGCTGGTGTGGGACTAGGGTGTACAAAGTTAAAAATTACACAACGCCGGGTGATAGTAAACGGGTTTAATTGGAAGTGCACTCGCTTTCGGAGAGTCCTTCCTCATCAGGTGAAAGTGGAGGACTCAATCATAAGTCACAGAATTTAAACAAAAATTTACAAAAAATGTAAACAGAAAAAACAACTATATTGTGATGGAACTAAAATTATACATCGAAAAATAATTTGATTGTCCGTTGAGTATTTCATCTGTTTGAATTCCATGATAGTTTCGGTACCCAAAGGGAGGGACTCAACTGGGACCTTGGGTTCATGTCCCATTACAGGTGACCACCATTGCATTATAAACACTCACAGACAGTCACACATTCAGGCAGTCTTATACACACATACACACGGACACACATATACACAAACACGCACACAAGACACCCACACACACCCTTACAGACGCACACACTCCCACGCTCACACAGGCATCCTCTCAGAGACTTCGACCACTCTACGCACATGCACACACACATACCCTCTCTCTCACAGACACTCACAACCCCCCACCCCAGACACGCGCACACACACTCACACATGCACCCACTCACAGACTTAAGACACTCTACATTAACTGTACACACACACATACACTCTCTCTCACACTCACACCCCCAACCCAGACAGACAGTAACACACACAGAAACAGACGATGACCCACATGCACACCTATATTTTGTGGTTTGAATTTATACTTGCAGAGTTACATTGTACTTTGCTCAAAAGCTGCATGAATTCATGTAAAACTCTGTTATCTCACTTGATAGATTTGAATATATGTAAACATCATGGCATAGTTACAGAACACAGGGAGCCAACACCTTCAACATATTGTCTTGCTATCACCCATTGTCACAGCTAACCTGAGAATGCAAAATTTAAAAAAGGTTTTTGTGATTTCCACATGAAAGAAGTGAAACATTCATGGTATTCAAACAGGTGAAAGGCTCAACAGACAATCAATGTATTTTTCAATGTATAATTACAGTTACATCGCACTGCAAATTTTTGTTATAAATTCTGTGTCTTAGGATTGAGTCGTCCACTATTACCTGATGAAGGAGCGACGCTCCGAAAGCTAGTGTGCTTCCAATTAAGCCTGCTGGACTATAACCTGGTGTTGTACGATTTTTAACAATTGAACACAGTCTTCCAAGTTTGGGCTAACCAAACTCTACAAATCTGCAGAATAACCTCGCCACTTTAAAACAAAATCGCCCTTGCGAATCAAAGCCAGCACCCCATATGGCGTCCTAACAATCCAATCAACTCGAGTTACAACTTTTAGGGATGTATGAATATGGACTCAAGATCACTCTTCTCCTCCACACTATCAAGATTGTTGCATTCAACCCTGTTTTCTCCATTCAAATTCGACCTTCCAAAGTGAAAGGTTTCACACTTTTCTACGTTGCACTCCACCTTCATCTAATCAGCCCAGTTTTGCAATCTGTTAGTGTTCTGTTGCAACCCAGAGCAGCCCTTCACACTACCCACCATTCCACGAATCTTCGTGTCATGTGTAAACTAACTAATCCTTCCTTCCAGTTCCTCATTCAAGTCATTAATAAAATCAGAAAGAGCAGAGATTCCTGAAACGATGCCTTTGGAACACAACTGGAAAACGAGTCCAACCGTGAGATCTTGTTGCAGATCTACAAAATTTTGATGAGACCGCACTTGGAATATTGTGTCCTGTTCTGGTCGCCCTATTATAGGAAAGATGTGGATTTTTTGGAGAGGGTTCAGAGGAGGTTTACCAGGTTACGTCACAACAATTTGGAAATGTTTTTTTTGGAAAGAATATTGTTTGGTGGGAGTTGCAATCAATGCCCGCTTTTGCACAGACATTTCACAGCTTAACATTCTCCACTGAAAATGTACAGAGAAAGTCACTGTGCACTTACATTGGTTTCAAACTGTAATGTTCACCTGTTCAAACTGACAGGGTAAGGAGAATGTGTCCATCCTTTCTTGGCCCATTGACGGCCTTCATACGCCCAGAGGGATCCTCACACGAAGAGGAAGTGGGTTATTGTGGTGAATTGACCTGGAGTGTGTGTGAGAGCCAGAATCAACAGTGGGCAGTATGGGCAGACCCATTGGCATCAACACTGAGCCTTGCAGCACCAGCTCCACGAGTACTTCCTGCCTCATGCCTTCCAGTCATCATTGCCTTGCACTTTTATTTCACTTCCCCACTTTGCTTCTTCAGTTGTACCCGACCGATTGCAGGTGTCTGCTTAGAACCTGACACTTTTAGAAACATGTCTCTCTCAATGAGATAGGATTCACTGATCATCCGAAGATACCCCGGAGAAGGAGGGAATGACTTAGATTCTTAAACCTTTCAACTCATCAGCACGACGAAGTCGCCATGCTTCTGCTGACGAGGGAGTGTTAGGATTTAGACACGGCAACACTGAAACAACAGCGAGATGATTGGTGCGGGATTTGCCATGGTAGTTTCTCCGTGTATCTGCTACCATAGTCCTTCTAATTGGATGCAAACAATCCATACCTGCTGTAGTTGTGAAATGGAAAGCAATTCCAATTAATTGCTGTCTGAAACTTTGTTAAGCTGCTCTCATACCTTGTCCTGAACGTGCACCGACGTATACAGCAGCAATTATCATCCTTATAAGGAGTGCAGTTTCCGTGCCCTCACCCTTCTGGAACAACAGTACCGCGTTTGCTTTCAGTGCGAAAGAAGCCGGTTTGAAAACAAGGTAACACTTATTTGCTGGCGTCACAGTATACCACGGATTGTTGATTTCGCCTCTCTGTCAAATGAATCCCAAGATAGTCTCTGAAAAGCCTCATTTGAATTTTCTCTGCTGATTTTCAACGCAAATGAACCAACATCAGAAATCTTGAATCATGCTCTGGTGCAGTTCGCATGTTAGCGGCTCAGTCATTTCGTAACAGGAATGAATGGATTTGCAGTACAACCTTCACTTGTACTCTGAAATCGAAGCCATGTTGGAACTGGAACTGCGAAAGTAATAGGCAAGAAATGTCATTGTATCCATGTTGTATCATTTACCTCATAGAAGAGCAGGAAAATGTAAACCTGGTAAGAGGAGGTGGTGGGGACAGCAAAGTGAGGCACGTGGAGGTCTCGTGAAATCTCTTCTTTCTGATTCAGTCAGCAACAAGAGACCTGAAGGTGCCTCAGGCTGGATAGCTTTCCCATCTAGAAAACCGAACAATCACGTCGAATCAGGACCTCTTTGACACGTCGGGAAGGAGGTGGGCAGGGAACCGTGTTTTGCCTTTCGCTTTTATATTTATAACCTGCCTTTTTTGCGTCTGTAATTTAGTATCGTGGATTTTTTTAACATTTAGCGAGTCGCTTCTCGTCGATTTCCACACTGGTGTCATATTCAGAATGCAGCCTTGTGGCAGTTGCTCCTGCCCAGGTGTGGAAAGCTCTGTGAGAAAATGCACGTTTGAGGTGAAAGACAAGGAAAATAGCAACTGTCACTGGCACCGAGATTCGAAAAGCCTCACAATGTCATCTGTCTTTCTCTGATTCAAATGTTAACTCAGCTTTTCAGGTGGAGAACTTTCTTTGGGGCGGTAATTATGGAAAACAGGCAGGGTAACTAACTATGCTGCACGGTCTGTTCTGATACACTGCCTTATCAGCTTTATGCATGTTCCTTGTCGTCTGGTGTTTTACATGTTACGTGTAAACACGAAAGTGTTTCTCTTTCTAGCAATGGATGGAATTATTTAACAAAACAAGAATCTACATCCCAGCAATGACGTGCAGTTCGTGACTTCGTTATAAAATTATAACCGAATATACCTTCTCACAGACTAATTACATTTGTTGCTCAAGCCAGTTTTACAAGAAAGATTCAGTTTGTTTCGATTTTAGGGCGATAATTATCCATCATTATTGCCCTAGAGAATAAGCTTGGCGAAGGCTTGCGCGTGTTTATGTGGCTGGGTGGTCTAATTCGTCACGTTCCAGCTTTTGTCTCGCAGGAGGCGTGGTTTCGAATCCTACCACTCTCACTCATATGTTGATCTTGTTGGGGATGTGTTGTGTCCTCGTGCAATGCAACAAACCGGATTTCCTTTTTACAAACTTATCTATGATATGGGACGGTGCAGACTCTCCATCAGATCAGTGTCTGTGCTGTGGTGACCATAATCTCCTCCCACACGACGCGCCCAAGCATCTCCACTGCCTAATGATTTTCCAGGCAGGTTGCATTGTTCACTGTTTTCACTGAAAGCGAATAGAGATTGTGATATCATTGCCATTGTGAAATAAAATCCTGCTGTGACGTTCCTCGCCGTTATTTGCTGAAGTATGGGCAAATAATTGCAATTAATTGCGATGTGAAACGTTATTAAGTTTATCCCATTTTCTTCATTTCTGTTCAGAGATCGAGTCTGGTGATTCTCTGCAGGCAATCCCGTATTGTTCATCGGATGCGAAATCTAATCTAATCGAGACTGTGATTGGTAATCTTCACTTTTAATAGACCATTTTTATTCTGTTCTTTCTTTTCTCTCATTTACGCACTTGCCCGGAATAGGCAGTGCAGTATAGTCCCATTATGTTTGGAAGAGTAGATTGGAATTGCTCTGCTGCCAGTTGTAGGACGAGTTTATTATTCAGATCTCTCGGACTGTCGCACCGACAGAATTCAATCCTCGGTGTGCCTGAACATGCATTTGGCTCTTCTTTTATCCTTCTATTCTGCGATAAGAGCTGTTTCATTCGGGATTCAGTCAATACATTATGTGATAACTTTCAGCAACACAAATCCTGAATGAGAACCTGGAAATGCGTCATGGTGAGATGGGATTGGGGGCAAAATTAAGTAAGCCCTTTGCTTCTGCGATGTTTCATGACACTTTCCTTCGGTGAATAGACGAACGTGTTAAAGTATTGTGCAACACTGACAAACGCCAAGCGCTGCTAAAAATAATCTATTAAAGCAACATAACGTCACTGAGGTACACAGGTACCTTTGATACATCTCTTCCATGCTGACTGCACAGCCTAAATTAACCAGATCCTATTTACCAGCATTTGGCTCGTATCCCTCTAAACCCTTCCGATCCACACACTCATGCAGCAACTTTTGAAATGTTGTGAGTGTTCCAGCCTCTGCCACCTACTGTGGCTGCTCATTCCATACAGGTAGAAACTCCTGCGTGACAAATACGCCTCCAGTCCCTTTGAATGTTCTCCCCCCAACTTAAGCCCGTCTCTCTAGAAATGAATTTGCCCACCTTCCGAAAAAAAGAATCCTTGATTAGTCAAAACATATATACGTTGCTTAGTTGTCTTGTGCAGAGAAGATGTTGACATGTTGGGGTGCAAATTTGGTTCCCGTAGCTGTTCCATGTGTTTCGAAGAAGATCTGTTTGTGACAACATTGTGGTCGAGGATGAAGCGGATGAGTTGTAGGATGGTGCTGAGAGACTGGCAATTGTTGGTATTGAGCATTTAGGCCGTTGCTTTGATGCTGTCTTTTGTGGGATGCTGACGGAGAGTGCAGACCTTTCCACTGTGATGAAGAATGTTCACGGTTCGACTTGGCCATGAGTGCTGAGTTTCTGTGAGATGTCTGTCAGTGTTGCGACAGATTACTGCAAGGAATTGTACCTATAACTCAACAAACAGGAACACTACAGGCAACTAACAGCCGATCCGACCAAAGAGTACAACTATGACCTGGAAACGTTGATCAGGCCTGTTGAGCCAATCCTTCCGAGTACCCTCCACGCCCTCATCCCAAGTACATCACACGTACGTGACTTCTACTGCCTTCCAAATATACACAAAGCCAACAACGCAGGATGACCCATCGTATCAACCAATGAGACATTGTATGAGAACCTCGCTCGCCATGTCGAAGACATATTGAAACTCACTCGACAGGGTACCAACCCCTCCCCAGCTTCTGCCGCAAAAGAACATTGGGGCACAGAAAAAAATTAACCCCACACGGTCAATATAGGATCTGAGATGACATGCCACCTAATGTTCAAGCCAACTTGAGAACGTACCTTTTAAAAAACGTTTCTCCATTTACACGTGAAAGTGTCGAAACTAACCTGTCATTCTTCAAGGAGAAAGTCTTAACAAACAAATCAGTTTTATGTTCATTATTTCATTCCAGTCGCTACACACAGTAGCTTTTGCTATAAATTCTGTATTACATGATCTTATAATCCACAACCACGTGATGAATGAGCAGAGCTCCAAAACCCAGTGCTTCTGAATTCATCTTTTTAACTATGACCTGTTCTGGTGTGATTTTTAACTGTGTCAACCCGAGTCCAGCGCCGGCACCTACAAATCTTGATTGCACACTCTTTATCCTGACTCTCAGACCAGTCAGGTCAATTTTCCCAAATGACCCTCTTCCCTTCATTGTGAGTTCCTCTGTGTGGGCATTAATGCAGTTAATGGGCCCCGAGAGTATCAACGCATCCCCTTATGGTGAAAAAGGTGAACATCTTTGTTTGAAAACAATGCTGGAGGAATTTGTCATTTTTTTGTGCCTTTCTGGTTGAAATGTTAAATCGTAAAATGTCTGTTTTTGCAAAAGCGGGGATTTACTGCAATTATCACTGAGCAACATTTTACAGAATAACCATATCCGGTTAAAGTGATCAAGTGGTTGAGAAAATGCACGCACTCGTGATGAATTTGTCGGACGCTGTGTTCTGTAACTCGGTTGATTGAAGCGTCTGAGAGGTAAACAGGAGATACTGGCTTTAAACCCTAGTTGGCACTGTGCATGGCATGTACAGCTCTTTATTCCAACTTCTTGCAAGTGATGTGTTGCTGCGTATCCTGCATCTATTCCCTGGTTTAGTTCAACATTGAAAGTTGTTTCTTTCTAATTACGAATTCAACCTGCAGTTTCTTTCCACTGTTCCACAAGCATGTTTGCTTCTACTCCCAATTTATTTTACCTCCTTCAGTCCCAGTTTGGTGGGAATGTCGAGGTCAGGCAGGAGACACTGCAGACTTGCAGGAGCAAGTTGTGGTAATGGCACAGTCATCAGGAGCTGATCCCCCTGTTCTCTGCTGCTTTCATTTATTCATTTTAGAACAAAGTAAATGCATCATAGTGCTCTGACAGGTGTCATGTAATTGTGTTTGTTTTCTGGTGGATTAGGAGTTCAATTGTGACATCAAATATGTCATCATATTTAGAGTCACAGAGACATAGAGATGTACAGCACGGTCTAACG
Organism: Chiloscyllium plagiosum; assembly: GCF_037043375.1. Classification (NCBI taxonomy): domain Eukaryota; kingdom Metazoa; phylum Chordata; class Chondrichthyes; order Orectolobiformes; family Hemiscylliidae; genus Chiloscyllium; species Chiloscyllium plagiosum. Next base: position 3,748,596 of record NW_028270188.1, on the reverse strand, counting down.
TATCCATGCCGAACAGATATCCCGAAGTAATCTGATCCCATTTGCCGGAAATTGGCCCATATCCATCTAAACCCTTTCTATTATGAAGCAAGCCAAATGTCTTTTAAACGTTGCTATGCTAGCAGCCGACAATACTTCCGCTGGCAGCTCATTCTATACACGCACTTTCTCTGCATCAAAACTCTGCCCCTTAGATCGCTTTTGTATTCTCCCATCTCACTCTAAACCTCTACCTTCACGTTCTGGACTTTCTCACGCTTGGAATAAGATCTTGTCTAAATACACTATCCATTCCCCTCATGATTATATCAACCACAAAGAGGTCACCTCTCAGCCTCCGAAACTCCAGGGAAGTTCGAGTAAGAAATGTTTCCTTCCCTCAGGTCGAAGTGTCAAACACATCATCCGGAGAGTGTGAGCATAATCCTACACACCCTAGTTAGAGGGCAGAAATTCTGTCAGCAGCTGCAGTCTCTAAAGGGTCAAAGAGAGGAAATGGGAAATGAGAGAAATGGAGAGACAGAAAGTCGGAGAATGTGAAAGAGATTGATACGGATGCACATAAAACAGAAGCGACACATATTGACAGAAACCCTGAAAGAACCAACTCTCCATTCGGTTAAATTAGATTAGGACACGCACAACACAGAAACAGGCCACTCAGTCCAACAAATACACACCAACCCATCTTTCGCTGACGGATGCACCCCATACTATGAGCATCTTCAATTTATTTGGCCCGATAATTTTGGGATTGTAGGAGAAAGCCATACAATCAGAGAGCACGCAAGCTCGGCAGAGGCAGGAATTGAACACGTGTCGCTCACAGATTGAGGTTGTCATGTGAATCACTGCTCTGCCACATTCACCATGACGACTTATGCAGTGGAGGGGAAGGATAAATCTAACTGTCTGAGCACAGCCTTTTACCAGCTCAGGGCAACAGTAGCAGTATTGCAGCCAATAAAGTCCTTTTGAATTTGTAAATTTGACGGTTGCAGCAAAATGAGACATTTTGATAAATACCTTGATACAACATATAAACTGATTATTTTCCCGGCATTATAATACAGAAATGTATAACAACCATGCGTCTGTCGATTATGAAATGTTAACTCGAGTTCTCTCCACAGATGTTGCCAGAACTGCAGAGTTCCAGTATCCGTTCTTGTTTTTGGTCCAGATTTCAAGCTTCTGCAGCTGTTTGTTTTATGTTAACCTTAATAACGTTTGGGGCAAGAATAATGATTGCCAGCTTCGGTAAATCGATTAAAAATACTGTTAATACAATATGTTTGCAGATCGAATCAACCATCCCCTGACCGAGAACAGAATCTGAGCCACGGTGGTGAGAACGCGGCATTCTAAACACTAGATTCCAAGGGAAGGCGACGGAAACTGTCGTATTTATTCTCAATAAAACTACTTTTGTCTTTTCATTTCTGACTATATTCACTGCAGATTAGCTTCCGCTTGTCTTTGAGGTTTAGCAAAGTGGGAAAAGATAATTCAGTCCACCGTTCAATGCAGCTCATCAGACAGCCAACCATTCTTGCTCCAGTTTCCAGCATTGGCCCATAAACTTGTGTGTTCAGATGATTCGAGTGCAAATGTCAATTACATTCACCCTGTCATCGTAAATGACACAATAGGATTGCAATTAGACATGGTCACCCTGTCTTGTAACTCACTTGAGGAAAACATCAAGATTTTTACCCACACAGAGAGAACCACTGACACACACATCGAGAGGGGCAGAGGTCTCAGGATTGTAATAGGTTCTTATGCTTCAGTTCCGCTTTCCGCACCCCCACCAAGTTGTCTGACAAAAGAGAGCTTTAGTTGGAACACAAGCCAGTTCGACAGACAATGAGAGCCCTTCTGGAGAACTGGAATTAAAAAGGTGCAATGGAGCGAAATTCAACTTTCAAATACGAAAATACACTGATACAAACTCTGAAGCTCCTCAGGACCTGACAAAATATCTATCGGATACTAAGCTGCAACACACCTAAATGCAACTTTCAAACTCAAAAGTGCACTGATGCAATTCCTGCAGCAGCTGAAATCATGACAATCAACCTGCAATTTTCCAGCCGGGGTTGGGGGAGTAAAGCAAAATAGAATGCTCCACAAGTGCCAGGTGGTGTGCAAACCTACAGTCTTTTGATCCACTGCCAGACACATTACCTATTACGCCACTGGCTCAACATGGAGCCTTCTGCCTTGATAGCTTGTCGATATGTAATTTAAACATGGGCAGCGGGAGAAAGAACTTTGAGAAGGTGAACAACCAGCAAACAAAATCAATATCACTGCTTCACTTCGAAAGTCCCACTTTGTGAAGTAGTGCCTTTCACTGGCAAAGGGAACATATTTGTCCTCAGGTGCCTGCTTCAGGATCACCTCCTCCTCTGCTGGATGTTTCCATCATTTTATTCACAGTCACTGCGCTATTAAATGATCCACACCAATGAAATGTCCTTTCATATTTCTAGTCATGGTCTCTTCCAGTCAAGAACTCGAACTAATTCAGTGAAACAAGTCTGGTCATTTCGAGCCAGTACTCGATAGTCAGACGAGTTGAACGATGCCTTTATTGGTGCCGCCCCTTCACAGTGACCCAGCGCCTCAAAACGAGCCACTATCAGCATTAGCATATTCTGCACCTTCCTGAAATGCAACGTTTGAACAATATCAGATTATCACAACTCTGATTTCTTCACATTGAAACTCATGGTGAGAATATAAACTGTTAGGAAACTTGTAGAGTGCAACATTGCTGCCGAAGGTGGTTATGACATAAAGGACAGAAATCGGAGTGTGTCAAAGTCAAGTGGCAAGGGTGACTTGCAGCATCTTTTGGGGGAGTGGAGGGGGTGTTGGGACGGTTGGTCCCTCTTCATAGTCCGAGTTTTTATCATCCAGAACGGGATATAATTCCCAGTCAGGAAATTAAGATGTATTTCTCATTTTGTGAATTATCTGAATGAAGCAAATACCTGGTTCCACACAGAATGCACATGCGCATCCTGCCAATATCAGTCCAGTGATTGTCTGCATCCATCTAAAAGGACAATGGCAGCACATACACGGGGAAACCCCCACGACAACTCCCCCTTCATTCATCTTACCTTTCTGAGTTGGAAATATCTCGCTGTTACTTCAATGTCGCTGTTTCTAATTCCTGGAACTCCTTTCCGAGCAGCATGGTTTCTCTACCCCGGTGCGAAGGTTCAAAAGTTCAGAAACTATTCCATCCCGGCCATCTCCGGGGTAATTGGGAGTGGGTAGTGAATCCTATCCAATTGATTGATGCCTTCATCCCAAGAATGCGTTTTTAAAGTCGCAGGTTCTAATCGCACAACTGCAATTGTTTTGGAATACGATGAGAAGTGGAGTACGGCAGTGAAATAAATGTGAATATAATGATGCACTGCAGGCATGAGGCAGGATGTGGGTCTGGAGCTGCTGGCACCGGGCTCCGTGTCGACTGTAATGAGTCAGCCTTTACTTCCCATTGTTTACACTGACTCACACAGCCTGCAGCAAAATTCACCACAATAACCCGGTTCCTTTTGGTGTGTGTGTGTGTGTGTGTGTGTGTGTGTGTGTGTGTGTGTGTGTGTGTGTGTGTGTGTGTGTGTGTGTGTGTGTGTGTGTGTGTGTGTGTGTGTGTGTGTGTGTGTGTGTGTGTGTGTGTGTCATAACGTGTACAATGGGCACGAGAGGACGAAAGCATCCCATTTATGCTGTCAGTCTAAACATGTGAGAATGTCAATTTGAAGCCAATGCAAGAGGAGATGGCCTTTTTCTGTGTATTTTTAATGGAGAATGTTCAGCTGTCTGTTTTTGCAAAAGCGGGGATTGATTGAAATTCTCACTGAGCAGCTTCAATGCAGAAAAAAAAGAATCTGAGTTACTGAGAGTGTGTGGTAAAGGGATTGCTCATATGGATGGGAAAGCGCACGCACTCTGTGCCACTGTGAATTACTTGGTTAAAGCACCACTCTCATAAATAGCAGATTCTTGGTTTTGTTCCCCATGCTGCTTGTCTCTGTCGAGGACATTGTTTGACGTTTTTCCTAGTGCTGTGTTATTGATGCAGCATCTCGAAGGTGGCAACTCTGTTGACATTTGGTCTTACTCAAACCGACTGCTTTCGCCCCATCAATGAATGTTTTGTTCTGCTAATTATAATTGGAGTTTCTTACCTCGGTTCTAGAAGCGCTTTTGTTTCACCTCCTCGTTTATTCTCCGTCCTTCATTCTCAGTTTGTTGGGAAGAACGAGGTGATGCAGGAATCACTGCGGAAACTCACACGCTGATCACTCTCTGCTTTCATTGTTCATTAATTAGACACGAAAAGCAAAGAATTATGAATTGTGTTTGGAATTTAAAAGGAAACATGTCGAAGGCCTGAGGCCTAAGTGACAGATACTTAGGCCTGAGGCCAGAGAATATGAGCCCAGTTCCACACACTCCAACCAGTGGGAGGAGAAATTGCCTCATCAGCTGCACTCTCACACTGTGTTCTGCAGTCAGAGTTTCCAAAGACCAGAAATGGAAAATGAGGGATTTGGACAGAGACTGTGAAAGAAGGTGGCAATGACACAGACATAGAGAGACAAATGGTAACTCACGTTGTGGAAGACACTGAAAGGGTCAATTGTCCAGTTGACATGGCTGTTAAGTGACAGAAAGGAAAATAAAAAGGCAACCATTTAAGCACAGCTTGTCACCGGCTTATGGAAAAGGAAGCAGAATTACCGCCAGAAAAAAACCTTTTAAATTTGTAAAAGTGACGGTTGTCAGCTAATGAGAAGTTTTGATAAATATGCCGATCCCACACATAATACTGAATATTTCTCAGCATTACAATGTTGAAATATCTAACGAACCTGCTTCTGTCGATCTGAAACATTAACTCTGCATTTCTCCATTGAGACTGCCAGGCGCTGAGTTTCTCTGGCTTTCCATGTTTTTGTTTCAGATTTCCATCATCCGCAGCTCTTTGTCTTATGTTAACCTGAATCATGTTTTTGACAAAACAAGACCACTTTTCAGCCACATCCATCATTTCCTGCTTTCGGAATGCTGTCACTATAATAAACGAGCACAGGAAAACTCCCATTCCCTGACGAGAAATCGAACTCGAGCCGTAGCGGTGGGAGCACTGAATCCGAAAAAGTAGAGAACCATTGAAAACAACAGACGATGTCGTCCCTTTATCAATTACACTGCTTTTGCAAGGTCTGTGAAGGTTTGTAGCTCAGGTTAAGGTTTCGGGTGTCGGTTTGCTCGCTGAGCTGTCGGTGTGATATCCAGACGTTTCATTACCTGGCAAGGTAACATCATCAGTGGCGAACTCCAAGTGAAGCGAAGCTGTTGTCTCCTGATTTCTATTTATATGTTTGTCCTGAATGGGGTTCCTGGGGTTTGTGGTGATGTCATTTCCTCTTCGTTTTCCGAGAGGTTGATAGATGGTACCGAGATCTATGTGTTTGTTGATGGCGTTGTGGTTGGAGTGCCAGGCCTTTAGGAATTCTCTGGCATATCTTTGCTTAGCCTGTCCCAGGATAGATGTGTTGTCCCAGTCGAAATGGAGTTTTTTTTTCATCCGTGTGTAGGGCTACGAGGAAGAGGGGGTCCTCTCTTTTTGCGGCTAGCTGGTGTTCGTGTATCCTGGTGGCTAATCTTCTTCCTGTTTGTCCTACGTAGTGTTTGTGGCAGTCCTTGCATGAAATTTTGTACGTGACGTTGGCTTTGTCCATGGGTTGTACTGGGTATTTTAAGTTTGTTAGTTTTTGTTTGAGAGTGTTGGTGAGTTTGTGTGCTGCTAGGATTCCGAGGGGTCTTAGTAGTCTGGCTGTCATTCTGAAACATCTTTGATGTATGGTAAGGTGGTTAGGGTTTCTGGCTGTGTTTGGTCTGCTTGTCGTGGTTTGTTCTTGAGGAATCTGCGGACTGTACTTTTTGAGTATCCGTTCTTCTTGAATACGTTGTAGAGGTGGTTCTCCTCTGTTTTTCGAAGTTCGTCTGTGCTGCAGTGTATGGTGGCTCGTTGGAATAGTGTTCTGATAAGTTTCGTTTGTGTCTGTTGGGATGGTTGCTGGTGTAATTAAGTATTTGGTCAGTGTTTGTCGGTTTTCTGTATACGCAGGTTTGTAGTTCTCTGTTGTCCTTTCTTTCGACTGTGACGTCCAGGAATGCGAGTTTGCTGTCGGTTTCTTCCTCCTGGCACTCCAACCACAACGCCATAAACAAATACATAGATCTAGATACCATCTATCAACCCTTCAGTAAACGAGCAGGTAATGACATCACCACAAACCCCAGGAAGCCCATTCAGGACAACTGCATAAATAGAAAGCAGGAGACAACAGTTTCGCTTCACTTAGAGGTCCCACTGATGATGTTACCTAGCCAGGAAATGAAACGTCTGGATATCAAACCTACAGCTCAGAGAGCAAACCTACACTGCTTTTGCCTTTTCAGTTCTGATCAGTTACGCTGCAGACCAATTTCTCCCTGTCCTACATTTTTTTACAACGTGAAAATAGTCCATTCGGCCCTCTGTGCTGTTTTGTTCATAGAAATCCATCTTTTCTCGTCCCCGTTTCTATTTGGCCCATAATTTTGCGTGTTCTAATGTCTCCAGGGCAAGTGCAAATGGGATTATCCCTGTCATCTTAAATGACTCAACAAATGGAACGAAGTTTGACATGGTCTCATTGTGTTGAAATACCCTTGATGAATCGATCCGCATTTTCACCAACAAAGGGAGTCACAAAGGCACAATCCCAACAGGGGCAGAGGTTTGAGAAGAGTTGTAGCACCGGTTGAGTTTCGGGAAGTAGACAAACTTACTTCCAGAGGGGAAGAGGTCTTCAGGTTCTACCAGTTCCTTGTGTTTCACGTCTGTGAGTTTCTGGGAAACAGGCAGCTTTAGGTGGAACACCAGACACTTCTCCAGACAATGTTAACCGTTGAAGTGAGCTTTGATAAAACATCGACAGTGCGCTTAAATAGTCTCACATGGTGCTCATCTGTAACTTGCAATTTCCAAAAACCCACAAACCCAATCTCTGTGTCTCCGGCAATATGACAGGACAGCAGCCGGCAAAAAATCCTCAAACTAAACAACTGGCACATGACACACTTCCATGTCGCGTCGCTTTCTGGTTTTGTCCCCGTCTCACGTCCATCTCCCTCTGAGGGCCAGGCTCCGAGGGGAAATAACTGTTTCACACAAACACAGGCAGTATGTGAAGCCAATCTTTCATTGGGAAGGAAGGACCAGGGGTATATAACACGTTGGTTATTGAGAAGCGAAAGAATTGCACACAGCTGGTCTATTATCAGGATTTTATCTTCCTGATTCTCCAAGCGACTAATTCAAGGAATGTGCAAAAGCTCTCATTTCCAGGTCTCTCTTTCTAGGGAGCTTAGCAGTAGTGAATCATTGTTTGGTTTATTTGAATTCAAAATCCACAGCTTTCAAATCGATGAAATGTCGGGACAAAGTGGGTCTGGGTGTTCCACCCCGATAGCTGGAATCGATATTCAACTTAAAAGAAGGCGGAAATTGCAGGAAAATACTCAGCAGGTCGATCTAGGCTGGGAAAAGGCGATTCTACTCTTCAGAACGTTATCAGAACTCCGTTTTCTCCCAATAGTACTGGCAAACCTGTTGACATTCCCCAGAATTTTCTATATTTGTTTCAGATTCCCAACATCCACAGTCCGTTACATTAGCCATTAAAATAATACAGAAATCCCTTTGTGGTTCTGGATAAGATTCCTGTTAGGGAACATTTTCCTAATCACATTAAAAACCCGGAGCTATGCAGGAAAGAGAACCAATGAAGTAGGAGCAGTGAGAGATCCGACCCTGGGACGTCCCAAATCACCAACTGTTCGGTTAATGGATGAACGTGTTGACCAATTACGCAACAGAGACGGGTGAACTGACTCGTTGCACGATCCATAAAACAGTCTTTTCACGAATTCAAACTTCAACCTTCCCCTCCCGAAGTGATTGTTGTCCTCTATCAGTTTTACTATTCCAAAATAAATCCTGGGACATTCACTGTAGTGAAATGGAAACAATCCTGTACCTTCTGCAAACACATCCATGTCACAGAAACCAACTTTTCTACAACAGGAGTCCTGCATTCTTCGAGGCCTTTTCGTAAATTGTTTGTACACGAGTTTTCTCGGGGTCCTGTAGCCGTGGCGAGGTTTGAATTCCTGACGCGCAGGAACGAAAGTCCTTTCAATGTTTCAGATTGGTTCATGTCCAGAGAACAACAGAGTCAACTTCCCGGCCTCTTAAAGACTGGCTCTGTTAAGTTGGACAATCTACCCTTCGTTCTCATCTGATTCCGCTTCCCAAAGAGATTCTAAAGTTTTCCAAAGCTGGAGACACGAGTTTACTGTTATTTTTCCTTGTTTTGTTTAACCAGCCAACTGACGCTATTTTCCTAAAACTTCTTCGCAATCCTCTGCCTTGCATTGTGTCCAGCGATGAGCAAACCCCTTTTGTCGAGAAATTACTGAGGTTGGGATTCTTCTCTTTGGAACAAAGAAGGTTAACTGGAGATTTTCATGGTCTGTTTATACTGATGGGTGAGGGCGCAGTGCGGATGGGTGGGTTGATGTTCTGGAAGAAATGTTGCCAACGATCAGGGTCAGGTTCCAGAGGACTGGGACTAAAGATATGTAATGAAAAACGATATTTGCGGAGAGTATATAGAACCTAATCTCAGGGGAACCGTTAATCATTTAAGACACAGACGAGGAGGATACTCTGTCTTGCATAGAGTAGCAAATCTGCAGAATTCTTGACAATGGAGGGCTGTCAAGGCTGAGCATAATCAAGGTTGAGGCGGCGAGACAATTAGTCACTTTGGGAATCAAGAAGAATGGGGATAAGGCGGAAAAGTGCAGTTAAGAATTAACCAAATCAGACATGACCTCAGTGAAAGGTGGAGCTGGCCTGATGGGACGAATGGCTTCCATCTGTTCCAATATCTTATCTGTCATTTGGAAACTGCGAGAGACCATTGTGAAGAAAGAGATTGCAGAACGTTGAGAAAAGATGTTTGGAGTCAAACTGAGTCAACATCATTTGTTGAAAGGAAAAACACACTTGACAACTTTGCCATAGTTCTTTGATCATATTACAAGCAGAGTTGATCAAATTTTGATAGGCATTTCATTAGGGACCATATCTAAAGCCATTGCACAAGGTAGGAGTTCATGGTGTTGTGTAAAAAAAAAAGGCCAGGATTGTCCGTTATTTATTCAATGGAAGACACATAATCTGGTTTATTGCGTATTTTTCAAGTTGTAAAAATGTAATTAGCAAAGTGCTGGAATGGTCAGTCAGAGCACTTCAATGATTTATATCTGCATGAATGACTTGGTGGAATTGGCAGAGTGAAATGTGTCCAGATTTACTGACGATACACAATAGATGGGACGGCATGTTGCGATGAGGACAGCGGAATCTGGAAATGGATCGTGACAGGTTGAGTGGGTGGGCAAAACCTTTACAGGTGCAATTTCATGTCGGGCGTTTGAGGTCATGTAGATGGTAGGAAGAGTCAAAAGACTGACTGCCATTCAAAACAAGAGAAACTCCAAAAAAGTGCTGTAGAGAAGGGTTTGGGTGCCCTTGTGCATGAAACAAACAAAGGTGAGTGACAGACTGATGTTTTTCTGCTAAAAAGAATGTCCTCTCCTAATGCTCACAATGAAAGAGATGATATCCCAGGGAATGACTGCACTGAAGGAGCCCTGCAAATCAATCGAAAACCAAGATATGTCTCGTGCTGTTCTTGGGACAGAGCTGATGCATTGTTTACAAATCTCTAAACTTTATTGAAAATGGAGTCAGGAAAGGGAGAGAGGAAGTTAAGGACACCCATGATTATTAGATGAAAGTGAGTATTGCGGATGCTGGAGATTAGATTCAATAATGTGGTGCTGGAAAAGCATAGCATGTCAGGCAGCATCTGAGGAGCAGGAAAATCACGTTTCATGCAAAAGCCCTTGATCAGGAATTTGGTTGGAAGCCTCGAGTGTGGAGAGATAAATATGAGAGGATGGGGCCGGGCTGAAGGTAGCTGGGAAAGCAATAGGTGCACGGAGGAAGTTGTAAAGTTGATAGTTTGGAGGGGAGGGTGATGCACATGGGTGGGAAGGAAATGGGACAGATGGGACAGGTCATAAGGACGGTGCTGAGCTGGAAGTTTTGAAGTGGGGTAAGGTGGGGGGAGGGGAAATGTGGAAACTGGTGAAATCCCAATTGATGCCATGGGGTTGGAGATTCCTGACGTGGAGATTTGGCTTTAAAACAAAGAACAACAGAACAATTCAGCGCAGCACAGGCCCTTTGGCTTTCGATGTTGTGCCGACCTGTGAAGTAATCTAAGCTCATCCCCTTATATTATCCCATCATCATCCATGTGTGTATCCAAGGATTGTTTAAATCTCCATAATTTAGCTGAGTTAACGACATTGACAGGCAGGGAATTCCACACCCTTACTACTCTCTGAGCAAAGAACCCGCCTCTCACATCCGGCTTAAATCTATTACCACTCAATTTGTAGTAATGACCACTCGCACAAGCTGACATCATCTTCCTAAGAAAAAGACTTCCACAGTCTACCCTATCTAATCCTCTTATCATCTTGTAACTCTCGGGAGTAAGTTTGATTCAAACCTACAGCTCAGCGAGCATACTGATAACCGAAACCTCAACCTGAGCTCCAAACCTTCACAAACCTTGCAAAAATCTTGTAACTCTGTGTCAAATCCGCTCTCAGACTTCTTCCTTCCAATGAGAACAGACCCAAGTCTCTCAGATTTTCCTGATAAGACTTTTCCTCCAGAACAGGCAATATTTGTTAAATCTCGTCTGCAACTTTTGCAATGCTTCCACATCCTTCCTGGAATGGGGCTATCAGGCAGTTCAAAATATTCCAAGTGGAGCCACACAAGTGTTTTGTATAGTTGCAGCATGACATTATGGCTCAGGAACTCAATACTCTACCAATGAAACCGAAAACGACGTATTCCTTTTGAGCAGCACGGTGGTTCAGTGGTTAGCACTGCTGCATCACAGCGCCAGAGACCCGGCTTTAATTCCGACCTCAAGCGACTCTCTGTGTGGAGTTTGCACATTCTCCCCGTGTTTGCGTGGGTTTCCTACGGGTGCTCCGGTTTCCTCCCACAATCCAAAAAATGTGCAGTTTACGTGAAAACGCCATGCTAAATTGCCCGTAGTGTTCGGTGTAGAGGAATGGGTCTGGGTGGGTCGCGCTTCGGCGGGTTGGTGTGGACCTGTTGGGCCGAAGGGCCTGTTTCCACACTGTAAGTAATCTAAAAAAAATCAACCTGGCTGGAATCTTTCAGGAAACTATGTACATGGACCCCAAGATCACTCTGCACATCCACATTACCAAGAATCTTTCCATCAACTCAGTATTCTGCCTTCCTGTTATTGTTCCCAAAGTGAATCACCTCACATTTAGCTGCATTGAACTTCATTTGCCACCTCTGAGACCAATTATGCAGTTTATCCAAGCTCCCCTGCAAGCTGCAACAATTTTCCACACTGTCCACTACTCCACCAACTTTCGTGTTATCTGCAAGCTTACTAACCCATCCACCTACGCCTGCGTCTTAGTCATTTATAAAAATGACAAACAACAGTGGTCCCAAAACAGATCTTTGTGCCATACCATTCGTAACCGGATTCCAGGCTGAATATTTTTCATTAGCCACCACTTTCTGCCTTCTAACAGAAAGCCAGTTTCTACTCCAAACTGCGAAATCATCGTCAATACCATGCCTCTGCATTTTCTCCAACAACCTAACATGTGGAAGCTTATCAAACGCTTTACAGACGTCATGTACACCACGTCAAGTGCCCTACCCTCATCGACATGCTTGGTCACCTTCTCGAAAAAATCACGAAAAATGTTGACCCTCTAAAATCAAATTGTTTCTGGCTGAACGATTATACATCCTATCTCTCATAGTCCGTTCCATATTTTTTACTACAAGGAAGGTAAGGCTCACTGGTCTATGATTACTTGGGCAATCTGTATTACCCTTCTTCAACAAGGGAACAACTTTTGCTATCCTCCAATCTTCGAGTGCTATTCCTGTAGACAATATCGAAATAAAGATCAAAGACAAAGGCTCTGCAATCTCCTCCCTGACTTCCCAGGAAATCCTTGGATAGATCCCATCCGACCCAGGGGACTTACTTATTTTCACACCTTCCAGAATTGTTAAGAAGTCCTCCTTATAAGTTTCATTTCCATCCAGTTTAGTAGCCTGTATCTCAGATTCTCCTCGACAACGTTGCCTTAAACCAATATGAATACGAACGGAAAATATACATTTGGCGCCTTCCTATCTCCTCTGACTCCACACACAATTCATCACTACTATCTTTGACTAGTCCTAATGTTAATCTCATCATTCTTTGATTCCTCATATACACGTAGAAAGCCTGAGGGTTTTCTAAGATTCTATCAGCAAGCGACTTCTCATATCCTCTCCTGGTTCTTCTGGACTCTCTGTACAGGTCGTTCCGAACTCACTTGTAACTCTCAATCGCCCAAACTGAGCCTTCACGTCAAATCCTAACATATGAATTCTACTTTCTCTTGACATGAGCTTCAAGTACTTTTGGAAACTCGGCTGCTTCGCTCGACAACTTGCTTCATAACTGACAGGTACATACTCATCAAGTACATGCAATATCAGTTCCTTGAATTAGCTCCACATTTCAATGGTGCTCATTCCGTCCGTTTCCTTCCACATCTCGTGCAAACAAAATCTTGCCAAATTTCATCCTAATTGCTTTTCCGTCAGATATAACTCTTTCCCTGCAGTATATAATTAGCCCTTTCTATTGCTTAAGTAAACATACCGAACTGTGTTCACGATCACCAAATTCCCCACCTACCTCCACATCTAACACCGGCCAATCCATTACCCAGTACCAAATCCCATGTGGCCTGTGACTGTTAATAAGAGGCAGTCTGGCCGCAGGTTATGGACCTGTGTTGAGGATGAGTCAGGAATTAATCAAAGTTGATAGGGACAAATCGTTTTTTTCTGCTCACTTCCCTCTCTTTCCCTCACTCGCAGGAGACTGCTATTATCATTTGGCGCAGCAATTCACAGATGATATATTTGGTTGCTTCAAAACTTCTCAACACTGTGCAAGTGAGTAAAACTGTGCACCAGGACCAGGCTCCAATGAGAGAACCAAGAAAGCATGCATTGTCAGAGGGCCACAACTGTTGGAACGGCGCTTTCTCTTTCCAATGCAAAAGGGTAGTGCTGAAAGGGCAGGCGCTTTTGGAAGTTCTGTGCTGTGGGAGTTGACGCTGCCAGAGCATCAGTACTGAGGATGCAGAAACTCTCAGATGGTTAGTGCTGAAGGAGCGGTTACTGTAATAGGCTGAGGGAGTGGACAAAGTCATATGGTTAGTGTTGAGGGAGCAGGCACTGTTGGAGTGTCAGTACTGAGCGAGAGGCTACTGTCACAGGGTCAGTGCTGAGTAATGCCATCGTCGCCCGTTCAGTTTTGGAAGAGTGTGTGCTGTCGGATGGTCAGTGCTGAGGGATTATATTTAATTTATTTCATGCCAATTTTTCCAGAAACAAATCAAATGGCAGCTGGATATGCAAACTATCCATCAAAACATTCAATGGCAAATTGTTGTGGTTCTGTTCACCGAGCTGGGAATTTGTGTTGCAGACGAATTCGTGATGCTTATCATCTGCGTGTGTGACAACAGAACGACGACATGCCGCAACCCAAAGGACTAGCCACACGAACATACATCAAGAGCATTTCCGAACTGACAGCCAGACTGCTGCGACTACTAGGACTCATAACAGCACACAAACCAACAGCCACTCTCAGACAACAACTCACCAGAACGAAGGACCCGATACCCAGCATGAGAAAAACCAATGTAGTGTACAAAGTCCCATGCAAGGACTGCACAAAACACTACATAGGACAAACAGGAAGACAGCTAACGATCCGCATCCATGAACACCAACTAGCCACGTAACGACAAGACCAGCTATCCTAAGTAGCCACACACGCAGATGCCAAGCATCATGAATTCGACTGGGACAGCACTACTATTATAGGACAAGCCAAACAGAGAATAGCCAGGGAATTCCTAGAGGCATGGCATGCATCCACAGGTTCACTCAATAAGCACATCGACCTGGACCCAATATACCGATCACTGCAATGGAGAGCTGGAACTGACAACCGGAAGCGGCAGATTCAAACCACTTCAAATGGCGGGGGAAAGATCATCGAAGCGCTTCACAGGAGGCTCCCAAGCACTGAGGATGTCACCTGGACAAGGGACGAAACGTCTGCAACGCAAATTCCCAGCTCAGCGAATAGAACCACAACAACGAGCACCCGAGCTACAAATCTTCTCACAAACTTTGAATTCAATGGCAAGTCCGAGCATAAATAAATTGTCTAAAACCTCTCTCATATTTGCGGACATCCTGCTTGTTTTCGTCACACATACGCTGCCTTTCTGGTCACATACATCATCCCTGTTATGGTCTCACACAGCCTCCCCATGTTTTTCACATCATCCTCCCACTCTCCATCTTACACACCCTCCATATCTTTATCACACACACTTTCACTGCATGGGACAAACTTGAAGTCTGCCAGTACTGGAGTAGACTTCAGTTTACCCACTCCCAGGGGTATGATTGTGTAAAAATAGTTAGAAGTTGGATCAATCCAATTTCCACTGACCCAGTCCCAATCCCACTTCCCTGTCTGAACTGGGGTAAGATCGCAGCGAGACATGACCGAGAGAGAGAGAGAGGGAGAGAGAGAGTCATAGAAATTGAATGCACAGAATCAGATCCTTTTGTCCAATTTGTCCACGCTGAAAATATATCATTAACAACTCTCATCTCATCTGTCAGCATTTGACCCATATCTCTCTCACCCCTTCCGACTTATTTACCAATCCTGATGCATTATAAACTTTGTACTTGGACCAGCCTCTCCCCCTCCCTTTGGCAGGTCATTCCATACTTGCACCACTCTGTAGGAAAAAATGCTGTGTGTGTGGGAAAGGATACTCTCTGGCGTCCACGCTGCTGAGGCACCTGTGGCTTCACACCGGTGAGAAGACTTTCATTCATTCCTCGTGTTGGACATGACTCAAACAATCATCCGAACTGCTGAGACATCTTGGCAGCCGCTCAGATGATAAATGTTTTAGTTACACTGACTATAGCTGTTAATTTTATCCGAAGATAAGTAAACGTATTAGTGAGTGCAGAATATATAAAGAGACAGGAGGGACAGAAATGAAATGCTTCAATCCTTCATTAAATCTATACCATGTACAGATTGATTTCCGTTTCTTCCTTCACCGTGATAACCTTGTTTAAATGTAGGAGGATAAATTAGAGACAGATGTATTTCCTTAACTTTCCAAAGTGGTAAAGTAATGCAGGACACACTCAGTTAATTTTCATCTGTCAACGGGTACTTTTGCAGGCTTAATAAATTAGATAAAACCATTTCCTCACTAACAGTAACCATCAAGTGTACATTGAAGATTATTGGATAGGGCATCGTTGAGGTCGGTGTCCAGTGAACTTCCTTAGGGATTCGTTAGGGGAGCTCTGCTCTTTGCGATTTTTATAAATGCGTTAGATGAGTAAGAAGAAAGGTGAGGTAGTAATTTTGCCGATGACATGGAGGTTGGTGGAGTTGTCGATAGTGTATTCGGCTGTTGTGGATTGCAATGAAATATTGCGAGTTTGCAGAACTGGTCTGATATGTGGCAGATGGAGTTAAACCCGAAAAAGTGTGGAATCGTTCACTTTGAAAGTGCGAATATCAATGCAGAACACAGGGTTAAAGGATTCCTGGCAGTGTGGAGGAGCAGAGGAATATTGGGTCATAATGGCTCTCTTTAGAGCAAGTGTCAGGCGTTGGTCTGTCCCAATAACCATGCAAGTTAAAATCCACCAAGGAGCTTCCAGTTTTTCAAATTAAATTATGAAATAGTTGTTCAAACTGACAATAAAAATGAAATAATTCGTTTCTGATGTACTTTACGAGAACCTTCCAATGTAGAATCCACCCAGGTTACAATTAAAGGCGAGAAAGTTGATATGCTTCCTTGGAGATATTTCGATTGTTTGCCAATAAATTATGTTTTAGGAAGCTACATTTGCTAATCTCGTCACGACCAATCAAAGCAGGACGACGGAGACAGCTGTTGTTACTGACATTCATTTTAATAAATGCACCTGGAATTTCGGATACACCACGATATTTAGCCTTCAGTAAATGTGCTGATATGATGTGTTTTATGTGAAGTAAAGAACGTGTGAATTCACAGTGAACTTGTACTGGAATGGGTCCTAAATACATGTTACTCTTTGATGAAAAGCCGGACATGAAACGATTTATGTGTCCCGGACAATCGCGCTGCATTTTCACATCATCGATACAGTGACACATTCTCCCGGAGGGAACTATCTTTAATCAATCAGAAGAGAGTTAATTCTCACGGGGAATGTGCAGGAATGGAGCGAGGATACTCAGGAAGGGTCTACACACTTAGATTGGTATGATTAATAACTGTTCACATTTCGAACACAACTGAATAAAAAGGATGGCAAATTTTACACCAATGTATAATCTGTTGCTTGAAACTCATGCATCTGTGCATGAGTATTTTATAAAGTCACGGCACTCCTCAGAAGAAGGACGGGTCGAGTCGATCTGACCGCAGCAGGTGAAGATGGGGATTCTTTACATCAACTGACCTTAAAGGTGTTCTTTTTTTTTCTTGCACAGTAAATTCTTGTACGAATCGAAAGTAACGTGGAGATTTATTTTGATGTGTGGGAAAGTGTAGCTAACTCCTGCTAATGCACAGTTGCTCGGTTATAACCCTGTGAATGAAGGTACAGAATCTAGATAATAGTGACATATTGAAAATGTCAGAATTAAAACAGAATATGAAATCAAGCGTCTGCAATTAAGAATAAGGTCAGACCTCATGCTTGAGATTTGTGGGCGGACAGTGCGCGAAATACACGAATAAAATGAAGCTGACACTCAAAATACAGTTCAATTACGTAGTTTAAAGGGAGAACTGCAGATGCTGGAGATTAGTCAGGAGCGTGTTCCTCAAAAAGGGCAGCAGTACAGGCATCTTCCGAGAAGCAGGAAAATCGAAGTTTCAGCAAAAGCCCTTAATTAGTGTTGAGGGTTTGAGCCTCTTGGGTGGATAGATTAAATGGCAGGGGCGTGGGCCTGGGGGAAAGGCAACTGAGAGTGCAAAAGGTAGATGGAAGTGGGGGAAATGGTGATAAGTCAGGGGGGCGGACAATTGGGAAGTAGGATGGACAGGTAGGAAAAGCCATGAGCGCGGTGCTGAGATGGAAGTTTGGAACTGGGATTAGGTGGGGGAAGTGGATATGGAGAAACAGGTGAAATCCATATTGATGCCATGGGGCTGGTAGTTCCCGAGGCGGAAGATTAGGCGTGCTTTCTCCAAAGTCAGGTGATAAGGGAGTGGCAATGGAGGATGCCCAGGACCGGCATGTCCTCGGTGGATTGGGAGGGTAGTTGAAGTTTTTGGCCATGAGGCGTTGGTGCATGTGTCCTGAAGCACTCTTCGAGTCAGCAACCTGTCATCGAAATGCCAAGGAGACTGCATCGGGAGCAATGGATGCAGTTACTGACGTGTATGGAAATGGAGGTAAAAGTCTGATGATGTGGAAGGCTGCTTTGTGGCTTTGGACCCTGGTTGGCGGGATGTGTGGGCGCAGGTTTTGCAATTCCTGTGATGGCAAAGGAAGCGGCCAGGAGGAATGGGTGGATTGTTGGGGGAGTTGTCCTGACGAGAGGGTTGCAAACGGAATGGACTTTCTGTAAAGCGGGTAAGCGTGGGGAGAGTAATATATCTCTGGTTCCGTTTGTAGGTGGCATAAATGGCGAAGTCTGTACGTTATCTGCAGAGGTAGCTGGGGTTGAGGGTGATAACCATGGAATCTCTGCCAGTTTTGGGGTTGGAGGGGTGTGTTTCAAGTGTGAAGGTACAGGAAATGGACGAGCTGCATGGGAGGGCTTCCTCAACCACGTAGGAGGGGAAATTGCGGACTTTGGAAAGGCGGCCATCTGGTGTGATCTGTGGTGAAATAGTCATACAGTCAGAGAATCATATAGATATCCAGCAAGGAAACTAGCCCTTAGGTCCAAGCCGTCCATGCCGTCCAGATATCCTAACGCAATCTAGTCCCACCTGCCAGCACCCAGATCATAACCCTCCTAACCCTTCCTATTCACACTTCAAAATGAATTTTACATGTTGCAATTATATCATCTTCCACCCCTTCCTCTGGCAGCTGATTCCATACACGTACAACCCCCTGCGTGAACAAGTTGCCTCTCAGATCTCTCTTATATCATGCACCTCTTATCCTAAATCTCTGCCCTCTAATTCTGGACTCTCACACGTCATGGTAAATACTTTGGTTATTTTTCCTATCCATGACCCTCCTAACTTTGTAAACCTCCATAAGGGCACCCCTCAGCCTCCAACGCTCGAGGGAAAACAGCCCCAGATCTCCCTGTAGATCAAATCCTCCAACCCTGACAACATCCTTGTAAATCTTTTCTGGACCCTTTCAAGTTTCGCCACATCTTTTAGATAGGAAGGAGACCAGAATTGCACGCAATATTCCGAAAGGGGTTTAAGCAAGGTCCGGGACAGCCGCAAAATGGACGCAATTTTCTGAACAATAAAGCAAAGGATACCAAACGCATTATTCATTATCCAATCTACCAGCGTTTACACTTTCAAGGAGCTATGAACCTGCACTCCATGGTCTCCTTGTTCATCAACACTCCCTATGTCCTTACCGTTAAGTGGAAAAGACCTACTGAGTTTTGCTTTCCCAAAATGCAGCACCTCGCATTTACCTTAATTAATCTCCACTTGCCACTTTTCAGCCGATTGGCCCATCTGACAAAGATCCTGTTGTAATCTTGGTAACCTTCTTTGCTGTCCACTACACCTCCAATGTTGATGTCATCTGCAAACTTACTGATTATGCCTGTTATGCACACATCCAAATCATTTATAAAAACGACGAAAAGTAGAGGGCCCAGCACCGATCATTTTGGCACTCCACTGGTCACAGGCCTCTAGTCTGAAAAGCAAGCCTAAAACACCACCCTCTGCCTTCTACCGTTTAGTCAGTTCTGTATTCAAACAGCTAGTTCCCCCTGTATTCGTTGAGATCTAACCTTGCTAATCAGTCTCCCATGGGAAACCTTGTCGAACGCCTGACTGAAGTCCATATAGATGACATCTACCGCTGTGCCCTCATGAATCCTCTTACTTACTGTCATGGAAAATTATCCATTTACTGAGAAATTTGAAAGAGAATGTTTTTTGAACATTTAATGCCTGTGCTGAGATTTGTAAACAATACTTTGGTGAGGTTTGCAGCCAGCTTGCCTCTGTTTCAATTTTGTAAACATTCAATCGACCTTGCGAAAGCCGTCACAGTGAAAGCAGAAAAACTGTTATGTCCAAGACCAGGGGATGAAAAAATAACAACTTGAGTTTTCCCAGTCTTTGCCCTTGAGTGTGAGATAAGAAACAGTATAAGGCAAGTATCTGAACAATGCTCAGATAACCCTTACATTGAGGCATCGAGATGAAAGTACTGGGGTCAATTCTGCTGAATTTAAATAAATCTCCTTTCTTTGCCCTTGATAATAGTTGAGTCAAGTCAATTTAATTTCCACGACAGTAAACTTGGGGGCTCGTCCCAGTACCAGGCGACAGGGTGGGATTCTGAAGATTCCTAGGAGGATTAGGCGCCAGCACCATGAATGTGTTTACCTTCATTTCGAGCACTGAATTGGCCCTTTTGTGTGAGAGGACCAGGAATCTGTCGATCGCCCAAGCGCCAGCGTTCGAATGGAATAGGTTCGCGGTAAGAGTCGTGACTTAAGTGATCCTCCATCAAGACACATTCTAAGAGAATAAATAAAGCAGGAACAGGGTTCAGTGAACTCTCACGTGGAATTGGAGCAAACTCCAAGGGAATATCCGTCTCGAGAGTGTTTCAGAGACAGCACATTTAAGGGTGGTTTTAGACATGGAGCCACCACTGGCTGAGTTGGACTCACCAAAGGAGGACTGGATGTGTGGTTTCTTGGTTTACGAAAACCAAGGCATTGAGGCGGACTTGTCCAATGCGAGAGGGGACCTCTGGAGGTAAGAAAGCAAGTCAAAGGGAAAAGATAACGGTACTGCGTGAGAGAGAGAGATGAACACTTTTCCAGTTACTCTAAAAATGGGATCCGACAAGAGCAAACAAAAGGAGAGTCCACAAAGGAGTTGAAATGGCCAATCGAAAATAAAATTAATGTTAAATAATGACGGTCCAGTGTCTGTAAAGCAGTTAGAATTGTGGATCAAGGAATATGGTTTACTGGAGGGAGGAAGTTTTAGTAAAAGACAGCTGGAAATATTGAGGTCGATGTTGGAGGAGAGAGAGAAGGAAAAAAGTAAGGGAAAACTAGAACCTGTGAATTGGAGTGCTTATAACATGAGGCTGATATCAGAGAAAGGAAATCTCAAGTAGGTGATATATCAAATACACGTACAAACACCAGCACACAAGCAGACGCGAGCGTAATACAACCTAACGACGCTGTACAGTGTCTTAAATAAGTTTAATATTCTGACCTTGACGACTGCCCTCCGAGACCAACAGCTCCCCTACGAGATGGGCCTGGCGAAGGCTCCACGTCAGCGGCCACCACCTCATGGTCTGCTGAATCACCAGTCGCACGCCATACCTGCAACCAATTGAAGCAAGAAGCCCAAAAGAAGGACAACCATTCCAAGATGGAAAGGCATCCAGGGCCTGTTCGCGCTCACTCCCCGACGGATGATGAAACAGACAGTGAGGGTATTGGCGTATGATCATCTAACCAGGTAGTTCTGCAAGCCCCATTGTTCGAAGTAGCAGGTCAATAAGGGTATCCAGTGTTGGTCCACCGGCGATGGACCATGAAGGATCTGGAAATTACCTTTGGGCAGATGCCTGACTCACGCGAGTTTGGAGGTAAAAATTTCACCAAAGTTCTGTACTGAGTTTCATCCCACGTCACATGAGATTAGACGTCTTCTGGGATGAAAACTCGGTGCCGATGTCACTGAAATCAAGTATAATTGGCCAGCCGCAAACGTCCATGCCAGAGTCGCCAACACGCAAGCGGAGCAGAACTGAGATTTTACTGTTTTTGTTGCAGCGCTGGCAACCGCCTGTAGGGAGGCATTCCCAGTGCGAATGGACATGACCAGAATAGCAATGTGTCAACAACGGGAAGGTGAGACATTGTCCCAGTAATTTATGCACCTCACTGAAGTCCATAATGCCCATAGTGGACTGACACCAACCGACGACGTAACGGCGGCAGAAATCACGCCATATGAGGCACGCCTGAGGAACAGCTTCATCAATAGAATGAAGGACGAAATAGCGAAAAAGGTAAAAGACACATGTACTACCTGGGACACGGGGAAGCTGAATTTGATAGAACAACATGCGGTACATACTGAAACATTGCTTACACAAGAGAAGGATAAGCGGAAAATAAAAATGGAACAGCAAGCACCTAAACCTCAACTTAATATGATGCAAATTGTCACCCAGCCATTGGAGGGAGGTGCTGCAGGAAGAGAGAGAGGCAGAGGTGGAGGTCACTGAAGATGAAGCAGAAGTGGTCGCGGAAGAGGCGCGAGCAGAGGGTGATCTGGCGGGTCCTTTGTTTTCAGAACAATGGTCCACTGGGCGAGATAGTGCCCACACCGACAGCTTCAATCGGCTCGGGAGGCTGGACAGCAGGCTGACTGACAGGGAAAGGCTGAGGTGGAGGTGGGCAGCCTACAAGGTGCAGGCAAGCCCCTTTCTCTTATGCTTCGCAACGAGGACACGCTTATACTAACCTCTTCTAATCATCTTACGGGTACTGAGACATGTCCAACCTCCATGTTGAGCGGTGAGATTGCGTAAAGTAGACAGTCTGTTCAAAATCACAATGATGCATATAAGTCGATGTCGACCTCTATGTTATATGTGGAATATACATCACTTATGTTTTTGGTAGATACAGGGGCAACTTACTCAATCCTTATTTAGCCAGTTTAGTCAATCGAAGTAAATAAAGATGAGTGAAGGGTTCTTGAACACAATGGATGCATCAGGAGTCATGGTGCGGGAGAGATTTTCCACACCTCTATTGTGTGAAATTAGTACTGGGCAAACATTCCAAATCTCCTTGTTGTTTTCGGAATTCTGTCATTTAAATCCCTTGGGTCGGGATCACAAAGAGAGACTGGGGATGGACTTGCTCATTACTGCGACGAGCTTGCAGGTAATTCAACGGGAAGATTTATCAGTACAGGCTGTGTAATATGTTCCACGACCCCTGATATATATCTACGAGTGGCAATACGTTTAGTGAACGATTCACTCACCCTGGAAGCAAGCAACCATGTTAATCATATTAACACCGATTTTCCTGCTGGAGATTTGCTGCAATGCAAAGCAAACACACACCGTGACGGCCTTGACGAACGATATGAGAAGGATTGGTTCAGGAGATTGGTAAAATCAGAGCAGATGTTATTATGCAAATTTTATTGGAGTGATCACAGACGTGCAGTTAGTGTGAACTTTTCTCAAGTATCTGTAACAGCAAGCAGACAATATCTTTTTGATCTTGAAGGCTCTGGTCCTCACGTGTCACAGGCGAAGGTGTCTGGCGAGAGGTGGCAGAAGCTGAAGGGGATAGCGTGGCGTTTCACTGTGATAGCAGTCTCAGAGCCAAGAAAAAAAATCGTCTCGACTGACTTTTGGGCAAAGGGCAAACATGATGTGGGGCTCATACCGGGCTGTGAACCCATAAAGATAACCGCAGAGTCTGAGTATCGTCCTTGTAGGGCACAAAACCCATGAAAACACGAGGACATAGAAGGAAATACTCCAGTCTTTGAATCCCTCTAAAGGCTGGAGTGATAATCTCCTGTGAAAACTCACCAGTGAAAACCCCCATTTTTCATGTCAAAAAAGCATACAATCCTGGTGAACCGGAGGAATGGATGTTTGTTCAAGACCTGCAGGCAGTCAATAATGCTGTTGTCCCACGCGCCCCAAATATTCCCAACTACTATACTATATTCGCTCAAATTCCAGCGGAGAGCAAATGGTTCTCTGTTGTGGATTTAGCAAATGCTTTCTTTCGTGTACCGGTGCATCCAGACAGTCAATTCTGGTTCGTTTTTTCATTCAAAGGGAAATCATATATATTCACGCGACTTTCTCAGGATTCATCTGAGTCCCCCACCATATATAACGTGGGTCTACGCAGGAGTCTGGAGAGTCTTGTTCTTCTTCCAGGGTCCGTGCTTCTGCAGAATGTTGTGATTGCTTCATAGCGGCACCAACAAAGGAACAATATGAGAAGGATTCCCTTGCGTTGCCCTGCCCTCTAGCGAAGAAAGGGCACAATGCCAGTCTCGCAAAGCTATAATTTGTGGAACAACATATAAAGTTCTTAGGTCACTTATTATCTAAACAAGAGAAGACCATTGGTCAAGAAAGAGTTCAAGCAATCCAGCAAATTCCAAAGCCTCACACGAATAAATATTTACTATCCTTTTGGGCATGTGCTCCGACTGCAAAATGTTTCTCCCACACTACAGAACCCTTGAGGCGTTCCTCAGTGACATAGCCCATGACATAGCCCATTGCAGTGGACCCCAGAGGCCGGGAGTGCTTATGTTCAATTAAAAAAGGCCCTCCAAACAACACCTACATTGGGAATTCCGAATCCAAATAAGCTTTTTGTACAAACAGTAGATGAGAAGAATGGCTGCGTAACATCTGTGCTGTTACAGGATGATCGGGGAAAATTGAAGCCGGTAGCATATTTTTTAGCTGAACTGGACACCGTAGCGTCAGCAGTGCCTAAATATCTGCGAGCCATGGCCGCGGCTCAAAAGGCTGTTGTAGCATCCAAAGATATGGTCAGCACTGTTGAAAAAACCCTTCAAGTCCCATATGCAGTATCCTTACTCCTTTCCGAGCAAATGACCGCACGCATGTCAGCAGCACGTTGGCTCAGAAAAAATACTGTTCTATTGGAGATGCCTCATATTATAATAAAGGGATGTAAAGTCCTTAACCCGACTTGCCTTCTCCCCACAGAACGAGATGGAGACCCACATGATGTTTCTAATAAAATTTGCAGCCCGAGACCAGGTTTGCAGGATTCACCACTTCAGGATCCCGCTATGGAGATATTTTTGTGGAGGGGCCAGCATACAGGAGCAAGAAGACAGGGCAGAATTGTATTGGGTATGCTGTAGAGATTACCTACGAGATAATCAAAGCGGGATTACTCCCTTCTCATCTGTCGGTGCAAGCAGGGGAGCTGATTGCCATGACCAAGGAATGTAAATTTGCTGAGAGAAAAACAGTGAATATTTACACCGATAGCAAATACATATTCGGGGTTGTACATGATTTTGGAACCCTGGGGAAACACAGGGGCTCCTTGACCTCCACTGGAAAGCCCATCACACACCGTGGCCAGATTGCTGACCTCCTGGAGGTGGTCCTATTGCCTAAATCAATCGCTGTGTGTAAATGTGAAGCCCACACAAAACATCACGATTTTATTTCCCAAGGCAATGCAAGGGCAGACTCAGCAGCAAGAACGGCAGCCCAGCAGCCGCCAAGTGAGCGGATTGACATGTATATGACGAAAATTTTTACCCCAACAGCAGACGTACGGGAGTTACAGTCACAGGCCTCACAGGAAGAAAAGCGTGAGTGGACGAAACCAGGAGGCAGTGTCAGGGAAGGCGGATGGTGCATCCCCAAAGGTAAACCCTGTTTACCACCATCATTATTTCCATTCCATGCCAAGCTGACACACGGTAAGGACCATGTGTCAAAAGGGGGGATGTATGACATGTGTTTGACATGTGTATGACAAAACTTTTTACCCCAACAGCAGACGTACGGGAGTTACAGTCACAGGCCGCACAGAAAGAAAAGCGTGAGTGGACGAAACCAGGAGGCAGTGTCAGGGAAGGAGGATGGTGTATCTCCAAAGGTAAACCCTGTTTACCACCATCAATATTTCCATTCTATGCCAAGCTGACCCACGGTAAGGACCATGTGTCAAAAGGGGGGATGTATGACAGTATTTCGGCACACTGATACAGTCAGGGATTTACTCATTACTACCAGAAATATTGTGAAGGTTGTGCTATCTGTGCCACTAATAATGTGGAGAGGGGAATACAGATGAGTCAGGCAGCACACACCCATAACCAATAAACCCTTTGAACACTTGCAAATGGACTTTATTGAACTAACGCTCAGCGAGGTGAAAAAGGTATTGTTGGTAATAGTTGATAAGTTTTCCAAATGGGTGGAAACGTTCCCGACATCTAAACAGGATGCCAGTGCAATAGCCAACGCTTTGCTAACTGAGATAATTCCGAGAAGGGGCACCCCTGAAAGGCTTAGTACCGACAATAGGACACCATTTGTCAACAATGCCTTACAGCAGATCAGTGATTATTTGGGAATAAACATAAGATAACACTGTCCCTACCACCCAGCGAGCGGTGTGGCAGTGGGAAGAGAAAATGCAGCCCTAAAAATAAATTGGCAAAGTATTGTGAGGAACTTGGGGTGACATGGACAAAGGCACTTCCAATTGTGCGAATGTATATGAGATCTAGGAGGAGAGGAAGAGCTAATCTTGGCCAGTTTGAGATTTTATTTGGTACACAGCCCAGCACAGGAATTGGCCCAAGACCTTAGGTAACACAGATAACATGGCACTGTAAGGATGCGATGTTGTGTTACTGTATAAAACTCTATGCCCTTTTGTCTCAAACACAGAATCATCTGAAATCAGCTCGACCCCAACCAACAGGAGGGAACCTGCAAGATCTAGAACCTGGAGACTGGACAGTGATGAAGGACTTCAGGAGGAAAAACTGGAATGCGAGGAGATGGCTGGGACCAGTTCAGATGCTCCTTGCAACACAGACAGCAGTTAAGATCACAAAAGGAGCCACAAGGATACACGCAAGCAATTGCAAACGTGTGGTGTGACATGAGGAGACATCGGATAGCACTGAAACAAATTAAGTGCAAGTAGTGATTAGAAGCCTCATACGAATATTGGGCTGCACCAGATCACACTTTTAGTAAGCGCCCTGGTAGGACTATTCGTGAGGGCAGGGACATTTTGGATACAACCGCAGACGGTAATCTTAATTAAGGCTACGTAGGGGACGTTCACATGCGACCCATGGGCGTTTAGAAGCCATGACGATTATAAATGGGATAATAAATAGTTATGCAGGGGTTCTTGCAGGGCTGGTGACTGGCACTTAGTAGTAGCCACCACAGCCAAAGGGACACCTGACACGGGAAATAGATATTATATGATCAAGGTAGGAGGTAGCTGGGCACGGGTGATAATATCCGAAACTCAGAAGAGCGAGAAGGGAGTATGGTGGTGTGGAATAGATAGACCCTTCCTTGACATCTATAGGTAGGTGAACGTAGTGGTAAAGTCTCCCCACACTCCCCACTTGAGATGCAGCGCAGAAGGTCCTACACAAGATAGTAGCACCAGGGCATGTCAATCAGCCAAACCAGGTCATGGATCTAATCCTAAGCAGGGTGGGGGGCATTAATGTCACGCCCGAACGTGGAGGGAGTCGACGGGGCATGATAGCGAGTCTAACCCGGTTGTAGAAGTGGTCCTGCAGGAGATAAATGGCGTATATCCGACGCCAGTAGGTTGGGAAGAGCGAACGGACATTGCTCCATGCAAAGGGAACAGAACATTTGCTTTGGCACTAATACAACACAGGGGATTAGACGATCGCTACTCTTGTTGGATATGTTTGCACACAGCCCAATGATGGACTACCGAACCAATCACAGAAATCCAGGAGAGAAATGTTAGCTGTCTGCTTCCGAAGGGACGCGACTATCCTGACCCTGATAGGGGGAGCAATTAGGGCAAATCTCGTGCCACCAATCGAACTCAAGGCCAACTGCAGTCGCTAGGTTGACCCGCTCCCGACAACAGAATTCCACATTGTGGAAGGCTGGGCAGAAACGTGTATTTGCAACAATCTGGGGAGACTCGACTTGGGGAATCTCCCAATACACTATGACGCTGTACTTGAACAAGGATTTTTGCTCAGCAACGTTTGCAAATGGAAGGATCATAAACATTACTTGTTCCTTTATCAATAATTAGACTGTGATGGCGGGTATAATATGGGCCTGTGGAGATAAAGGGTACCACCAGCTTCCACTGGGATGAAAGGGGTGCTGCTACCCCGCGATACTGTCTACAGGCACAACAGTGTGCGTCCCAAGCGCCAGTAGCAGACGTACCTGAAGGGATGTGCCATGGTATGAGAATGGGCACATTCTCACAGACCCCTGAACTACACCAGGAGCGAACATTGGATCGTCCATTCTTTTGGTAGCAGGGACAACGGTGGCAATAAACAAGATTAATGGCCTCACATATAGTGTATTACTGTTAGCAAATGAGACGGGTAAGGTCTAGCAATCATTAACATTGAGTTCACGGCAGTTCGGGAAGCAGTGACACAAAATCGATTAGTGCTAGACATTCTGACACCCGGGAGAGGGGGCGTCTCCAAAATTTTAGGTACCTCATGTTGTTTGAATATTACTGAGGAGTTCCAAACTATCACTAGTGTAATAAATCATATGATGTACACCCGCCTACCCCAGCAGATGACTCTTGGATCCGATAGCTCAACTCCCTTCGGGAGGACTGGGGTATTGGATCCTACAAGGGCTGCTAATTGTAGGACTAGTCTTATTCAGAGTGCTGTGTATAGGACCCTGTTGTGTAATTGCCTACGCCGCTGCTTATGAGTGCAGTGGAATACCAAAAACTAAAACTATCAGTGGCCACACGGCAGGAAAATCCTATTGCGTGGACCCCACCCTACCATGAAGTTGACGAGTGTGACGTGTGAATATGGGATGTGTAGAGGGCACACCAGAGCAAGTGACGATACCACCACAAAGCTGTGTTACAGATAGGTGGCATCTTAGAAAAGGCCTGGTGCTTCCTAAACATTTTCTGATGTATAGCTATCCTGGCAATGTAGTTTTTGTTGTTGCTGTAGTTGTCCTTGTTGTCATAAAATGACAAAAAGGGGGAAAAGTAATGGAAAATAATCCATGTACTGTGAAATTTGAAAGAGAGTGATTTTCCAAAATTTCATGTTGTGCTGAGCTTTGTAAACAATATTCTGATGAGGTTTGCAGCCAGCTTGTCTCTGTCCGAATTTTGCAAACATTCAACTCGACCTTGCGACAGTCAAACTCAGCAAAAGCTGAAGAACGATTATGTCCAAGACCAGGGGAAGAGAGAATAACAACTTGAGTTTTCCCGGTCTATGCCCTTGAGAGCATGATAAGAAACAATATAAGGCAAGAATCTGAACAATGCTCAGATACCCCTTACATTGAGGCATCTAGCTGAATGTACCGCGGTCAAATCTGCAGAACTTAAATAAAGCTCCTTTCTTTGCTCTTGCTAACAGTTGAGTCAAGTCGATTGAATTTCCACGACAGGACCAGGTGCTGCAGAAGGATAGGTAGTGGTTGTCAGTACTGGAGAATGTTACAGGGATACGGTTGTAGAATGTTTCAGGGATAGACGTTGGGTGCAGGTGCTGGAGGATGTTGAATTGTTAGTGGGTGAGTGATGGTGCTGGCGAACTTTAACAGGGATAGTGCAAGGCGTAGGTTCTGGAGATGGTTACAGGGATATCGTGCATGGGTCCTGGACAAATTACAGGGGTAAGGAGTGGGTGCAGGTGATGAAAAACTTTAGACGGCGAGGGCGTGTGCGAAGGTGGTGGACATTGTTACACATTTAGGTACTGGTGATATTCTCCGTATATGGAGTGGTGAAGGTGCTCCAGAATGTTGCAGGAATAGAGAATGGTCTAGATGGATGAGAAGTTTGCAAAGATAGGCAGCGGGTGCAGGTGCTTAAGATTGTTACAGGAATCGTGAGTGGGTGTAGGTGCTGGAGAATGTCACAGGGACAGGGAGTGGCAGCAGGGGCTGGAGAACGAGACAAGGACAGGTGGTGGCTGTGGCTGCTTCAGAATGTTGCAGTAATAGGGAGCGGCTGAAGTTACTGAAGAATGTGATAGTAATAGGGAGTGTGTGCAGGTGCTGGACAATGTTGCAGGGACAGGGAGTGGGTTCAGCGAGTGCAGAAGATTACAGTAATAGGGAGTGGGTGTAGGTGTTATAGAATGTGACAGAGCTGGGTAGTTGGTAGGGGCTGGAGAATATTAGAGGAATAGGCGTGTTTACAGGTGCTGGAGGATGCTACGGTGATACATGGACTTGCAGGTGCTGGGTGATGAGACATAGATAGGGAAGGATGACCCTGCTAGACAATTTTCATGGATAGGGAGGTGTATCGGTGCTGGATAAGCTTGCAGGGATGAGCGGATCGTCGTTTCTGGAGAATGCTGTGTTGCTAGGTGACGGTGTAGGTATTGAGAATGTTACAAGTGCAGTGATGGGGCATTGGTGCTGGACAATGTTACAGGTTTAAGGTGTGGGTTTAGGTGCTTCAGAATGTTTGCGGGGATAGGGTGCTGGAAAGAGGTACGGAAATGGTGAGTGGGTGTAGAGGGTGGAGATGTTACAGGGATATTGAGGGCTGTCGACGCTTGGGAATGTTACAGTGATTGTGAGTGTGTAAGTGGATGAACAGATTACAGGAATAAGAAGTGTTTGTCTATGATTGGGAATGTTACAAGTATAATGAATGGGCGTAAGTGCTGGAGAGTGGGATTTGGATAAGGACTGGGTCTAGGTGCTGGAGAATACTATAAGGATGGAAAGTGGGAGTATCGTTGGATGGAGATCGTGAGGGACAGCAAGGGTGCATTTTCAGAAGAACTTTTCAGGGAAAGTAAGGGTTATAAGGATTGGAGAAGGATACTGCCTGAATCTGAAGGCTTGTCTTACGAGGAGACGTTGATGAACTTGGAATTTTCTCTCTGGAGAGAAGGAGGAAGAAAGGTGACCTGATCGAGGTGTACAAGGGAATGAGAGGCATTCATAGAGTCGATAAACAGAGTCTTTTCCCGAGGCGAGGATTGACTACCACGTGGGGTCATAGTTTGAAGTTCTTAAGAGGAAGACATAGAAGAGACTTCAGAGGTAGGTTCGTTCTGCCTAAGTGCATAGAATGCGTAACCAACCGTAGTCATGGAAACAGAGTCATTAGGGATATGTATCCGACTGCTGTAGACGCACATGGACAGCATTGAATTGAGAGGTGCGTAGATTAGGTTATTTTATATTAGATTGGTATAAATCTGTTGTGCAACAGCGCGGACAGAAGGACCTGTAGTCTACTGTATTTTTCTATGCTATGTGTTCAATGTTCAGAGATTATATGGATATTGTGGCCCGTTAGGTGCTGAAGAACGTTACAGAATTAGGGAGGAGTGCAGGTGCTAGAAAAGGTGTCGGCGATAGGGCGTACGTTAGTTGCTAGAGGATGTGAAAGGAATTCAGAAGGGTGTAGTTACTGGAGATTGTTACAGGGATGTGGAATACAGTAGGTGCTGCTAAATGTTACAGGGATCAGCAGGCTTGTAAGTGAGAGAGAATTCTACAGTGATCGAGAGTGGTGTTGGTAGAACATAGAACATAGAACATCATAGCGCAGTACAGCCCCTTCAGCCCTCGATGTTGCACCGACCTGTCATACCAATCTGAAGCCCTTCTAACCTCTACTATTCAATGTACGTCCATCTGCCTGTCCAATGACGACCTAAATGTACTTACATTTGGCGAATCTACTACCGTTACAGACACAGCATTCCATACCCTTAATATTCTGAGTAAAGAAACTACCTCTGATATCTATCCTATATATATCCTACCTCAATTTAAAGCTATGCCCACTCGTGCTCGCATTCACCATACTTGGAAAAAGGCTCTCCCTGTCCATCCTATCTAACTCTCTGATTATCAAATATATCTCTATTAAGTCACCTCTCAACCTTCTTCTCTCTAACGAAAGCAGACTCAAATCCCTCAGCCTTTCCTCGTAAGACCTTCCCTCCGTACCAAACAACATCCTAGTAAATCTCCTCTGCACACATTCCAAAGCTTCCACATCCTTCTTATAACGCAGTGAAACGAACTGTGCAAAATACTCCAAGTGCGGCCGCACTAGAGTTTTGTATAGCTGCAGCATAACCTCATGGTTCCAGAACTCGATCCCTCTATTAATAAAAGCTAAATCACTATATGCCTTCTTAACAACCCGACGGTACTGGACAACACTACAGCGATAGGGCGGAGTGTAGGTACTGGAGAATTATAACAGAGATAGGGAGGTGTGTTGGAGCGAGAGAATGTTGCAGGAACTGGAGAGTTGAATGTGCTGGAGAATGTTAAATGGAAAGAGGGATTGCCTACAAGTGCTGGAGAATCTTCCAGGGTTTGGGATTGGATGTCGATGCTGGAGAAGGTAATAGGGATAGAGAGAGTTTGTAGGTGCTGGTGAATTATATCGGGATAGGGGGTGGTTTAGGTGCTGGCGAATTTTACATGGATAGGTATTGGGTGCAAGGGCTGTAGTAGAGTACAGAGATAGGGAGAGTTAAAGGGATGCAAACTGTCATTGAGTCTGGGGTACTTTACTGAGAGAGGGATCGGGCATGAAAGGGGGCGTTGAAACAATGCAGGTTGTGGATGAAGTCACAAAGATAACGAAGAATGATGTCTGGAGGAGGTAATCGTCGTTTTATAAGTTGGAGGATGTCAATAAAAGAGAAAAGCAAGGCTGGAGATCTGAGAGAGATAGTGATGCCTGTCCATGTGAGGAAAGGCTATTCAAGTGTTTTTGTATTTTTTACACGATATGCAGAGTATTGCATCAGCTGGAGGTGAGAGAGCTGGGGAGGGATTTCGGGCTTGAGATGGACATAGAAGTAGCGAGGGGTATGGGGGATAAACGTTATCAAAGTGATATGTAGGGCTGGGCGGGCTGGAGCTGGTTAGAGAGATAGGGAGTCGTGTTGCGGGTTGGGGGTCGTTGAGAAGTAGGGAGACGTGTAGGGACAGGAGGTGGTGAGAGAAATAGGGAGGGATGTAGTGGTTTGAAGGAGTTAAAGAGATAGAGAATATTTGAGGGGCTGGAGGTTAGAAAGTTATGAAGGGTTATAGCCGCTGCAGAGTGTTCTAGAGTTGTAGAGGGTTACAGGTGCTGGAGAATTTTACAGCGATAACGAGTCGGTCTAGATGCTGGAGAATGTTACAGGGACAGGGAAATGTTTAGGTGGTGAAGAATTTTACCGGGTTACGGAGGTGTATAGGTGCTGGAGAACGTTAGAGTGTTAGCGAAGGGTGTAGATAATGGAGAATGTGAAGTGAAGTGACAGCGAGGCGATGTACATGATGTTGAAAATTACAGAGATAACCGATCGGTTTTGGTGCTCAAGAATGTTACATGGATAGGGAGTGGTGTAGGTGCTGGAGAATATTACATGGATAGGGTGTAGTGAAGGGACTGGAGAATTGTACATGGTTAGAGCAAGGTGTAGATGCTGGACAATGTTACAATGTCAGCAAGGGGTCTAGATACTGGAGAAAGTGGTGTGATAGGGAGACGATGCACGTGCTGCAGAATTTTACAGAGATAGAGAGTCGGTTTAGTTGCTGGAAAATGTTGCAGCAACAGGGATTAGTGCAAGATCTGGGCAATGTTACAGGGATAGGGAAATGAATTGTTACTTGGGAATGTTTAAGCAATCGAGAGGAGTTTCAGTACGACAGAAAGTTGCAGGAAAAAGGAGTTAGTGTAGTTAATGAAGGATGTATCAGGGTTAGGGAGATGAGTAGATAATGGAGAACGTTACGGTGATAAGGAAGGATGAAGGCGTTGGGAATGGTTATTGGGATGGGGTATAAGGTGTAGGTGATGGAACGGGTTAAAGGCAACAGAAGTGGGTGTGTGCTGGAGATTGTTATATGGATAGGGAAGGATGTAGGTACCGCCGAATACTACCGCTGAAGGAATGGTTGTCGGTGCTGGAAAATGTTGCAAATGTGTAGAATGGGAATCGTTACTGGAGAACGTTATAAAGTGTAGGTTGTAGGTACCTCAGAATAGTATAGCGATAAGGAGTGGATATAGTTGTTGAAGAATGCATGGGGATAGGAAAAGGTGTAGCTGCTGGCAAAGGTTGCAAGAACAGCGAGGGGTGTAGGTGCTGGCGTAATGATACAGTGTGCTCGTGGATGTAATAAGGATAAGGAGAGTGTGTAGGTGCTGCAGAAGTTTACAGGAATGGAAGAGGTTGTAGGTGCTTAAGAATGTTAGATGGACAGAGAGTGGTGTAGGTGCTGGAGAATGTTGCAGAAACAAGGAAAGGGTGTACCTGCTGGAGATGACTACAGAGATGGGGAGGGGTGCAGAGCTAGATGATATTACAGGGGCAGGGAGGGGTTCTGATTCTGACAAATGTTACGTAGTTAGGTAATGGGTGCAGGTGCTGGCGTAGATTACTGAGATCGGGAGAGTTGAATGGACTGGAGGAGATGCTAAGTGTAAAAGAATTAGGAGCATTTTAATGATAGAGCGACGGGACATGAAAGGAGGCGATGAACGAATTTTAGAGGAATTAAGCAGGAGTGAAGTCTGGAGGAGGTAATCGTGGATTTATGAGTCGGAGAACGGAAGATGAAAGCAAGTTTCAGGATGTGACAGAGGTAGTGAGGGCTGTGCATGCTAGAACAGGTTTTGAGATTTAGTTTATTCATTTACAGGATATGTGGAGGGTTGACGCAGCTTAGTTTAGAGACAAACGGAGGGGTTTACGGGCTGGAGGTGGTTAGATTCATAGGGAGAGGAGTTGGTGCTGGAGGTGGTTACAGAGATGAATAAGTGTAAGGAGCTAGAAGTGTTTACAGAGTGAGTATCCTCGAGGTGGTTGCAGAGACAGAGAGGGGTGTGGAGGCTGGACGTCAATTAGAGAGTGATGTGACTGTTGGAGATGGTTAGACCAGTAGGGAGAGGATGTTTGGAGTGTAGATTTTGAGAGAAAGTTAGGGAGGGAGGAGTGAAATAGGAAGGGATGTAGTGGCAGGAGGAGTTTGGAGAAATAGGGAGGGGTGTAGGGAATGGAGGTGTGCAGAGAGATTGGAAGAGGTGGATGGCTGGAGGCCGTTTATGATATATGTAGGGGTGTGGGCTGGAGGTGGTTGGAGAGATAAGGAAGTTGTCACGGTAGGAGGTTAGAATGATGGAGAGCGGTTGTCGGGGCTGGAGGTGTTGAGAGATATAGGGAGGGGTGAAGAGGCTGGATGTAGTTAGAGAGATAGGTTTCCGGGAAGGAATTGGATGAGGTTACTGAGAAAGAGATGTAGGGGCTGAAGGATGCTGGACAGATATGGAGGACTGGAGTATCATGAGAAGGTTACAGAGGTACGGAGGAGTATAGGGGCTGGAAGTAGTTCGAGAGATAGGGAATCTGGTAATGGTCCAGACGTTGAGAGAGATAGGGAGAGGTGTATGGGACAGAAGTGGTTAGAGAGATAGAGACGGGGAAAGGAACTAAGATGGTCAGAGAGATTGAGTGAGCGAAGTGTCTGGGGGTGGTTAGAGACATAGGGAGGGTTGAAAGAGCTGACGGTGCTCAGTGAGTTTGGAGGAGGTTAGAGAATTATGGAGCAGCAACGATTCGGCAGAATCTTACAGCCGGGGAGCAGTGAAGGAGCTGGCGATGGGTAGGCAGACAGAGATGGGTGTCGCATTTGGGAGGAGAATTGAGGAATAGAGAAGTCTGTAGGTGCTGGAAGAACTTAACAACGATATATATTGCTATAGTAACTGATGGCGATTATGGTGAGAGGGAGGGTTACTGAGATACAAATCAAGACCTCGAGGAGACGATAGGAAAAGATGCAGAGATGCAGATGGTGCATGCAGCTTCACCTCTCATTCAATAACACTCAGTAGCAACAATGTCTGACATCTACACGATGCTCTGCAGAGATTTACCAAAGCTCCTTTCAAAGCCCCTTTGAAACTACGACCTGCAAGAAGGACAAAGGCAGCTGATAGTTGGGACCCTCAATACGGTCACGTTTCGTTCCACCCACCAACCTGAATTGGAAATGTTGTTCCTTCAGTGTCTTCGTTTCAAGTTCCCTCCTTAATTGTATTGTAAGTCCACATACGGCACATGGGCCACAGCGTTTCAATGTGGCAGCACAAGACCATCTTCTCAGTGGCATCACGGGATGAGCAATAAATACAGTTCCTACCACATTCCCGGAATAAATTGAATGGAAAATATTGTCCTAACATGCTGGGCACTGAGGTTTGGGATTTGAGACCACAGGCTGGTTTGGTCCAGTCAGTACCCTGCTTGTTCTGAACAGCTGAATGAATATGCTGATTGAAAAAAAATCAGAGGCATAACGTACATACCTCGCATGACACAGGCACTGGCATTCACATACCACATTACTGAACTGTGAGGTGACAGAGGCAATCGAAATTGTACTTATAACTGACTGTAGAATATTTAGACAACACAGTGATATTGTTCCATTAAATCTATTGTGTGTGAATATAAGCACTCCATGTTAGTACATGGGAAAATAACTGCACATTTCGAGGCCCTTGCACTTCATAATCATAATTAGTTCTTGGGTGTGTAACAGACTCATATTTCAAAACTCCAACTGTGATCGGTGCATTTCTTTCATCATATTATGTCATAAAAGTGTACTGAAACGAGTGGATTTTGTGCTTATTGGAATATCGACTATCAGTGAAGAGATTTTGTTGCTAAAATTCAGAACAATGCTGCAATTATTTACATAGATATTTCCAGCTCAAGTCGCACACAAGAACGTTGGGCTGGGATCATCCTGGCGTCAGTGGAGCTGCGTAATTCTGCTTGGATAATGATGTAGAGCTGAAATACACTGGATATGGTTTATGGAGGGTTCAGCATAAGATAACGTGCTGCAGATATCATGCATGGTGTCAGGTGATTTTTACAAATGTTGAAACTGCATTTGCACCAGCACCCAGTCTGCACCACATATTTCCCTGTTGTTCAGATATGTCACTAGCTGGTCTGTTGTGATGGAGTTTGTGAACAACTGTCCAGCTCGAGCTTAGAAACTCTGCAGGAGGATTTTGGAGAGTGTTGTGGAGGTAGTGGTGAGGCATGGTAACACCTTGTCTGAATTCAAGCATTATTCAAAGTCATTTCCAACCGCTTGCATACTGCAAGATCGTGTTCCCTTATCTGAACATGAATTAGTTGCTTTCTGCAGTCACTGAATTGTGTAATAGTTCGCTTAGTGCACTGGTAATTTAAATATTGTTCACTTCAATAATTTTAAACAAAAAATAGTGCTGTCTGCTTTATTTACAAATATGTAAGACATAAGTAGATATCAACTCTTCATTGAACAATATGTAGAAGACGCTTGCCATACGTTTCCTACAGGCTAATCAAGGTACAGACATAAATTGTCTGTAAAACAGGATTCATGAACAGGGCTATGTGCGAGTCAACATCACCAACCTCTCTGGTTGACACAGCCAGACAGAGGGGGCAGCTCCTTTCAACATAGTCAATATAGTGCTCAGTATTAATGCTGGATCCTGTGGCTGTTGGACTGCCCTGCGGCAGATAATGAGGAAATCAATAAAAGTGAAACATATCATTGACCTCGTCGTCACTAATTGGCCTGCTGCAGAGACACGTCTCCATGTTAAATATTAGTAAGAGCAGCCATTGCCTAGTCCTTGTGGGCAGGAAGGGCCATCTTAAATTTTGTAGTCTTTCCCCACCATGTTTGGTAGCTACCTGTTCTCTGAATGGGGCAGACTACAAACAGATTGATCAACCAAAGGTGAGGTGTCCGTGAGGTGCAGTGAGCCATCTGCAGCAGCAGAATCATATTCTGTACAACTCATTCAGACTGCAACCTCATGGGCCGACATATTCCCACTGCACAGTAAGCTTCACGCCAGAAAGCACACTCGTTCAAACAAAAGTGCAGAAGGATCCCTTATTAGCAGCCCCAAACAACCTGGAGAAGCTCGTCCTCAGCTATAAAAAAAAGGACGATAAATGCTAAACAGCATAAGCAGCAAGTCGTGTACAGAACTCAGTGATCCCACAACCAATGTTCAGATCTATCTCTGCGGCCTTGTTCCAATTCGTCACAAAAATAGTGGACAATGAAAGAGACCATTGGAGGAGGAGGCTGCTCTCCAACAATGAAGTCCCCAGTTATGGGGGAGCGCAACACATCAGGGAAAATATAAAGCTGCTGCATTTGTAACAATCTTCAGCCAGAAGGGCTGAGCAGATGATCCATTTCAGCGACCTTCACTGGGCCCAGCATCACCGACACAAATTTTCTGACAATTCGATCCACTCTGCACAAAATTAAGAAATGGCTGGAGACATTTGAAACTGTTATTAAACTCCAGACACTGGCACATCTCTAACCCAGCTGTTCTATTTCAGTAAGAACATTGACATCTATCAACAATGTGATAAATTGCCGAAGTATGTCCTGTACACCTTAAGCAGGGTACTGGCACTGCAGACAGTCATTGACCCATCAGTGTACGGTCTATCATATAAATTTGAAGGACGGTATCAGCAATAATGTGTTCGATCAGCAATAACCCCTGTTCTGTGACGTCCAGTTCTTGTCTCGTCAGCCTGACTCAGTTCCTGACCCCATTGCCAGCTTCAATTAAAAGACTGAAATTCCAAAGAGGCGATATGTGCAATTACATTTAACATCAAGGCGCCATTTAATAGTGCGTGACAACAGGAGCCCGAATAAAATTATAATTCATCAGAATCTTGGGGAAGTACTCTCCGGGTTGGAATAATCACCAGCAACTAAACTAATTATTGTCCGTTTCGTAATTCAAACTCGAGAACAGCTCTGCAGCCATTGCTCAGGAAAGAGAGAGCCCTAGGCTCAATAATTTTCACCGGCTGCAATAACCCATTCTCCAATATTAGGTCAGACGTGGGAACGGTCACTGGTTATACAATTCCTGAAATAGTCCATGGCCATTGCCAAAGCCTTGGAAAACGTTCAGGTTTTCTCTGACAAATAGCAGTTAATGTTCACGTCACACAAATATTAGCCAAGTACGACAGTAAAGAATCAAACCATCCTTCTTTGATATTCAATTACATTACTATCACTGATTACCCAACCTGGTATTTGTCACCATCCTGCGTGCTACCATGAACAGAAATTGCTCTGGACTAGCCATATCAATAATGTTGTCGACAAGAGAAAGTCAGTGGCCAGGAATTCGGCAAAGCCTGTGATTGAATGGACCACCTGGGAAAGAGTTGGTTGTGGGTCAAGCTAAAACATTTAAAATACATTTAGATAAGCACATCATTATGAATGGTTTGGATGGATATGGGCAAACAACATGCAGGTGGGACGAGTTTTGTTTTATATTACGGTTCATTAAATCGAAGCATCCGATTCCACTCTGTGTTTCTCCATATCTACGAATACAATGTTGTTTCATTATTTTAAAACATCGCAATGGAAATCTAGGGAACTAACCACCAATTAGCCAGATGTCAGCAGTGGGGTAGTGACAGTAGTAATTATGCTGGACAGGAGTTTCATGTATATGGAAAGGTGGATTGATTAAGGACAGTCAGAACGGCTTTGTACACACAAAGTCACGTTTCTAAAACGTTATTGTGTTTGCTGAAGAGGTGACCATATGTTGTCTAAACTGAATTCAGCAGGGTCTTTGACAGGGTTTAAGTGGTACACTAGTTAGTAAAATAAGGTCACAAGCGATCAGAGAGATCCAGCCAACTGAATACAAAATTAGCTGAACAGAAAGTGGTGGTCGAAGGCTGTTTTTTTCAGAATGGAGGCCTTTGAGCAGCGGTGTGACACAAGGATCCGTGTTGGGTCCATTGATTTGCATCATTCACATAAACAAGTTCGTTGAGTGTACACGAGTCACTATTAGTAAGTTCGTGGAGAACAATGTCGTGTTTCACTGCGCACTGAATACGGTTATCAAAGAGGAACTTGACCAACTGAGCAAGCCTGCTGCGCAATGAAAGATAGAGTTTAATTCAGGTGTTAGATTTTGTTCAGACAAATCAGGGAGGACAAACACAGTTAATTGTCGTTCCCTGGAGATTATTGTGTAACAAACTGAGAACAAGGGGTGCAGTTATGTTGCTCCTTGGAAGTGGCATCACAGGTGGACAGTGTGGGGAAAGCGGTATTTGGCACACTTGCCTTTATGGATTAGAGCATTCAGTATATACGTTGGAGATATTTGTAACATTGTCGTCGTGACCTCTCTTGGGCATAGGAGGTTTTGGGGTAACCTTATAAAGGTTTATAAAAGTACGTGGTGCAGAAGTAAGGGGAATAGCCAAGGGTAGCTGAGCCCTAAACAAGAGGGCATAAACGTGATGTGAGACAGCAAAGATTCAAGGAGGAACTGAATGGGCAACATTTTTCATAGAGGATGGTGCATATATGGAACGAACTGCCAGAGGAAATGATAAAATCAAGTCCAATTACAACATGTAAACGTCATTTGGGCAGGTGCACCGAGAGGAGAAGGTTTGAAGATATATGGGCCAAATGCAGGTAAATGCGAATCATTCCTTTTCAGTAGCCTGGTCAGCATGGACAAGTTGGGCAGAAGGGTCTGTTTCTGTGCTGCATGATCCTATGTCTCCAGTTATTGGAGGAGTTTACGACGGAGAGATGTCGGAACACAATATTTCTAAATCCAAACAGAAAGGTGAAGCATGTGTGCAACATGGGGATGTGGATGAAGGCAAGCATTAAGGAGCAGGAAGGGATAGAGTTAAGCGTGAACTGTACATCAGCAAAGATGTATGTGACAGGAACATCTGGAAAATGGTCAATTATAGTATTTTTGAAATGGCCAAAGTCTCTGCAATATGACAGAAGTACATTGTGACACATGGTGACCAAAAGGTGGAACATAAATAGTCAACGGGAAATGAACTTACGAGGGGGTCGGGGGGATGCACAGGCAGAATGGGAAAGCAGGATGGATAACGTTAACAGTAATGAACAACAATCACATTACAGAGAAAACATTTGACCACAGATTGTGCAGCTGAATCAGTCTGAATGCAAATTCTGTACAGCGCCGGAAACGCAAACAGAAGAACAGTTTTACGCTGCCTCACAACGTTTCATTGCTCACTGCTACATTAAACAGAAATTGTTTGGAATATGTAACAAAGATATTTTAGTAATCTTTGGCGACTTCTGTCTTTGTATAATCTGGCACAATCACAATGGCAGAAGTAATTTGGAAGAGAAGCTCAAAGAATGTTTTTTGTCAGTGTTTCTTTGAATAATACGTTGTGCACAGGCTCGAGACGGAAGTATCTCAGGTCGATTGTTGTGTGATGAAGCTGAACGAATGAGTAGTGTCACATTGAAGTATCCTCCGGGAAATTGTGATAAAATGCAATTTAAATTGTTTGTAAATTTTTAAAGTGAATCACAGAATGGACAAACTATAACAAGCAATAAAACTAGCCAATTACATGAGTTTGAGAGCAGAACAGGGTAAAGAGACTGAAATGTTTGGCTGTAAGTGAATATTTATAGGAGCATTGCAAAACATTTCACAGAAGGGCATTCGATTGAACCGGTCAAAACCTTGTCAAGAAATTTACACTCGACCCTCACTCCAGACAAAATTAATCGCTTTTGATTTTGAGGCTTAGAAGATCACCAAAAAGTCCTAATAATTTTGAAGCTAGGGAATATTTTTGAACTAAGTATGAAAGGAATTGCAAAGTGTCTCCGAGCAGGAAGAGGGAAGTGGGTTGCGTTCATGGTGCTGGATGCGGTGAGAATGTCACAGAGAGTGGTGCGTGCCTGAATGGTGTTACAAAGCCAGTACGAATTGCTGCAGCTGGAGGTGTTTGCAGAGACAGAGAGGGAAATATGAACTTTTATTTATTCATTCTTGGTATGAGTATGTCAATGATTCGACCAGAATTCTTTGCCTAGCTGCTAATTGGTCAGTTGGCAGCTCAGAGTCAGCCACGCTTCTGTGGGTCTGGAGTCACATGTAGGCCAGACCAGGTAACAATGTCAGATGACCTTCCCTAAAGCACGTAAGTGAACCAGATGAGTCCTTGCTACTGATCACCGACGGATTTTGGTCACCACACCAATGTATTGTACAGCCACAACATCACATCCCAACTCATATTCTGAATGCTGTGACCAATGAAAGCAAGTGTCCCAAGTGCCTCCTTCACCAGCCTGTCTAGCTGTAATACATTTTGTAATGTGTACTTGCATCCTTAGGTGACTGTTTGACATTGGCCAGGGCCCTACTATTAACTGTGCAACTCCCACCCTCGTTTCTTTCAGAAATTGCAATACCTCACATTTACCTAATTAAACCCCAACTGCTATTTGTCAGTCCACTATCTCAGCAGTACTATGAATCCCGTTGTATCATCGATAGGCTACTTCACTGTCCTCTATAGCAACAACTTCGACTTCACCCACAAACATACCCAGCATGAAACCAATATTCCCATCCAAATCGTTTAACCGAATCATAAACTGTGGACCATCTACACAGCTCTTCACTAGCCTCCAGTTAGAAAAGCAAAATGTCTCCCACTGCCCTATGTCTCCTACCATCAAGGTAACTTTATTGCCATTTCACCAGCTCCTCCTGGATTCCTTAACGTTTCACATTGGTCTGAACAGGTTTCCCAGCCGACCATACGGAAACTTGTCAAAGCCATTGGCGAAGTCTATGTGGAGAAAGTTGACGGCTTTGTCTTCATCTATCTCTTGGCCATCTCCTCAAACAGTCAGTCAGATTTGTGAGACACGATGTTCCACTCGCAAACCCATGCTGACGATCTCAAATCCTCCCCTGCCTTTCCAAATAAACGTAGCTCGTTTCTCCCAGAACCTTCTCGAACAACCGACCCAACTTTAGACTCGCATGTCTATCGTTTCCTGGCTTTATTTCCAGGCATCCTTTAAGTGATGGGACAGCAATAGCCACCCTCCAGTCTTCCAGCACCTCACTATGTCTGTTGATAATGCAAATATCTCTGTCAAGTGTCCTGCAATCTCCTCTCTTGCGAGCCACAATAACATGGGATACAGCTGCTGAGCTCCTGAAGGTCGATCTACATTTATTCGTTTTCATATTCTTGCACTTCTCAGTTGTGGGTTATTTTTCAAGGCATCGCCATGTATTTCACCAAGTTCTCGAGCTTCCATGTCTTTCTTCGCAGTCAATACTAACAGGCGATTTTTGTTTAATACCACACACATCTCCTCTGGTTCTTCACATTGGCGACCTCATTCATCATTAGCGGAGCCTAATCTCTACCGAGCTACTCTTCAGCCCTTAATGACATTATCCCTAATGCTCTGAAATGTCAAATAATCTTTATGTGCCCCTACTTCCACTCCCCTCAACATGGCATATCAATTATGCCATTCATATTCAGGCCCAACA
Source organism: Chiloscyllium plagiosum (assembly GCF_037043375.1). Taxonomy (NCBI): domain Eukaryota; kingdom Metazoa; phylum Chordata; class Chondrichthyes; order Orectolobiformes; family Hemiscylliidae; genus Chiloscyllium; species Chiloscyllium plagiosum. The sequence goes on along the minus strand of NW_028270188.1, from coordinate 3,705,766 downwards.
AATGAAATTCAAGATGTTACAAAACAAATTCTCTTCTTTAACATCAATTTGTGTGTACGTAGGCGTCAATCCCTAATCCATTTATTCCCGCTAAATTTTCTGCCTGTTAAATAATTCTCAATCCATGCCAGTACATTCCCTCAATCCCACATGCGCCAATTTTCCTTGTCCATCTCATCAGTGGGACCCTGTTGAAAGTTTTCTGAAATTCCCAATGAACCATTCGCCCCTCTCCCCGCCTTTATCTCCTCTGCTCTTTCCAGCCAGACAGAACAAAACAAGTCCAGCAGTGTTTATGAAATGAAATCTAGCTTTCAAAACAGCATGCTTGGCATTGTCAGAAGACAGAAAGTGGATATAAATGAGTCAGGTGGTGACAAGTGGAGATCAGTGTTTGGAGCATACTGTACACGCTATACATTAACAGTCTGGAAAAAGGATGTAAGGGGATACAGGAAAGAGATTTCCAAGAAAGATCGAAAGGGATGAAATACTAATCATATAAGGAGCAGTTGAATACTCTGGATTTGTGCACGATAAAATTCAGGAGGAAGCGGCGGAATATAATTCAAACTTACAGAATACAGAAGGTAATGAATGGAGTGGACGTGGGAATATGTTTACACCAGTAGGAGAAACCAGGACCCAACAGAACAGCTCTAGCATGAAGCGACAATCTTTAGAATGGAGACGTCAAGGAATTTATTCAGTGGGTTGTGGAAGCTAAGTAATTCAATGTATTTTGCACAGGGATAGATAGGTTCTTGATCAGTAAGGGAATCAATGGATACAGGGAGAAGGGGAGACTTTGGGGTTGAGAAACAATTCAGCCACAATCGAAAGGAGATTCCAAAGATAGCGGTGATAGCTGGAGCTGAAGGAGTTAGAAAGGTAGGGAGTATTGCAGGGACTGGAGATTAAACAGATAGAGGTGATTGTTGAAGCTGCAGGACACACAGAGTTCGAGAAGTTTGTGAGAGCTGGGGATTGCACAGGACGGTGTAGTAGGAATTATCGAGACAGGGAGTATTGTTGTGACTGGAGATTACGTAGATGGATTGGTGATTGGACATACAAAAACTATAGAGATAAAATGGATATTAGTAACTGAACAATACACGAATAAGAGTGCTGGTTGGAGCTACAGAAGTTATAGAAATACGGAGGATTGCAGTGATGAGACATTACACAGATAAGCTTGGTCGTTGGAGCAACATGAGTTACAGAGATGAGGGGATTGTAGGGTTTGGAGAATACACATATGAGCATGGTGGTTGGAGCTGTAGGGTTTACAGAAATAGGGAGGGCTGTACGGGCTGGGAATTACCCAGGTAGGGAGGTTAATTGTAGCTGCAGGAGTTTCCTGAGGTCGAGAGGGATGAAGGAGCTGGATCAGTTCACAGAGCCAGGGACAATTGAAGAAACAAAGTGAAAAAAGAAACAGAAAATTTACAGCCCAGGCACAGGCTCTTCTGCCCTTTAAGCATGTGATAATCTAAATCTACTGTCTCAACCTGTCGCCCAATTCCTAAGCATCTGTGTCCCTCTGCTCTCAACGTACGGATGCCTCCATCCAGACGCATCTTAAATGAATCTGCTATCTCTGCTGGTAATGCGTTCCAGACACCTAGCACCCTCTGTGTAAAGTACTTGCCACGTGTATCAGCTTTTCACCTTTTACCTTGAAAGCGTGACCTCTCGTTATTGAATCGTTCACCCCGAGATAAAAGATTATCTCTATCTATACCCTTCATGATTATGTAGACCTCAATCAGGCCTCCCGCCGCCCCCCACCCCGACTCCTTTCTTCGAATGAACAAAACCTGCCGAACTTCTCTTCATAGCTAGCACCTTCCATACAAGGCAACATCCTGGTAAACCGTCTCTGCATCCTCTCAAAAGCATCCACATCCTTTTGGTAAATTGACAACCACAACAGATCACAGTATTCTAAATTCGGCCGAACTAATCACGTGTACAATTTTAACATGACCTGCCAGCTCTTATACTCAATACCACGTCCGATGAAGGCATGCATACAATATGTCTTCTTGACCACTCTATCCACCTGCGCAGCAACCTTCCGGGTAGAATGGACCTGCACTCCGAGATCTCTCTGCTGATCAACTTTACCAAGGCTCTTCCGTTTACTGTGCAATTCGCTCGAGAATTAGACTTCCCAAAATGCATCACATCACATTTGCCTGAATTGAACTTCATCTGTCACTTCTCCGCCCAGCTCTACAGTCAATCTATGTTCTCCGCTTTTCCTTGACAGACCTTTATGCTTTCTGCTACTCCACGAATCTTCGTGTCATCTGCATCATAACAACAGTGCCCTCTTCCAGATCATTTATGTGTATGGCCTCTTCCAGATCATTTATGTATACAAGAGTATGAGTATATGAAGACTTTGGAGGAGACAGAAATGCAAAGGTTTGTCGGACAACAGGGGTTCAGAGAGTTCGTGAGGACTGAGATCGCAGGTTTGCAGCATTCCCATCAGTTACATAGAGCTGTGTACTGGTTTTCAGCAGGATGTTACAGAAAGCGATAAGGGATGCTGATGCTGGAAAATATTACAAGGACAGTATCTGAAGTACTTGAGGAAGATACAGGGGCAGGTTGCATTGAAGAGTATTAGGCTGCTACAGGTATTTAAATGCTGCAAGTTATCAGTAACCTCACATCGATCGAAAGGAGTAGAAGCTCTGCATACAGAGAGAATTGCCGTGACTGAGGGATACCACAGACATGGGGGATAACATATGAGCTGTAAGAGTTATAACAAGAAACAAGTTGTGGTCAATAGAGTTGAAGAGGATACAGGGGGATATGAAGTGATTGCATGTGATAAAACGGACAGTGAGGATTTTCAGCGCCAGATGTGTGCTGTTTTCACTGACAAGGAATATTTTATGGCATGGTGCTATATGCAGAGATGAATAGCTTTGGAAAGAATTGAGAAACGAACAAAAGTACGGAAGGCTGTCGTGAACGAAGTCATTTGCTGATATCAATGTTTCCTTTCTGGAGTTTACATAGATGTAAGACTGGAGAGTCTGGCAGAGCTTATAGAACCGGGAAGAGCAGTAGGATCTGGACACAGTTACACTGATAGGAAGCATTGCAGAAACTGGAGAAGGTTCCTGTGGAAGGGAGGGTTATTGCGGAGGGTGACGTTTACACAGAAAGGGATGTAAAAGCTGGAGACGATAATGAAAACGAGTAGATAGATGAAGAGCCTGGAGGAGCTGACACTAACAGGATGCTTGATAACGGCAGGAGTATGTTACACAGACTTTGCAGCTTTTACAGTTGGTGTCTACAGATCGGGACTAGTGCAGGGACCTGAGAGGAGTGCACAAATAGCGTGCATTTGGGAGGGTTATTTTCAGCTCTGCTGTGCTAAACCCCCTGAGATAGCATAGGAGTTCACAGTTATCAATCCAAGCCTGTGCTGTCTTAGTGACCATCGGCACACCAGAAGAAAAAGGAAGTCACCCTTTAGAAGGTGATATTAAACAAAAGCAAATTAATGTGAATGTTGGAATATGAAACCAAAAGAGAAAATGTTGGAAAATCTCAACAGCTCTATAAGGCGAGAAAAGAGCTGACGTTTCTGCTGTCTATTCCCTCTCCAGTACTGTTGTCATATTATAGAGTCATACAACAAGGAAACATAACTCTTGGTCCAACTCATCGTGCCTTGAATGCTTCAAAGTCCTAGAACAGTTCCTATCTTCTGCAATGGACATAGTATCTACAAAAAGGTGCATGGACTTGCTTAACAGAGATAAACGAGGTTTAGTAAGTATAGAGATGAGGTTACAAGATGAAAAAAAGTTGGAACAAATATTAACAGGCACACATACTTGCGGGATCTCGGGCAGAATGGGAAACCAGGATAGATATCTTTGACAGAAATGGATGACAAAGATATTGCACAGAATGCATTTGGCCTTTGGATCAGTCTGAATGCAAGTTCTGGTCCTACGTGTCAAAATCAGAAACAGGAGAACATTTTTTTAGGCTGCCGAGCAGCATTTCATTGCTCAAAATGTTTTTTTCAAATTTCAATGAATTCCTATTTAATGCAAAGGCACTGTGATAATTTTGGGACACTTCAAGTTTTGCATCATCTGGGACAACTTTACTGGAAAAATTGATATTCTCCAATCTCACCTTCGAATGATTTTTTTTCAGTGTTAATTTGAATAACATATTGGGCAAATGGCTAGGGATGTAACTATCTCAGATGTACCGTTGGGTGTTGAAGCTGAGTGAAGATGTGATGTCACACTGAGAGATCCTTCAGGAAATTGTCGTATTTTTTAAAATTAGATTAGATTGGATTAGATTAGATTACAGTGTGGAAACAGGCCCTTCGGCCCAACAAGTCCACACCGACCCGCCGAAGCGAAACCCACCCATACCCCTACATTTACCCCTTACCTAACACTACGGGCAATTTAGTATGGCCAATTCACCTGACCCTGCACATCTTTGGATGGTGGGCTAGGTGATCTGGATTCTCACCTTTCCCAGAGGTGTGTCATGCCAAAACAAGTTGATTCTCAACAATAAGAACAATATTAATAATGTAAAAATCTGTCTCTATTTTCTGTACTGTTCATGCATTTCATTTTCTTTGTGAAATAAAGAAACAGAACCTTTAATATAGATGAACCCTCTGTGTTAAGAGTTACAAGTTGAACAGTTGTAGGCCATATCGTGGTTATATCAGTAACTTCCTAAATTGAGGTCTCCATATCATGTAGGGTGAGCATTCAGAACTTATTCAATTCATAAAGGTTTCTGGTCTTTAAAGGTAGTATACTTCAGCAGTCTCTAAATGCTTTGTAATATAAGCTATTAAAAACTTCTCATTATCTCGTTCTTTGAGGTAAAAATGAGCTCCAGGAAGCTTATGGATGGTAAATTCGCCACTTGTTAAATCACTCCAGGATTCTACAATTCTTCCTCGCAATGTTCCCCAGAAGGGCACTGTACGATAGTGAAGGTACAGTGATAGGGTTAGATATCAGGACTGGAACATTTTGCAAATATTAGGAATGATTCAGTGACAAAAATAGTCTTCAGTAATTTTGTGAGTTGATTCTAATGACGATGGTTATAGGGCTGATGAAGATTGTAGGGACTTCAAGAGCTTTCACAGTTTATGAGCGTTGCATGGACGAGAAGAAGTATTCAAGACAGTGAGGGTTTAAAATTTGAGGATTATGAAGAAGACCTTCACCGGGTAAAAGACAGGATTATTTGCAATATTAAGGAACTGAGGGATCTTGGAATCCTCAAGTTACCAACTAAGTTGATATGGTTGTTAAGAAGACATATGGTGTTTCGCCTTTCATTAACTAGGGAATTGAGTGATAGATCTCACGAGGTTATGTTGCAGTTCTATGGATGCCTTGTTCAACCACACTTAGTATATTTTGTTCAGTTTCAGATGCCTCATTATAGGAAAAATGTGGAGGCTTTAGGAAGTGTGCAGAGGAGATTAATTCGGATGTTCCCAGGACAGGTTTTACGCAGAAAGTTTGAGGGAGGAGGTCTTTTCACATTGGAACGAAGAAGGATGAGAGGTGACTTGATAGAAGTGCAAGAGCTGATGAGAGACATCGAGTGGTTAGCCATATATTTTCCCATTGCGAAAACAGCTATAACGAGGAGGCACACTTGAAGTTGAATGGAGGAAGGCTTAGGGGACACGTCCGAGGTAAGTTCTTTATACACAAAGGTTGGGTACGTGGAATGCATTGTCAGTGGTGGTGGTGGATTCAGATGCATTAGAGACATTTAAGTGACTCTTGAAGAGGCACATGAATGACAATAACATTTACGTACTGTGGAGTAGTGCAACATCGAGGGCCGAAGGGCCAATACTATGCTTTGACGTTTTATACTCTAAATAGTGAAAGTTACAATGGCAGGAAGAGGTTCCAGAAAGGGGGAGTGTATGGGGACTGAATGATGAGACAGAAATTGGAAAGTTTGTTTGAATTGTCGCAGATGTCAGTGACAGCAATGATCCGATCTGGAACAGGCGACCCAGATTTGAAGGTTTGTGGGGACAGGGGGTGGTTTCTCTGGAGCGAGGATCACACAGCCACAGGAGGTTACAGAAACGTGGAGAGCTGTAGGGCCTACCGGGGTTCATAGAGATGGGGAGATTGGGAGGGATGGAGCAGTTTACAGGCATACGAATGTTGATAGGATGAACTAGTTTACACATTCATGAGTGTTACAGGTTAATGACGCATAGTGGGTTGTATAGACCCGAGAAACAAACAGAGATATGCAGGGCATTCATTATTCTAAGATGTTTATTGATACAAAAAGTCTGAAGTTCTGGAGGATATTTTGACTTAACGGATGTGGAGTCTGACAGATTTTCCAGAACGAAGGAAAAGAATGTCGGTTGGAGACAGTTACACAGATAAGACAGCACTAGTGACTTCCTCCAGCTTGGTCAAAGTGGGAAAGCTTGTGCTGGAGGGTAATGCTGACACAGATAGTGGTGTAAAAGGTTGAGAATGTTATGGAGATGAGCACATAGACAGAGAGACTGCGGGATCTTACATTGATAAGGTGGGTGACAGTGATGGATGATGTCATATCGAAAGTGAGTCTTATAGGAACAGGATCGAGAAAGTCACAGGAATTGAAGTGAGTTCGACAGATCAGGAGTGTGCTGTGGCCTCATAGGATTGCAGGTTTCTACAGATTAATCGTGTTTTTATGACTGGAAGAAGGTAGGTAGATGCAGAAACCTAAAAGCCAATATATGCCGTCTTCTTTTTCCTGAGCAGAGTCACAATATCCCTCATCAGCCAAGCAGTTTTTCCCTTCACCTTAACAGGGTGTTTGCTGTCAAAATTTTAAATGCCTCCCATTTGGAAGCCGTTCATTTTCCTTCAAACATACTCACCCAATCGATGGTCAGCATGAAGTGGAGGAGCTGGTGTTGGACTCGGGTGAACCAATTAAATAAAACACACAACCAAATTATAGTCCAACAGGATAACTTGAAAGCACTAGATTTAGAAGCACTGCTCCTTTATCAGGTATTTGAAAAACAATCATAAGACAAAGACTTTATACCAAAATGATCGCAGTGTCATGGAAATGAATATCAAATAAATTTCGATTAAGTCTGTCATTTTTTTAATAATCACCAGCGCTCCGAAAGCTAGTGCTTCCAAATACCTTTTCAATTATAACCTGGTATTCTGTGTTTTTTACCGTCACCCAATCGACCTCTGCTCGAACCTGCCAGTGGCTACAAAGCTGGCCTTGTTCCAGTTCATCACCTTCATATGTTCACCTGCATTATCTTTTTCCATTACTACATTAATACAAGACAGTTGGGTTCACTGGATTGAACGTGGTCTCCGAAAGACACTTCATTCACTTGCCCGACATTGTTTCTGAGGGGTGAACCAGGGCTGCACCAGCTGAGTAGCGTAGTGTCCTCTACATGTTGATTTGGGAAACTTTCTTGAAATCATGTGACAAACTCCGCCAGCACCCCACCCCAACTCCCCCCTCCCCACACACACACACATACAAACTCCCTCCCATCCAGGCCTTTTAAAATCTGGATGTCACATTCAATACAAGGCTAAATTAAATCTACAACCAATATGACTCTATCATTCCTACAGGTACCTGCAATCTCTCTACACATCCTCTCTCTTGTATCTATTGGCTATATGGAAGTTTATAATATGGTCCCAACTGTGTATCGAAACCCTTCTTCTTTCTAAGTTCTAACCATATGGCCACATTTGATGACGCCTTAACAATATCATCTAGAAACACTATTGTTAGGTCCTCTCTTACTCCTTCCTCACTTACTTATCCTTCTTTCACGCCTGTAGCTTCTGTATCCTGGAGCACTGAGCTGCCAGTCCTGCCATTCTCGAAGCCGTGCTTGTGTTCTGGCTGTAATATCCCACTTCCCAGAGCCAATCAAGGCTCTAAGCTCGCCTGCCTTAGCAGTCAAGCCTCGTACTTTTAAATAAATGCACTTTCCACCCGAAGTCCCTGTATTGTGCCCCTGGACATCCTGAACCGTAAACTTCGTTTCGATCATGAACGTATTTTCCCCTAACTGACCGAGGGTCCACTTTTGAGTTTGAGACACGACTCCCTGCCAAACTAATTTAAATTCTCCTGAGTAACACTACCAAATCTCCCACAAGGGATACTGGTGCCCCATCCCACTTACCAAGGTCACCTCGACCCCGAAGAGGACCCCATGATCCAAGAACTGGAAACCCTCCCCTTCCAGCGTCTCAAGGAATACATAAGGAGAGGCGAGAGAGGAGGGTTTCGTGGGTTTTTGTGTAGTCACTGAAAACACATCAGCACTTAGACAGGATATTCATGGGGATCGTGCATTGAAGTTGCATTAGTGGTACTGAGAAATAAGAATGAATTATCAATTTGATATGACTGTCCTACAGATCCCCAATAGTCAGCAGAAAATTGAGCAGCAAATAAGTCATGAGATCTCTGATATCAGTGAGAATGTTAGGGTTGTAATGATCGTGGTTTTAACTTTCCAAACTTAGACTTGGACTGCCATTGTGTCAGAGCTTGGATGGGAGAAATTTGTTCAATATGTTCAAGACAACTCCCTCAGTTAGTATGTAAATGTTCCCAATTAAATAAAAGAGTAAAATCTGATCTCCCCTTGGGAATCAATCTAAGAAAAGGTGTTACTGGGGGAACATTTTGACAAAGTGACCACGATTCTATTCGATTGAGAGTAGCTACAGAAGAGGATCGATCTGGACCACAAGTTAAAGATCAAAATTGGCCTTACCCGAGTCCAGAGGTATTAGATAAGAGCTTTCAAACGATTTTTGGGGAGACTGATTCGATTACATTACAGTGTGGAAACAGGCCCTTCGGCCCAACAAGTCCACACCGACCCGCCGAAGCGCAACCCACCCATACCCCTACATTTACCCCTTACCTAGCACTACGGGCAATTTAGCATGGCCAATTCACCTGACCTGCACATCTTTGGACTGTGGGAGGAAAACGGAGCACCCGGAGGAAACCCATGCAGACACGGGAGAACGTGCAGACTCCACACAGTCAATCGCCTGAAGCGGGAATTGAACCCGGATCTCTGGCGCTGTGAGGCAGCAGTGCTAACCACTGTGCCACCCTGCCGCCCAACTATTTGCAGGTAAAGGGATATCTGGAAAGTGGCAAGCTTTCAAAGAGAGATAAAAAAAAGGGTTCACTGACAGCATATTCCTGTTAGTGTGAAAGACAAATCCTGACACAACAGGAAGCACTGGATGACTGGGAATACTGAAACTGGTCAAGAAAACGGGGAAACATGTCATACAGAGGCAGCCTGGATTAAGTCAATCACGTGAACAACATTGTGGGAATACTAATACACTTAAGCGGGAAAGCCGAAGTACAAACAGGGACCTGAGAAACGTTTGGCATATAATGTTCAGGAAAATCCAAAGAGATTCTACAAATATATTAATAACAAAACATTAACTAGTCACAGTATGTGGTCCCTTACACATCGGAGGGGATATCCATGTGTGGAACCACAGGAGATGGGCGAGATCCTAAATGTAAATTTCAAGTCAAAACGGACTGCGTGGAAGAACCGGGTAAGTCAGAGAAATAAACTGCGATGTCTTCAAAACATCACAGAACTGGAGGTGCTGGAGCATTCAAAATGTGTAAAAGACAGACTGATCTTTGGGAAATATCGAGTGTATCCCAAGACATTGATGGAAGTTAGGGACGAAATCGTTGTCCCCCTTAAAGAGATATTTCAATCACTGACAACAATGGGTGGTGAGCTGCAACCCTGGATGTTGGTTCATGTTGTACCAGTATTGAAGAAAGGCTACGAGGAAAAACCATCGAACTAAAGACCAATTAGCCTCATGCCAGTGGTGTGTATGCTGTTGAAAACGATTCTGATGGACAGGAGTTTCATGCATTTGGGAAAGAAAGGATTGATGAAGGATCGTCAACGCAACTTTGTGCATACGAAGTAGTGTCACACAAACTTGACTGAGTATGTTGAAGACTGAGTATGTTGGAGGCACAGCAGTGAACCTTTTTTACACTGACCTCAGCAATGCGTTTGGCAGGGTTGGGAATGGTACACTGGTTAGTAAGTTTAGATCTCCTGGGATCAGGGATAGCGAGCCAATTGAAAACAAATTGGTTTTGTCAGTAGGCGATAGAGAGTGGTGTTCGAGGATTGAAGTTTAGACTGGATGTCTGTGACCAGCAGTGTGGCGAAAGGATTGTTGCTGGGTCCACTGATGTGCATCATTAATAGAGATGATTTGGTTCAAAATATTGTTAGTCATTGTTAGTAATATTGTGGATATGAAAATTACTGTTATAGTGGACAGTGAATACAGTTATCGAAGGGGATCTTTATCAACTGGGACAGTGCACCAAAAAATGAAAGATACAGTTTAATTCAGATGTTGGATTTTGTAAAGACAAACCAGGGAGCATTAACACAGTAAATGGTAGGGCCCTGTGTAGTGTTGTGGAAAATAGGGAGACCAAGGGGTGCAGTTGCACTGCTCCTTGGAAGCGGCAACACTGGTAGACAGGATGGTGAAAGAAACATTTGGCGCACTTGCCCTCATGGGACAGAGATGGAGTATATGAGTTGGATCATGATCCGGCTCTACAATCCATTGCTGGGTCTCCATTTGGAGTACTGCGTACAGTTGAGA